>NC_068984.1:25146095-25147590 GCF_001194135.2 Octopus bimaculoides
GGACTTTCGAGCGAGGTCGTTGCCAGTGCCCCTGGACTGGCTCTTGTGCGGGTGACACGTAAAAGCACCCACTATACTCTCTGAGTGGTTGGCGTTAGGAAGGGCATCCAGCTGTAGAAACTCTGCCAAATCAGATTGGAGCCTGGTGTTGCCATCCGGTTTCACCAGTCCTCAGTCAAATCGTTCAACCCATGCTAGCATGGAAAGCGGACGTTAAACGATGATGATGATGATGATGATGATGATGAAATATATATATATATATATAGAGAGAGAGAGAGAGAGATCTGTTTTTAAGAAAATATTGCTAGATGCATGGGTATGGGTGCCAATGAACTAATATATCGAAAGTTGCAACAAATGGTAATATAATATGTCAATAAAAAACATTTATTAATACATTTTTTTAAACTAAATATTGTGATGAGAGGTGGATTTTAACATTCTAGGTCACAATCATCATTGTCTCCTTTCCAGCTATTCTCACTAACACTTATAAAATGCAGAGTAGCAGAGTATCTCCTCTATAGCTGTCCACCTATCACATTTTAGCCTCTCAACTAGCACCTGGCCTCACTACTGTCTCACTCAGTTGGGGGTTCTCTCTTCCTTTGTCTTGTAAGTTACTTGGTGACCTCACTAGTGTTGGTGCCAAAGAATTAGCACCCAGTACATTCTATAAAGTGGTTGACATTAGGAAGGACATCCAGCTTGAGGAACCATGCCAAAACTGACATTGGTGCTCAATGCAATTCTCTGGCTTGTTGGATCCAGTCAAATCATCCAGAAATCCAGCGTATTCCAGCATGGAAGACATGATGATGATGATGATGATGATGATGATGATGGTGGTGGCATATAGCATACAACAAAACATGAGAGATAATTTATAAGACATTTAGTTACACCATTTAAACTAACATTTCATTAACATGAGATGGTTATTAGTTACATTATGTTAATTACATAATTAAGATTTAGTGTAAAATCATAACAGATGCGTAACATTTATATGTAACAATATTAGACTGCAGAAATGCTGACAGAAACAACCATTGCTTGCCATCTCCATGATTGTTGATTCTGCTAACTTTTCTACAAATCAACAATGTTATGTATACAAGTTACATGTTTCTGATGATTTGACAACAAGTCTTGGTTATGTAATTTATATTATGTAACTCGTAATCACCTTGTGTTAATGAAATATAGGTAGGATGATGTAACTAAATATCTTATAAACAATCCTTCATGTTTTATTTTATTTTCTACATATACTCTGTGAAACATGGATTCATTATCTATATATAGGTGCAGGAGTGGCTGTATGATAAGTAGCTTGCTTACCAGCCACATGGTTCTCAGTAGCTTGCTTACCAACCACTGCATAGTTCTTTGGGCAAGTGTCTTCTTCTATAGCCTTGGGCCGACCAAAGCCTTGTGAGTGGATTTGGCAGACGGAAACTGAAAGAAGCTCTATGTATTGTGTGTGTGT
>NC_068984.1:25147946-25148749 GCF_001194135.2 Octopus bimaculoides
TTCTGGGGTCAATTTGTTCAACTAAAGGCAGTGCTCCAGCATGGCTGCAATCAATTGACTGAAACAAGTAAAAGAATAACAGAATATATAAAACTGAGAATGTATCTGTCTGTCTGTATGTATGTATGTGTGCACTACTAAAACTCGAGAACTACCCAACTGATTTCATTCAAATTTTACACATGCCTTACTTAGGGCCCATGCAGTGTCATGGACCAAAAATTTTTTCAACTTCTTGCCTAATGCGAGCCTGGAGCAATCTCTTATACCTTATTTCATTATTACATGTCAAAAGTGAAACCATAACATCTGTATTGTAATGTGAGATACTTTCAGTTTAATAGTGTCACTATTAATACTGAAACTATTATCTCATATATATCTCACATACATACATGCATGTATGTAGATAGATAAACTTACTTGGAAATGGATGCATGGTGTTCAATCATATATATGTATATATATATATATGGATGTGTAATGTCAATGTGAATACCCGTCAGAGTGTAAGTATCTTGAGAGAAAAGCTGAACATTAGAAGCATCAGTTGTGGTGTGCAAGAGAGACAATTGCGCTGGTATGGACATGTGGTGAGAATGGATGAGGATAGCTGCGTGAAAAAGTGCCACACCCTAACAGTTGAGGGAACCCGTGGAAGAGGTAGGCCCAGGAAGACCTGGGCTGAGGTGGTGAGGCAAGACCTACGTACATTGGGCCTCACCGAGGCGATGACTACTGACCGAGACCTTTGGAAATGTGCTGTGTGTGAGAAGACCCGGCAAGCCAAGTAAGATCGTTGC
>NC_068984.1:25149489-25160436 GCF_001194135.2 Octopus bimaculoides
ATATATATATATATATATATACTTCTATATACAAATGCAGTAGCTAAAACTAATGACTTTATAATTTCTCAGACCATTAACCTCACCTTTAGGCTGTATATTTGCAGCAGTTTACATCAGCATCATTTTTCTATCAGTTAGATCTTTGATTCGCATCAAGTATTTTATTCCTGGTTGTGTACATTTTACCAGGCAGGATTCAAACTAAGAACTCTTATTTCTCAACCAACAGTTCGTCTACTAGGACATTCATTCTTAATGATGGTGATCAGAGATGATATTGATTGAAACATAATGTAGATGTAAATATTATGTGTACATACTAAAAATGAGGATAACAGTGTGGAAAATAATATTTTTATTAACAATATCTCTTCTCAGATATTTAGGTATTTGTTTATAGTCAAAGATTAAGAGTTTTGCTAGGGGACTCATGGCACTGCTTTTGAAAATATTTCTTTGTTCATGTAAAGGAGATTCCACCAGGTCTCATTTTTATTAGCATGTGGTTATATGTATCTGGACAATTATGATATACTAGCCAATGTTGTACTAATTTATTTGTAGATCTGACTCTAGAGAAGGAAGAAATAAGTGAATGTGTTACAGTAATACATTTATCTCTCCTTTGATTGCTCTATGTACGCATAGCACTAAAGTATACTTTTCTACTAAAGTAAGACAAAACTCCACATCATTCTCATGTACATAGTTCAATAATGAAATTATAATTGATCCAATATTGATTTTTCACATTGTCATAAACTTACAAATGTGTAAAGGATGATTACATAACCAATTAGATCAACTCCAGTAATTACCTTGTTATTATAGTATTGACAAATGAATGGTAAAAGATTAAATCAACTTTGGTAAAATTGGAAATTAGAATGTAGAAAGATGAAACTAAAGAATCTATTGTGGTGCTCTAACATGTCTCCTACTCCACAACTTCACAAAAGAAACTCAGTATGAACCAAAGAGAGAGTCTCAACATTGTCAATAAACCTACTTAAAACAACAGCCAAATTTTCTATCAAATCACACACTACTGTCTTAAAAGGAGGAGAGCACTTTGGATTGAGTAGTCCTAGGTGCACACTGACTGGCAAAACAGATGGCATATTCATGGCTCAAACACTTTTGATTATTGATCTTTCAGTTAGGATTCACTTGGAGCTAAATAAGACACATAGTGAGGAAACCTTTACATGTCACTTGACCTTTCAGAAATAGTAGCTAAATATATCTTAATTCATACTCCAACATCTAAAAAGAAGACCAAATCATGCTGGAATGTCTTTCATCATTGGTTTGTTTAATGAGAACTAATTTAAGTCTTAACATCATTAACAACAAACTATAAATAACAGATAAATATCCTTCATCCATCATGAAGAAAAGGAAGAATCAATTGGAATCTAGAATATTTCATACCTAGAAAAAAAAAGAAGACAAGAGAGCTATGACTTGAACACCCTTGGTCAAAAGTCTGCTTTATCAAAGCTGACCTGGAGTTAAGCCTCAACTACAACAACAATAGGAATTAAGTCAATAAATCCTAGGTCAGTATTCTCAGATATTGATTTCGTTAGAAGAAAGTTATTTGAATTGATCATAATTTAGTAATGAGACATATTTAATTAACCGACCCTACTAAATGATCCCAGGGTGTTCAATGTTGAAATCAACTTCAACAGGATCTGAAGACAAAACTAAAGATGTACTCTTGTTTCTACCAAGCTGATCTGCTTCAAATGACAATCAAATCTTCCTCATATTACACTCTACTGTCACATGAAATAAAGAAGCCACTATGTGATCACTTGCCAGAAAAATTAGAAATTAGCCAAATATCTACCAACTTTCATTCCAACACACTGAAAAAAAGAAAGATGATTTGATAATATGGCGTTGTCCAAGATACACAATCTTTCAAAACAAGATGTTTTCACACATTGAATGTCTTTGATCACAGGTCTGCTTGAACCATGCTGAAATGAGCTTTAAACCAACAACAATCGATATCTTGGATCAATCTTAAACATTCTTTTCTTCCTTTGTTAATATTTCTAAACATTTTTTAAAATTTTTGTTTACATTTGTTGTTGTTACAAATAATTATTCAAGCTTTAAAGCAGATGAGAGACAATTATCCTCCTGAATGTTTCCAATCCATTGTAGAATTTCTCCACTGGAGGATTTCAGATGTGCATTGCTTACATATTAAAACATTTCCCATTCACATAATACTCCTGCTTCCAACAGTTGTACTTTGACAGCTCACGAGACACATCATCACCATCAGCATCATCAGTTTAACATGTTAGCATCCAGTTTTCCATACTTGCATGGATCAGATGGAATTTATTGAAGCAGGTCTTCCATGACCAAATGCCCTTCTTGTTGCCAACATTCACCTGTTTCCAAATCAAGTAATATTTCTCCTTCACTGGACATGTTTTCACAGAGGACTGGAAATGAATGATAGTGCACACATACACTCACATACAAGTGTGTCCATGTATATGATGGGTTTCTACACAATTTCCATCTAATCATGAGTACAACACCTTAACCACTGGGCCATGTGCCTTCACAAGGAAAAGAGAAAGTAAATAAATAAAAGATAAAAGATAATCATTAGAGTATCAACAATGCTTTGGGGTTTTTAGTTGTGGCTCTTTACATTTTAAGTACAAATCCAGCTTAGACCAATTTCACCTTTCATCCTTCTGGTGTCTATAAAATAAAGTACCAGTCAAGTACTGGGGATAATGTAATCACCCATTCCCCTCCTTCCAAAATTTCTGGCCTTATACCTTCATTAGAAACAATAAATTAGTCATTTAGTCAGAAAATATGCAGTTCCTGTGACTTGTGCAAATCATTCCAGACTGGTTCTATTCAGCAATATAATGATGGAAGGAGTGTAGTGTTAGTGTAATCCATAGATAAAACCATTTCTAAGGCTTTAAGAAGCCATCTAGGATCCAAGAGAAACGAGAAAGTATAGTTTATAAAAGCATTTCATCAAAACAAACAAAAAAAAATTAGAATGCCATGTTCTTTTAATGGAATTTTAGTGTTTTGCTTTGTTTTGCTTCATGGCAAAGTAGTTTTAGACAGTTGTCGGATTGAATGAGAAACCAAATGACAAGTTAATGGAATGGTAAGAATTAACAGTAATGAAGTTAAGTTTGATATAAAATGTAAAGCTTTCAGGAAATGTTGAATGAGTGATATTTCAAACATGTCCAATTGTTACCATCACTGAAAAACTCCAGTATCTAAAATGACATTCTACTAAAAGGAAACCATTCATAAAACAAGGAAAGACGAAAGGAAATTGATTATATTTTATTACTGCAATGGGTCTCATAATATGCAAAGGATGTAACCACTGAAATTATCTCTCAGTAAATCCCGCCTACATATCTATGCAATACATATACTGAATATCAGACTTTGATGCAAATATATAAACTGCAATACAAATTATATATGATTATTTTATTTACTCTTTATAATGTTAGCTGCCATTTGCAAACTGAACATGACTGTCTTTCAGCTGGATGTGTGGAATGGGTATATGCACAACACTTTAATGATAAAAGCTGCAGTACAAACAGTAACTGAATTACAGCGTAACATCAAGAATACAAGAGAGGAACTGATGGTCTGTATTAGTCTGTTAAGAGCCCAAGGACTCAAAAGGATAGGATCTTTCTTGAGTCATATAGACTCATAGGGCTGGTTGCCTGGTTTCTGTGAAGCATTCCCCATTGGATGGGACACTGGTCCATCACAGGATTACTAATTTTCGCCAGTTGAGTGGACTTGAGCAATGTGAAATGAAGTGTTTTGCTCAAGAACACAACACATCCAGGGATCGAAACCACAATCTTTTGATCATGAGTCCAATACCCTAACCACTAAGCCATACACCTCCACTTGGATTTATAAAGCTAAAGCTTAAACCAGATAATTTTCTATGGTTTATAAGTGACTGAGATTATAACACTCTCCACTGAACAGGATGCTGGTTCATCATGAGGTTAACTTTCTAGCTAATACTGAAACTCATTTACAACTGAGTAGACTGGAGTAATGTGTTAATGAAATTCTATGCTCAAGAACACAACAGACTGCCCCATCTGGGAATTGAAACTGCAACCTCATAATTGTGAATACAACACCTTAATCACCAGGGCAGGGTGATTAGTTTTACTCTGTAATAAATTACATCTATGACCCAAGTCATTTGTTTATACACACACGGACACACACACACACACATGCACACACACACATATGAAGCCAGCTAATTAGAGTGTTTTTAATGAGAATTTTTTCTTTTTACTTTTTTGGGTGTGTGTGGGTGTTTATGAATGCGTGTGGGTGTGTGGGTGTATCTACTCGTTATAAAAAATGGGGAAGTACTCAATACAATAGTAGAATATATTTCTGATGTTCCAGTGACTTGTTATTTTGAAGTTTTTATAACCTGTTCTCATTTCCTAAAACAGAAGAAGACAGTTAGGAAAATTCCAAACAGGCCACCTGATTACATGGAGGAATGGTGTTTATCACCAATTTGGATGAAAACACCAAAATGGAGAGGAACTCCATTCCTCCATGTGATCAGCTTGAAAAATTGCTAAGATATTAAGATATTCTTCTTAACATGAAACCAATGGTAGCCTTAATACACAAATATATATATATATATATATATAAGTGGCACTCCGTCATCTATGATGATGAGGGTTCCAGTTGATCCAATCAACAGAACAGCCTGCTCATGAAATTAATGTACAAGTGGCTGAGCACTCCACAGACACATGTAGCTTTAACATAGTTCTCGGGGAGAATCTCATTGAAGTGCTTTATTCAATCTTCTATCAATGCACTATACACCTGCTCCAACAGAACAACTGAGGTTAATTGGCAATTACATCTATCCATATGTGCTTAAAATAGTTTAGAAGCAATTCTCAAAAAGCATATAACAAGTCAAGTCTTTCTTTGATGTTAATATCTTATAATAGCATTGTATTTGTCACGATAATTGTAACAGTCTTAATTTTTTAATAACCTTAAACTATGGAATGATATTGAAGACATAATCAAAATATTTAACTCACTGAAACATTAGTATAAACATCTATAAATTTATGCATCATCATCATCATCATCGTCGTCATTTAACGTCCGCTTTCCATGCTAGCATGGGTTGGACGATTTGACTGAGGACTGGTGAAACCAGATGGCTACACCAGGCTCCAATTTGATTTGGCAGAGTTCCTACAGCTGGATGCCCTTCAAAATAGAAATAAAAACATTTATAATACATGGAACTTCCATGGGTTCCACTTGTTAAATATTATTTGTCTAAATTTGTCTCAACACTCTGTTGTTTTAAATAAGACAATAATAAATTAGATTGTGTAATCCTAGATATTTTTAGTAAAATAGTATAGTCATGGGTAAAATGCCTTTGATTATAAGTCTGGTCAGTCAGAGATGACCAAGGGTTAAGCAACAACAAACTTCCATTGGATGCTACATCTCTCGGCTACCAACATCCTTTTCACAACACTGAATACTACATCTCTCACCCATTAGCAGCTAATTACCTTTCCACAAAGATTAAGTACAACATACCTTCAATTAGCAGCAATTCAAAAATCAATCTCTAAGAAACAGAAATATATCTTGGCTAATAATGAAAATGGAAAAATTTCTCAGCTAAAAAACAGAATAATTATGAATTAATCATTTATTGCCATTTTATAATTGATAGTTAAAATGTTATGGAAACACTCTAACTATGCTGTGATTGGGTGATGGTCATTCACTTACAAGGAGAGAAAGGTTGTATGTTTGAGAGAGAGGTGAGACATTAATAAACAGTGGAACATATTTTGTAAAAGTTATATAAAATCAAACCATTAAAGGCTGAAAAATTAGATTTTCGTGAAGTGCAACATATATATGTGAGAGATTCGTTTTGAGCATGATATCATGACAGATGGAAAATATTATATGTGAAATGGAATATTCAAGTTATACAGAAATGAAGAAGATTCATGACAGAAAGAAACCTATGTTGGAATTTGAATGTTTCTATATTAAAAGAATCTGAGTTAAGTGATGCAAGATATTTAAGTGGGTGAAATTATTACTTTAATCCTTCTAATATCAAAAAAGATAAAGTACAATCAAATGATCATTACTATCATCATCTATCAAATCTGTGGCTGGTGCAAAATTCCAGCCAGAACAAGGGTAATGTTGTGGTTGAATAAGGAAGTAGGTGGAGCCATAAAAGCAAAGAGATAGGCTTGGAAGGTTTGGAAGAATGGGGTCAGCAGAGAACTTTACCATGTAGCTGGAAGAGAAGCTAAGAGGTTGGTCTCTTTAGTAAGGAGAAAAGGAGAAAAGAAGTTTGCCAATATTCTACAGCATGAGGACCAAAAGTAGTAAGGTGTTCCAGATTGCAAGGTAGTGTATTAGAAAAAATTGAGAGTTGTGTGTGTGGAATGATAATGGCACACCTGCACTTAATGATTCTATAAAGACAGAGCCATGGAAATGCTATTATGCTAAGAGTTTGAATTCTGCCGGGGTCAACTTTTGGGATCAATAAAGTAAGTACCAGTTGAACACTGGGGTCAATGTAATTAACTAACTTCCTCTCTCCAAAATTTTGGACTTTGTGCCTATATCAAAAAAGATTATGAAAGGCTACTGAATGTGGTAAATGAATGGGAGAATGAGAATCTTCCTAATGTGAACTTAACAGAGAGTTCGACCGTTCTTGTTGTCAGCAGTGTTATAAATAAAGCAATTAAGAAAATGAAGACTGGGAAAGCTCTGCTCCATCAGGAATTAACTCTGAAATGCTTAAAACATCTGGCAGAATAAGATATGGCCTGATCCTCTATATAGTTAATCAGGTTGTTCAAGAAGGTATTATACTCAATGATTGGTATAACAACATAATAATCAATTGTTACAAGGGAAAGGAGATACCTTAGAGAGAAGTAATTACAGCAGTATCAAATTACTGGACCAGGTTATGGAAGTTACTGAAAGAGTCATAGCCTAATTATTTAGAAAGAAAGTTAACCTAGATAATATGCAGTTTGGTTTCATGTTGGGAAGAAGCACTACTGTTGTTCTCTTTAATATTCAACAACTGTAGGAATATACAGCAAAAAGTAAACCACTCTATTTGGTGTTTATCAACTTAGAGATAGTCTTTGACAAAGTACCTCGCTCCATCATCTGGTAGTTGTGGAAGCTAGAAGTAGATGTAAAGTGATTAAGAGTTATTCTAGCCATGTACAGCAATGCCATCAATAAAATGGAAATTAATGAGTACAGTGATTAATCTAGCATGCAAGTGAGAGGTCATCTCTTCTATGCTGATGCCCTTGCTCTTGTAGCTAAAATAGTAGTAGTGAAATTCCTGGTGTAGAAGCAAAACCCTGAATTAAAGTTAGCAAAGGCCAAAGTTCTAATTTGCAGGGAAATAGACAGGACACTAATTCCTTTGGGTAAGTGGCCCTGTTCTATATGTAGACAAGGTGTAGGTAGAAATTTCATGCAGTGTACTCCATGCAAACTATGGATACGTGAGAGGTGCATTGGAATCATGTAGCTGTGTGGTAAGAGGTTTGCTTCCCAACCACATGGTTCTAGGTTCAGTCCTGCTGCATGGCACCATAGGCAACTATCTTCCACTATAGCCTTGGGATGACCAAAGCTTTGTGAGTAGATTTGGTAGACAGAAATTGAAAGAGGCTCATCGCACGTGTGTGTGTGTGTGTGTGCATGTGTGCGCGCATGCATGTATGTGTGTCTATCTATTTGCGTTTATCCCCCATTGCTGCTTGACAACCATTATTTGTGTGTTTACATCCCCATAACTTAGCTGCAAAAGAGACTGATAGAATATGTACCAGGCTTAAAAAAATAAATAAGTCATGGGATTGTTTCATTTGACAAAAGATTCTTTACAGCAGTACCCCAGCATGGTCACAGTCCAATAACTGAAACAAGTAAAAGACAAAAGAAAAAAAGAAAAGAGAAAGTAGAATTTGTCTGTGGAAGATGTGCAGAAGCAATAAATAATAAGAGCACATAGGGAATAGATATTCTGGAATGCCCAGGAAGCTCTCTAAAAGTTGTAGATAGTTTCTTTTTATCTAGCTGACCTAATTAGCAGAGGAGGAGGATGCTCTGAATGTATAGTTACTAGAATGAGAATTGGATGAAGCAAGTTCAAAGAACATTTACGTCTGTTGATAACAAAAGACCTCTCACTTGGAATGGAAAGCAAATTGTATATGAGCAGCAATGTTACATGGTTGTGAAATTTGGGCTGTGAAAGCAGAGGACATTGTGAAGATTGGAAAGAAATTAAACTAGTATGTTCTGATCGATGTATAATGACAGTGTGCATGCACAACAAATTACAAATGTACTGAGAGAAAAACGGAACATTAAGAGGTATTAGATGTGGTGTGCAGGAGAGAAGACTGTGCTGGTATGGTCATGTAATGCAGAAGGATGAGGACAGCTGTATAAAGAAGTGCCAATTACTAAATGTTGAAGGAGCCTGAGGAAAAGGAAGACTTTGGAAGATATGATGCAAAGTGATGAAGACTTACCTCAGGATGTTGAACCTCTCAAAGGAAATGATAGGGTACTGAGATAAATTTCAATATGCTGTGCTTGTGAAAACCTGTCCTTTGCAATAGAATTGAGGTTCTATCAAGCCTTCTTATCTTCTAACACCTATTCTTTCATCAATCTTCTGTGTTACCCCTCTCCTCCCTTCTGCTGAACTGATATCCTCTACGTCTAGCTCATTCCCTATTTCTCATTGTCTGTCACACTATTCTCACCCACTGCACTTACCTACTCATCCACCTTTTCTGCTCCTCTATCCCATTCTGTCTCTCGTAGTCACTTTGTACTCTGATCTCACACACATCTCTCTCTCTCTCCCTCTCTCTCTCTCCATCTCTCTCTCTCTCTCCATCTCTCTCTCTCTCCCTCTCTCTCTCTCCCTCTCTCTCTCTCCCCTCTCTCTCTCTCTCCCCTCTCTCCATCTTCCTCTCTTTTCCTCTCTCTCCATATGGGCTAGCTATGTATTTACCTTTCTAGCAAGACACTTGCTCTTGTCCCTCTATCCTTGTTTCTTATCCCTCAATTCTAAACCCCACTCAGTTGATGGGTCTTATTTTGAGAGTACTTGGTGGCCTCAAAAGTGCTGGTTCCACATTAAAAACACCCAGTACACTTTGTAAAGTGGTTGGTGTTAAGAAGGACATCCAGCTGTAGAAGCCATGCCAAAGCAGACACTGAAACTTGGTGCAATCCACTGACTTGTCTGTTCATGTCAAACCATCCAGCTCATGCCAGTATGGAAACAGGGGTGTTTAATGATGATGATGATGATAATGATGATATACAATGGGATTCTTTCAGCTTCCACTACAAAATCCACTAACAAGACTTTGGTCAGCCTAGGGTTATAGTAGAAGTCAAATGCTCATGGTGCCATGCAGCAGGACTGAACCCCAAACCAAGTGGTTGCAATGCAAACTTCTTAACCACACAAACACGTCTGCACCTATAACTACACTTGCACTTACACCACACTTGTACCTATTGTATACTGAAAATAATAATAATAATAATTTTAGTTTGTGCCTAATACTTTTTTATCTTCAGCAATTATGGAAAACAGGTTCAAACAAGCCACTTATTTGGAATCTTCAGTAGAAGTGTAATCCAGCTGTGGCCATCAAGCTGATAATGATTGAACCACCGAGTAAATACACAGAATTGTACATTTGTTTATGGAGATAAAGAGTATTCTTTAAAACTTAATTCTTTGACACCATTTACGTGAAATGACAAAGAATTTTTAATAACTAAAAACATGAATAGTGAGACACACTTAAACAATCATGGGTGTGGAAAAGTTCTGGTGACTGAGTCAACTGCTGTTTTTATTCATTCATTATTGGATTCCCTTTGTTGTTTGGGTTATTTCAGAAGTAACACAAAGAATAAAGAGGACTGCATAAAATGTCAAGATTTAATATAAAGTCTATTGTAGATCTTTAAAGAAGTGATTGTGAGTAAAATATTACATCTGTTTCCCACTGTAGTTTATAGGATTTAACGTCTACTGATCTGTGAGGTCGATGCCAGTGTCGCTGGACTGGCTCCCGTGCAGATGGTAAGTAAAAAACACCTTTTTGAGTGTGGCTGTTGCCAGTACCGTGTGACTGGCCCTCGTTTACACCACCTGTCTTCGTCTGTTGTTTTTTCATAAATTCTCCCATATATATCTTAATATATAAAACAGAGTTTGTGCGTGTGTGTGTGTGTGTGTGTGCATATACTCCTTATTGATTATAAAACCGAGTTGCCAATTTTGACATACGAGGTATCAAAATATTCAGTAATCTTTTGGCTACCAAATAAAGTATGTTTTTTGCACAACTCTTTTTTACTACAAAAATAACCTCAAAAATGAGATCTGGTCACACAGTTTTGAGGTCTTTAGCTAAGGGAGGCAACTCTGCCTGACACAATACACGATTTAATAATGAATGTAAACGTGCACACACACATACACATAAGGTGCAAGAATGACTGTGTGGTTCAGTCCCTCTGCATGATACCTTGGGCAAGTGTTTTCTACTATAGCGCTAGGCCAACCAGAGACTTGTGACTGAATTTGGTAGATGGAAACTGCAGCGTTGTTCATCAGAAAATGACTGAAAAACATGTTTATAAAGAAGAGTTGTTTGCTTCATACTCCTTGCATACCAATTCTGCCCATAAGAAAGGAACAAATAATGCAATGTGGTTGTAGGTCATAACACCTGAGCAATGCTGGAGTGCATTGCTAGTATA
>NC_068984.1:25160604-25167793 GCF_001194135.2 Octopus bimaculoides
ATATATATATATATATATACTTGTATGTATGTATGTATTTATGTATGTATGTGCATATATTCATGTGTGTGTGTCTGTGTTTTCCCCCTTCTGCCATCACTTGACAACCGATGCTTGTGTGTTTATGTCCCTGTAACTTAGCAGTTTGGCAAATGAGACCAATAGAATAAGCACTAGGCTTACAAAAAAAAAAGGTCCATGTGTTGATTTCTTCGACTATAACC
Organism: Octopus bimaculoides; assembly: GCF_001194135.2. NCBI lineage: Eukaryota > Metazoa > Mollusca > Cephalopoda > Octopoda > Octopodidae > Octopus > Octopus bimaculoides. Next base: position 25,160,829 of record NC_068984.1, read on the forward strand.
CTTTAAGGCAGTACTCCAGCACGACCGCATTCAAACAACTGAAACAAGTAAAGAAATAAAAGAATAAAGATATAAATTAATATAAATAATAGTTCTTTTTAATTTCTTTGTATTGATAAGATATAAAACAATAAATGAAATATAATATATAGGTTTAATTTAGAAAATGTCGTTGTTTGAGAAATTAATATCATAAAACTACTACAAGTATAAAAACTAGGAAGCATATTAATATACTCACATATGCATTAATTTACACATACTTACATGCAAATGTATCAAGACAGATCAACAGTTACTTCAATAGAGATTAGTGTTAAAATGTCAGTACAACAACTCAGACTAAACAATAGGATGACAGGAATTATAGAGGTACACAGTTAAATAATACCAAATAGCAGACAGATTTATCAAAATAACTTCCAGCGGCTTTAAATTGCAATAATTATTTCATGTAGTTTGTCCTTTAACCTATTACTGTATTTGGATCAAATTGTTATTATTATTATTGTTGTTGTTACTGCTGAAAGCACTTGCACAAGATGATTTCTATGACCTAGTTTCACTTTTAGGTTAAACACCTGAGAGAAACATGAATGTCAAACAATTTCATTGCTCTTTTTCCAAAAATTTAACAGGCTGTACATAGAAACGAAGTTACAGTTATTATTATGGTAAAGTAATGGCTAGTATATTTGATGTAGCAAGCTAAGACATTTTAATTAATTAAAGTTACCCTCTCATTGATGAGTACATTCATTTTATAAATGAACAGATAAAGCAAAAAAATCAAAAACAGAGAATAACTCTGCAGTTTGCATTTAATTAAAATTAACAATTCTTTCAAATATAGGCATGAGGCCTGAAATTTGGAGGGAAGGGCCAGTCGATTACATCAACTCCAGTGCTCAACAGGTATTTATTTTTATCAACTCTGAAAAGGAGAAAAGTAAAGTCAACCTCTGCAGTATCTGAACTTAGAATGGAATGCTGGAAAAATGCCACTAAGCATTTTGTTCATCATGCTAACGATTTTGTAACAATGAGTTTATTGTACACAGTGCTCAAGTACATGCACTACAACTCAGTGGAACAAGGTAAAAGAGAGGGCAGAAAGCAGCAGTAAGTCAAGTATAGAAAGATAGCAATGGAAGCTATGCACAGTGCACAGAATGAAATAAAAAAAACATAGAAATTTTCTTTTATTTCTTTTATTTGTTTCAGTCATTTGACTGCGGCCATGCTGGAGCACCGCCTTTAGTCAAGCAAATCGACCCCGGGACTTATTCTTTGTAAGCCTAGTACTTATTCTATCGGTCTCTTTTGCCGAACTGCTAAGTGACGGGGGCATAAACACACCAGCATCGGTTGTCAAGCAATGCTAGGGGGACAAACACAGGCACACAAACACACATATATATAGATATATATACGACGGGCTTCTTTCAGTTTCCGTCTACCAAATCCACTCACAAGGCTTTGGTCGGCCCGAGGCTATAGTAGAAGACACTTGCCCAAGGTGCCACGCAGTGGGACTGAACCCGGAACCATGTGGTTGGTAAGCAAGCTACTTACCACACAGCCACTCCTGCACCTGTAAAAATAGGTTGCTCTAAAGTAGAGAGCAATGCCCATATGTGTTAGAAAGATCGATTGATCTCTTCCGTCCTTGTCAAGGGGAGTGCTAACCGTCTCTCCTTTTTTGCAACACAGTGCAAAAAAGTCAAAGAAGATTGAACAAAGTCAAGAGGATTGTCAGAACATTGCATCCTTTAAAAGGTTTATGCTTCTCAAAATTGGCCAACATTACTCCTGATGTGCCTATGCACTCTTTCGTCTTGTTCAATTTGTAAGGCCATTCTTAATATCAAATTAGCATGGAAGGATGTATCAGAAACATGTATGAATACTTGACGTGAATAATTGTAGATACCATTGTTCAACTTAAACTTGTTCCACCCACATGTAACAAGAAAACGTTTCACACACCCTACCCCAACAACCCAATCTACATCTCTACATCTCTTTTCTTCCTCACATTCCCTTCATACACTATGCTTACCTCTCACTTCCCAATCCTGTCCTCACAACCCTGTTTCTCTCTATCATTGCTATCTGGTAACCACTCTACCATATATGCCCAGGTTTTCACCACTCACTTCCCTACTCCATACACTCTAATTGTGCTTCTTTCACAATATCCTGCCACTTATATTATGACCTTCGAACCTCAAGGATATGCTCTGGCGCTTGCCACCATCAATACCTCTCTCTTCCTTTACTCAACCATCCCATTTATATTCTGATCCCCATCTCTTGTGAGTATGCCCGTCACTTTACAAACATCTTTATCCTGCTGTCTCCCACTCACTCCCTTTCTCCTGCACTTCCCTCAGGTTGGGCAGCATATGTTTCTGTCTTCATTTTCTCTCTCTATCTCTCTCTCTCTCTCTCTCTCTCTCTCCTTCTCCTACACTTCCCTCAGGTTAGGTAACCGTGTATCTCCTTTGCAGCAGCACACCTCTCTCTCTCCGGCTAGATAACCTTATACCTCCTCTACAGCAAGACACCTGTCTCTGTCTCTCTGCCTCACTATAATCTTTCATCATCAGACACAAGATCACCTCCTCCAATGCCCTTTCCACTTGCAAAAGATTCTTCTCTTGCAAGTTACTTGGTGATCCTGTCAGTGAAGGTGCCACTTAAAAAGCATCCAGTCTACGTTGTAAAGTGGTTGGCATTTGGAAGGGAATCCAGCTGTAAAAATTTTGCCAAAAATTGACCTCGCCTGTGCTTGTGCAACGTAAAGAGCACTAAGTCCACTCTGCTGAGTGGTTAGTATTAGGAAGGGCATCCAGCTGTAAAAATCCTGCCAAAACAGTCACAGAAGTCTGGTGCAGGCTTCTGCCTGGCCAGCTCCTGCCAAAGGTGGACGTTAAATGATGATGATGATGATGATATATATATATATATATATATATATATATATATATCATCATCATTTAACATCCGTTTTCCATGCTGGTATGAGTTGGACGGTTTCACTGAGGCCTGGAAAGTCAGTGGTTGCACCAGGCTCCAATCTAATCTGGCAATGTTTCTACAGCTGGATGCCCCTCCTAACACCAACGACTCCAAGAGTGTAGTGGCTGCTTTTTACGTGCCACCAGCATGGGAGCCAGTCAGGGGAATTGGCATCAGTCATGTGACATTGCTATTCAGACTCACTTGAATAAATATCTGTCCTGTATACATTTCAATTATGCCCTCTCCTGACAGGCAAGATTTTCCCTCAGTCATGCATTTCTTTCTTTTCCTCAATCATCCATTTCCTTTTCTCAGAACCTCTCTGGAGGGGGAGTGGTGTAGTGGTTCTTGCAAGCATAGCGTGGATTCGATCCTCCATAGCCAAATTTCACTCAACATTTCAACAGCACTTTTCTCACAGTAAAACAATCGTTTTTCTGTGAGTGACAGCAGTTACATTTGCCAGATACCTTCGCTAAGCAGAATAATGTCTTGCCACTTGACCCTTCTAACCTCCTCTAGGCCACCAAAAGCTAGAAGAGAGATAACAGACCTCCAACAAAATCTATTGTTTTCAATAATATGTCTATCCTTCTAGTTGGTTTTGGATAGTCAAAAAAACAAGAACTCCATAGGCCAAAGTTAGTTCGTGAGAATCAAGTTTGGCTGACAAGGCTCTGAAGGAAAAGGCACAAAGGGACAACTATAGTAACTGACCAACGAAGCAGTAATTTTGTCCCACCACTCTCGCTAACTCACTTTTTTTTCTCTGTAACATTACCACATCTCTCTATATATATTACTATGAGAACATGTACACACATACCGGCCGAAATTAACTCTTTTTACCTCGCATACTTTTCCATTTACTAATTATACATACCAACCCATCGTGGTTTTGGATATATACAAAGTAACGGTAAATAAATATTTCTTTACAACTTCAATCACTGTTCTTCTTCCATCTTGCATATTGACAACCAACACCTTAACAACAACCATTACAATTGGTGACCCTCGACTGCAACGAAGAATCAACAGTTACATATATATATACAAATATATATAAATGTGTGTGTGTGTGTGTGTGTGTGTGTGTGTGTGTGTGTGTGTTTGTGTGTGTGTGAATGTGTCTATTTGTCTGTCTATTAAATATATATATATATATATATATATATATATATATAACTGGCACTCCTTCAGTTATGACAACAAATGTCACAGTTGATATCTGATCAACAAAACGGCTTGCTGGTGAAACTAATACACAAGTGGCAGCACGCATATCCTTAACATAGTTCTCAAGGACATTCAGCATGACACAAGGTGTGTCATGGCTGGCTCTTTGAAATTCAGCTAAGAGGACTGGAGCAACGTGAAATAAAGTGTCATGCTCAAGGACACAATGCGCTGCTGGCTATAGGGTCTTTAGGGTTAAGTAAGTAAGTAAAAAAACAGGAAAAATAATCCAAAATCCTTGTCCGGTACTGGATTGATCCTAAAATTTAATCAGTTTGTTCCAGTCACGAGGCCAAACATCCCTAAAAGTTTCATCCAAATCCAACAAGGGGTTCTTGAGATATCTTGTCCACAGACAAACAAACAAACAAACAGACATGACTGACAGCAATACCTCTGCTTTCACTAAGGCAGAGGTAATAAAGCTAAAGTGAAGATCAACTATGCATATGTTTATTGGAAAAAGTTGATCATCCCTAACTATAACAAATTCATTTTTGCTTCTCTTTTTTCTGTTACGTCTCCAAGATTATTAATATGCTGACTGACATGAATTTTATCTTTGAGTATGCTTAAAAATTTATGTGGACATGTGTCAGTCTCAGAATATTTTTTATGCATGTAAGTTAACTGGTATTTAGACATCTAATATATTAACTGCTTTTCACTGATATTCTCTACAACCATCATTATTTTTATCAATGATTAATATCCACATTTACATGCATGCCTAAATTATATGAAATTGATTGAAGCAGATATTCCATGACCAGATGCTGCTCCTATCACCACCTTTCAGCTGTTTTCATGCAAGATAATATTTCCTCAGGGTTTCATGTGTCTTTATGGAAGATTAAAAATTAATAACACTGCATGTAAGGTTGTGATCCTCATTTGCAACCATTGTGTGATGTTAAGACAAGAAAAAACAAACAACATGCACAAACACAAATACACATGAATGCATGCAAACAGACATATATACATATGCATGTCCTGCATTCCCTATAGAAGTCCCTTTGGTGCCACAGCTCTGTCTCCCTAAATATGAAACTTTGCATCTACAATGTATCAGTCCTCGCTATACTATTCTCCTCTATGGAGCAGAAACAAGGCCTTAAAGCTCTTGGCAAAGGGGATCAACAGCCCTAGCAGAGCCCTGGGGACCATTGAAGGGCTTTATGCATGCACATATCAGTCATCAGCCTCTTACCTTATAGCCATCCACCACACATGCTGGTATGGACATTTACTCTACCTCTCATCAGATCATCCTACCAGGGCCTTACTCTCATTTGATGCAGGAGCTGCAGGCTAGAAGAGGCCCCTTAGAAAGCCCTGCACTAGATGGCTGGAGAGGATTAAGGAAGATTTCCAGAGGTTTGACATCACCTTGCAGGATGCAGAGGGGCTGGCACAGGATTGCCAGTGATGGGGAGCACTAGTGGACCTGGTCAGCTTTACACATGATGATTGCTCTAAAACCACTAATCTGAGATGATCCCAGCCCCATTCTGCAAGAACATAGAGCGAGACACAGAAAGAGATGCAATGAGCTTTTTTCAGTTTCCATTTACCAGATCCATTAACAAGGCTTTCTTCAGCCTGGGGATATAGTAAAAGCGATACTTGTCCAAAGTGCTGCACAGTGCTACTGAACTCAGGAAGTGAACTTCTTTAACCACTCAATCATGCCTGCATCAAACCACACTTGTGCCTAGCCATACTTGTGCCATTGTTCTTTGTATATATTTTATTTCATTTTCTAATATACATTAGCTTTAGATTGTTAATTACTTAGAAATTGATCCAATGTATTATATTTATGTTCTGTTATAATAGTAACACCCTGTATTTGATGTCTATATTAAATAACTGTCAATCATCCCAGTTTTGGTAGTTATATTTTAAATGCTTAAGTCTAGAGCAATTGATTTCCACTCTCCACTTAACGTTTTATAAAGCGGGATGCTTATGTGTTTGTATTTGTTATGTTTGTATTTATTATTATATTATCATTTATGAATTTATATATCTTTTCAGATATACCAATAATTAATAAATATCAGGGTAAGAAAAACGTTTAGAAATTTTTTACTACCAGTGGCCTAGCATGCAGAAAACGAGTCAATAGACTATGTATTATTCATATAAATACAGTGTACATTTAAACACATAAGAGGTGACCTTCATAGGACACCTAGCATGCTAGAAGGAATAGCCAAAATCCAAACCACTATTTGGGACAAATCTTGAAAGGAATGAAAAATAAAAACATTTACTATCTATCTCCTGGACTGTGGTTTCGAGCTCTATATTAGCAAATAAAATAATTTGCTAGGCAGAGCCTTCATCAACAGGTACAGCTATTCCTTCTAGCATGCTAGGTGTCCAATGATGGTCACCTCTTATGTGTTTTAATGTACACTGTATCTATATTTTTCAGATATACCTTGATATGTTGTCATACACACTCACTTTGTTTCATACTTGTGAAAAAATACTGACATACTGAAAAACCTTTTTGACTGTAATGCATTTAACCATTACAAAAAAATATATTCACTATATTATTATGTACAGAGGCATGTTCTTTTTATCGTAATCTGTTCAAAACCCTTTTATGAACTTTAAATATATTATTATATACACATACATTTTATATATATATATATATATATATATATATATATATATAT
>NC_068984.1:25168530-25172936 GCF_001194135.2 Octopus bimaculoides
ATATACATATATATATATATATATATATACATGTGGAGAGATAGATACATACATATTTGTATACATGTGTGTTTGTGTGTGTTGTGCATGCATGTGTGTGTGTGTGTGTGTGTGTGTGTGTGTGTGTGTGTGTGCACGCATTTATTTAAGAGTGTAAGATACTAAATACTAACCAACTAAGTGTTCCTAATGAAGGCACATTAATCTACTGACTCCATTTTCTCCTGACTAGTAAAATCAGGTTTTATTTCTTTGTATTTCTTTTCAGCTGGGTGGTTAGTGATAGGGAGGCATTCAAGCATAACAACAATTACTTCAACAAAAACCATTCCACCCACTTTAATACAGAAAAATCATCATCATCATCATCACCATCATCATCATCATCATCATCATAGCTAGAGGCATGGCTGCACGTAGATGCAAGCATAGCTGTTCATAGGTTCAAACTTTGCAACCACATGGTGTCGGGTTCAGTCCCACTGCTTTGCAGGTTCAATTCCACTGAGCTACAAGTTTAGTCCCACCTTGGCCAAGTGTCTTCTACTATAGCACCAGGCTCACCAACACCTTGTGAGTGAATTTGGTGGAGAAAAACTGTGCGAAAGTTTGTTTTGTATCAGCTTTACAGTAGTGCTTATAGGTATCCATTACTGGTTGCATATCTTTGAATTTTTGCACATTCTATCTGTCAACAATACAACTATCATGTAATTCCAAACCCCAAGAAGCACCACTGAACCCAAAATATCATTCCCTCTACCCTTAAGTTTCTGTATTCTTTTGTATTCCATGTAAATTTTTTCTGTAAATACAAAGTGGTATCAAAAGGTATCGAGACTAGTTATGCTTAATAAGAATAACTTATTTACCTAAGTTTAAACATCATCTCCTTCAAAATAATCCCCTTGCACAGCAATACACTATTCCCAGCATTCCTACCACTTTTGGAATCCAGCCTGGAAGTCATTTTCCATAAGCAAGTCGAGGACCTTCAGCAATTCACTCTGGATCTTGCCAATGGTGTTAAAACAGCAACCTTTGAGCTGTAGTTTCATCTTGGGGAACAGATGGCAGTCCACAGGGGCTAAATCTGATGAATAGGGCAGGTGTGGAAGCAATATCATGTTTTTGGCGAGAAACTCACAAGTGAGGAGAGCTTGGTGACGAATCCAATTCTTCGTGATCCACAGATCTGGGTGCTTTCACTAAATGTCCTTCCTTAAATGCTTCAAAATGTTGCAGTAGAACTTTCAATTGATATTCTGGCCCTGGGGGATGAATTCTCGATGCACAATACCACATTTCTGGGGGTGACACATATGGCAGGTCTTTCAAATCGCTCATCATTTTACAGGAACATTCTTTCACTTTTGAAGCATCCTTGCCATTCAAAACATTGTATATGACCCATTGTGTTTTACATGCCACCGGTACGGAAGCCAATCAAGGCAGCTCTGGCATTGGCCACGTTCGGATGGTGCTTTTTACGTGCCACCGGCACGGGTATCACAACTACAATTTCCATTTGATTTTCATTTTGATGTTGATGTACTTGACTCAATAGGTCTCCTCAAATCCAGCATGTCACCCTACAATCCAAGGTACTTTTGAATGGGCTGGAGCTGTTTATGCGAAACAGGTGTAGGATACAGCTGTGAACTCACTTTATTTGCTGGGTCTTCGCAGTCACAGCATTTCTCCAAAAGTCTCAGTCTTTCATCATTGCCTTTGTGAGGCCCAACGTTCGAAGGTCATGCTTCACTACCTCATCCCATGTCTTCCTGGGTCTACCTCTACCCTGGATTCCTTCAACTGTTTGGGAGTGGCACTTCTTCATACAGCTCTCCTCATCCATCCATAGTACATGACCATACCAGCACAAATGTCTCTCTTGCACGCCACATCCGATGCTTCTTATGTCCAACATTTCTCTCAGGGCGCTTACACTCTGTCATGTGTGCACACTGACATTACACATCCATCGGATCATGCTAGCTTCATCTCTTTCGAGCCTACGCATGTCCTCCACAGTCACAGCCCATGTTTCACTGCTGTGAAGCATGGCAGTTCGCACACATGCATAGTACAATATACCTTTCACTCTGAGCAAGAGGCCCTTTGTCACCAGTAGGGGTAGAAGCTTTCTAAACTTTGTCCAGGCTATTCTTATTCTAGTGGTAACACTCTCTGAGCATCCCCCCCCCCACTACTAACTTGGTCACCTAGGTAACGGAAGCTATCAACTACTTCTAGTTTCTTCCCCTGGAGGGTGATGGAATCTGTTTTCTGAGCATCTGCAGTGTTTATTGCCCCTGTGCATCAAGCCCAAGCGTGTTTAATTACATCACTCTCCATATCAGCTCACTTGGTTTCCTCTTACGCAGTAGACTTAGTTCTCAATAAAGATCTTAGAGTGTAAGTTCAAATCATTTGACCACTACTACATGTTTTCTATATTCTTTTCTACTCTAGGCACAAGGCTTAAAAACTAGATGTTTTCTATACTGAACAGCTGTGGATCTCACCTGTTGATATATATATATATATATTTCAGGGATGTGCCGCCTAGGTAGGTAAGGTAGTAGACAGTGCCTACCTTGAATAAAATAGATCGATAGCAACATTTTCCTCTCATGGCAAAATATGCACCTAATTCAATAAAATTATGATGTTTAGTCTGATTACTATGCATAAAATGCAATTTTTTTTTTTTTTTTTTTTGTAGATTAGGTAGGCATAATTCACCCCTACTTTTCAATCTCAGTATTTAAGCTAAGCATAGTATTGCTGTAGTACACGTGCTGCGTACATTCCTACAACAACGTTTTCTTTACATGCTATAAAGGCAGAAGTAAATCTGCCTTCAACTCAGTTGGCGCTTGTGTTTCGTTTATTTTTTGTTTTACTACATAAAGGTCGCCAACTGCCTACCCTGAGTAATTACTGACGGCACGTGCCTGATATATATATAATTGAAAAATTTGGAGTCAACAAGGAGTACAATTGGATATTTATTTTTCAATCACTACAATTGTTTCTACGCCATGTAGTTCACCAGGCGTGCAGGTTCTTGATTATGCAACCGTTTCCCTGCACAAAACAGATGCCCATCTATTCACACACGAGAGATGCCCAAAAGCAAGCATAGAAGTATGTATAATACTACAACTGGATAGCACAGGGTGAAAACTGAAGGTGGACGAGCTTTATACTGTACTCTACTACGCTCTTAATAAAATATACCATAATTATATACATCAGGCTTTATTTGAGCATTCATTTATGTGGCTAATCGTCCATGTTTAGCTCAAATGATTCATGAACATAGAATATTAGTCTCCATTTCTCAAGCAGGCTGCAACAAGCAACTATGCTAAGTTTAAACTATGCAAAATTTAAACTATGCAAACAATCGTTAATTCTGCTACTTAATTATAATAAGTAGTTTCCTTTAACTGCTAAAATTGTATGTATACATATAACTGTTCTCCACTGGACTTTTGTGCAAACACTGACTTCTAACATGAATAATCTCTCTGTCTCTCTCTGTCTCTCTCTCTCTCTGTCTCTCTCTCTCTCTCTGTCTCTCTCTGTCTCTCTCTCTCTCTGTCTTTTTTTCTCTCTCTCTCCCTCCTCCCTCTCTCACACCAACTTTATTTGAAAATTCATTTAGGTAAATCATTAGTGATCTTCATCTCAGGTAACTTAAGTACGTGATATATTATGCCCCGGTTTCTTCAAAAAATGTCACGACATACAACTCTGTTAGGTTTAAACTATTTCTATTATTTGTATTCTGCACAGAGGAGACGTGATGTATGCATGCTGCAGTGAAGACAGCCCACCTAGGAAAGTAGTAACTCTAGTACTGCGAACAAATTTCAGTCCTGTCAGACAGCTTTTTGTAGTGTGGAGGACATGAAAAAATGCATTCAGTCTGTGGTGTAAAATGGTTTGTGATAAGAAAGGCTTCTTTTAAAAAAAGGCATCAAAAACATGCTAGTCAGATCAAGAAAAAACCTTATTTACGTATATCAAGTTAATGTTGCACACTGTAATGGAGTGAGCAAGTGAGAAGAACTGTTTATATGTGAGCTAGCCACCTACACTTTTCTCTGCAAAATAGGGATAGTTTATCCTGTTCAGGCTATATTATTAGCATTATTCTGCGATTGAGAATTTAAAATCACTTCTTTAACTTTCTAAAAGACATCTCAACGCTTCTAAAAGCTTCGTTTGTTTATTTACGTTTGTCGTAATTTAAATTTAAACTCTCTTGCTTTTAGATGCAGAAAATAGACATCAAATGGATCTTTTTTAAAACGGGGGCCACATTTTTCATTAACGAAACACTTTGAAACTTGGACATTAAGTGCCGACTACATAAACAAACGATTCTGAAA
>NC_068984.1:25172946-25176980 GCF_001194135.2 Octopus bimaculoides
GCAAATAAAACGAAGAAGAAAAAAAGAAAATGAAAAAAGCAAATTTAAAATGAAAAAAGCAAATAAAACGAAGCTATGGCTTAATCAGCCAAAGGAGCAAATATAAACAACTGAATACTTGTCAGTGATTGGTTGAAATTATCGAAATAAGACAATTTTTTACATGAAATAAGTTCGAATACAAAAATATTTTTCTGTTCTATAACACAAAATAGATAAGTATACGAAGTTTGAAAGTCTTTCGGTACCAAAAACACTACGTAAAACATTAATGAAAAATGTGGCCCCCGTTTTAAAAAAGATCCCATCAAATTACCAAAGCATCACCAGAAAATTTCCTTTTTCGATCAAGAATAAAACTTCAGAACTTCTAGCATTAACGTTGGCTTGAAATGCAGATCTGGAGAGATTGTAGATGTTTGCGATTAGATGCGTGCAGTGTACGTGAGGTAAGATAGGCGGAACCTCAGCCACACTCTTCACGAGCAGAGAACACATGTACAAATTCTTCTGGGTGGCTAACAGAGCCAGAGTTGCTATTTTTGGCAGAGAAGTGGTTAGATAAAATAATTGAGGTAGTCAGAAAAGGTGAAGGAGCTGTCGTAGACAGCAACAGTGATCTCTGCATATATCCTCAATAAAGATCGATAGACGAAAAAAAAAAAAAAAGATCGTTTGTATGAGATTCTGCTGCAGATTTCTTCCATAATGAATGATACTAATCTCATTTTTCATGGCTGGGGAGTTTTTATGTTGGTCAACATAGTAATGACAACACTGACTTGAGGAAGCTGACTAACCACCTGATAACCAGCTAAACAAATGAACGCAAGTCAAATAGAATCCATGATAATCAGAAACCTGGATAAACAGATGGTTGTGAATACTAAATATTTTCTCAAAGAAGAATGTACCACTCTCCCCAGGAAGAAAATGGGAAACAGAGAACAAAATCAGATTGCTTGAAAGAAAGATGACAGATATATGTAACTCGGAGGCAGGCACGTAGCCAGCCGATTGCAATTCGGCGGTGGCGAGGGCTATCTTTATAGCTGCGGGTGCTGAACAGAACTCTAAAAACCGTACTGTTTATAAAATTTGAATACGTTTTTCAAGAAAATTCCACAAGACAAAATGATAAAATCAGGTTACATTTATCTAATACAAGTGCAACCTACGGCAACGCAATGCCAAAAAAAAAATGAGGAAAATCGTCCTTGTCTATGAGTGATTTGTATTTACTAAGAGAAGCAAGTATCACAAGGTTTGATTTTCGCGGGTGCAAAATTTTGCTAAGAACAAAGGCTAGAAAAACAAACTTTTTGGAACGAACTTGCTATAAAATTCTAGTTGCTTCAATCCACGTTTTTGAATCTGATGAATCTGTGCACTAAGCAAACCAACAATCTTGAAGTGATTTTCTATTTACAGAAGCAATGGCACTGAAATGACCCGGCCATCTATGCTCCATAAGATGTAGCAATTTCAATCATTTGCAGAGACTAGCTATCCTTAGCCATTTAATAACATTATGAAGAATATTAACGGTGTCGAAGAACGTAGCTAACTCCGGAATCCACTTTATTGTGTTAACCACAACAAGATGCAAATGATGATTAAGACAATGAACATAGGGTTTATGTTTTTCGAGTCGATTCTGAGTCTTTCTTTGAACATCATCTATTTTGCCAGACATCACAGGAGCACTGTCGTAGCATTGTGACAACATACGCTTTGGGTCAATACCAAAGTTGTTTAATTCCTTAAGTAACAAGTCGACCAATGATTCAGTATCATAATGTTGAATAGTTGGCATTGCAACTAAGTTTTCCAGAACTCTGCCGTTTTCAAGTACCTGTAGCGTACACTCGAGTGAAATTCCTCTCTCCTCTTTATTATATATACGTGCATTCGAACGTAGCAGGTAACAGCTAGCCTTTGGTTGCTATTTGGATCCCGTTGTGTCCACTATTCTGATTGGTTGATATTGGCGCAATTTGTCTCTTACTCTGTCGTGCCAGTTTGCCGCATATAAACAATCGGAGCCTCTAAAAAAAATCACGTAAGACAGTCTGTTCTCATTCCAGTTTTTAAGCCTACAGCTCCTTATAAAAACATATCTTTTCCTCTTTCGAAGTCTTTCGGTTCCAGACCTTTTTATGTCTTGGTACTGACCACACAAGACACAGTCAGTTCCAGCGATGACACCCCAGCAGCCACGTTAAGACTTACCAACTTTGTCCAACAACATTACGACCACCTCCTTCGTCGCCATCATCTTCTCAACGTCGTCAACATCATCTCTCTACGAACACAGCTCAACAAGTATTTCATCCAGGTTCCAACACTTCACTGTTCGTAAATTACTTCACCATGGATCAAAAGCGAATATACAACCTGCAAGAACTCCTGTACCAAGTGACCCAGGCAGTAGCATCGCAGCCACGACTTTACGTACGATATATACCTATAACCGGCTCAGCATCATGGCCACCACTTCTGGATACAGCATTTCAACTACCGTGTACAATTGACTACGAACTGGTATTCTCTTTCTTGTGTGCATGAACTTTCTTCTGACTTCGATGGCGATAGATTCTTTCACTGTACCCTTCATTGCCATTCTTATATGTTCTTAACAGGCGCATACATCTATGCTTACACGCACACATACATTTGTTCTCATGACGGCCTGTCTATTATTCTGTATACATGACGCACACACAAACACACATCTTAACATATCAATAAATCTTCTCTTAATCATTCTATGCGGTTGTGTCTCCTTTTTTCCCTCCGGCATTTATATGTAATATTCAATATGTATTTATAGTAAGGGCTGTATGATGTACTAAAGAGCGATTCTCGTCACCTCGCATCGCACAGTCCTAATAATAATCGCAATATTTTCAGTATTACTCAAATCATGCATTCCGTCACATTTCAGCATGAAGTAAGGAACATCAGAACATTTTATTTCATCGACAAGGTTGACAGTGTATCTCCTCAACAATTCGATTATTTCGTTTTGTATTGCTGCTGAGGTATAGGTCGCATTTTTTGGAATCGTGCTGTAAAATTCCATTAGCCTTGAGTTTTTCTCTAATGTGTATTGAAATAATTTCATGAAAAGACCACAAAGTTGCGTCTCACCTTCCGAATAAATATCCTCAAAAAATCCGTTTGCGCAAAGAAAATGCATAATATCAACAATTGAATTGATATAGTAACGGTTTTTGCTCAACTGATCATTTTTCAAAATTGAAGATACGAATGTTGTTGTGGATAAACGCTATTGGCGTGCCTTCCATGTTATTATAACTTGGATATGAGCTGCAGAGTTTGCGTGCTTATTTAAACCTTTGTTGTTGTTTTTTCTTTCTTTTGCATGATGCCAGTTAGAATATCCATCTTTAATAAAGCAAGTATCCACTTGAGCAGAAGTGTTAAAGTGCCGACAAGGAAACAAAATAACGTTTTATTTGAAACAGAATACTCTAACCATGGACGACCGGTATACTAGCTTGATGAGAAGTCACGTTTCTGATGTTCACAGATCTTTGAACCAAACTTTGCTGTACTGGTTGGTAGTCGACCTGTCCAAGATCATCCAATGAGGATGTCAAAGACTCTGCAAAACTAACACTACCTTCCTTGAGCTGCGAAACTGCTTCGTTTGCAATTCTCTTCTGTTTAGCATTAGATGAATCAGATTGGAAATTCAGCAATGATTGCTTCAGTTCTCTTTTTCGGCTGCGATTCATTATTGTACCAACACTCCGTCGTACACTGACCATAAGTCGTACACTTCGTTGAGTGATCTTACACTAATGCCGATTGAATAAAAACGATTTAACCACTTTATTCTGATTTATATATATGTAACAACAGAGCGAGTCGTTTGTGGCATAAGAAACCAGTTCAAGCAAATTTTTTCAACAATTTCTTCAAAGTTATGCCTTTTTAATTAAACACAAAAAGGTTTCAGTATGAACTTTCGGAAAGTATGCTCAAAGAGAAACAAAAATTATTCC
>NC_068984.1:25177453-25178573 GCF_001194135.2 Octopus bimaculoides
TGTGTGTGTGTGTGTGTGTGTGTGTGTGTGTGTGTGTGTGTGTGTGTGTGTGTAAAAGAACGACCGTGCGAACCAAAGGAGCATGGCGATGAAGTGGAAACAGGCTCCTTTTACCGCGTCGCACGGTCGTCACACAAAACATGTAATATGACATATGAAGTGCTCACATGTGAGATGCGAGCAAGTGCCAGCAAAGAAAGGAGAGAGTGACACAACCGTTAGATGTATATATAGAGTAAGTTTATTAACATAGTGAACTGTGTGTCTGTGTGTGCGTGCATGTGACAATATAAGTAACACAATATTTATGACGGACCACCGTATATAAGCAAGAGTGTGAATACAATATGTGTGAATACAATATGTGTGAGTACAATAATATGAGTTTGTATGTGAATGTGGAATATAAAGCATAGAATAAGCGTCTGTAAAAGTGACGATAAGCGTTGGAACACATAGATAGAGAAATATCAGTTCATAGAAGAGTTACACAGTAGGTAGAATGTTCGTACGCAAAAGGTTGTGGCCGAATAGCAGAGCTGTGGTGTCACATGTTGTGTGTGAAGTTGAGCGTCGATGCTGCGACCGGTTACTTGGTACAGAATATCCTCGCAGATTGTTCTTTTCGTGGTGGAAACAATCCACACAAACACTGTTGAGAAGGAACTGCGGTTGTTGTTGGTAGCTTGTGTACTCTGGTGGTGGTGGTGTTGGCGCTGGCGACGGCATTGTAGCAGACAGTAGATCGGTGGTGTTGACGTCGTCGCTGGAAACTGGCAGAAGCTGTGTTCTGTGAGATGATCAACGACCAGACCTGTAAGAGGTCTGAAGTCGAAGACAAACTGACGTGGATGAAGCAAGCTTATTTATAGATAAAAAGGGGCTCACGAAACAGGTAGAAAACACTCGCTCAGGTGACCTTAACTGAAGGCCACGATTGGTCGGTATGCACCCTGACGCGAAACAGAACTGTTGACAAATGCCGCGCAAACAAGAACCAATCAGGGTGATGGACACAACAGGGTCCAAACGGCCGAAGGCTAGATGTTAGCCGCTACGTTATCATTCGTAAATAAATACCCGAGAGGTTTCACTACACATATAAATATATATATATATA
>NC_068984.1:25179017-25181272 GCF_001194135.2 Octopus bimaculoides
ACGAGCGAATCTTTAAGGATCCTCGTGCGCTCGGTAATGCATAACTGGTACCGTTTCGTCCCGTTTATGTAGGGGCCTGGATTCTCAAGTATTTTTCATGCGATCGAGTATGGAATCTCCTTGTCTCATAACTGCCAGATATGGCTGGCCAGCGATGTCACGTATCTCCTTTCCGGGACTCTGAAGGAGGACAGATGATTGGAAATACGCTGTTTGAAAGAGTTCCCAGTGCACCCCACGTACTTCCGTGGGCGCCATATTTTAAAGAGGTCTCAGGCCAGCAATGTTTGGGGTCTGAAGATACGCCGTAAGGCTAAACCCCTTGTGAGCGAGAAATCCAGGGTAACCCTATAAACCGGTCTACCCCACTATAATATCAACTGCTCTACATATTCGGATTTATGTATTTCTACAAGCGATATGTGTGTGTGTGTGTGTGTGTGTGTGTGTGTGTGTGTGTACGCACACACACACACACACACAAACATATACTCTTTACTCTTTTACTTCTTTCAGTCTGTGACTGTGGCTACGCTGGAGAACCACCTTTAGTCGAGTAAATCAACCCAGGACTTATTCTTTGTAAGCCTAGTACTTATTCTATCGGTCTCTTTTGCCGAACCGCTAAGTTACAGGGACGTAAACACAACAGCATCGGTTGTCAAGCGATGTTGCGGGGGGGGGGACAAACGCAGACACACATATATACATATATATATGTATATATATATATATATATATATATATATATATATATATATATATATATATATACATATATACGACGGGCTTCTTTCAGTTTCCGTCTACCAAATCCACTCACAAGGCTTTGGTCGGCCCGAGGCTATAGTTGAAGACACTTGCCCAAGGTGCCACGCCTTTGGGACTGAACCCGGAACAATGTGGTTCGTAAGCAAGCTACTTACCACACAGCCACTCCTACGCCTATGTGTACCTAGAAGATTTTTGTCGCCTGAGATAAAGTAGTCAATGTTTTTTAGACACACCCACACACATAAATTTGTCTCCAGTTTATTTCTCCATTGGGTATTAAGATGGAATTGCTTTCAGTACTGACCAATTCTATAGTACACGCGCGCACACAATGTGTGTGTGTGTGTGTGTGTGTGTGTGTATACTGCATTCTTCCAGTGGATAATACTAATTCTGAAACTGGAAGAGCTAAAATTCTAACCGTGGGGTGGGGGATAAGCACGTCATAGCCCCATCATGGTTACGTGCCTAGAAAATTGATGTTGAATTTCTCAAATCAAGTAAGTTCTGCGGTATGTAAATGATGAACTGTCGTCCTTCAACTTGAAACACTATTGAAAAAACTTGGTTGCTCTATAATCAGATATTTCGGCAGCCTGTCAGGAGTCCTTAGGCTTCACAGCTAGAAAGCATGAAGACCTGTTTGACGAGAACAACGCCCATTTGGGCGTTGATCGACAAAAAAGAGACCAGTTATTCATAACTACTAAATAAGAATAATGAACGCAAAAGAAGAGCTTACCAGCCAGAAAAGGCAGCAATCCGGAAATAAATAAGTGCATAAAAGAAAGAAAATTGGTAGCTGACGAATGCAATCGAAATCTAGGGAAAAAAAATATATGCATGACATAATAGGTTTCTTTACACATTTAATGCAACCTATTGCCCAGGTACACCAAGCTCAACAGTCCGCAAATCTTAAGACAGTACGAGACTTATATAATATAATGTATTTTTTATTCTTTTATTCTTTTACTTGTTTCAGTCATTTGACTGCGGCCATGCTGGAGTACCGCCTTTAGTCGAGCAAATCGACCCCAGGACTTATTCTTTGTAAGCCTAGTACTTTTCTATCGGTCGCTTTTGCCGAACCGCTACGTTACGGGGACGTAAACACACCAGAACCGGTTGTCAATATAATGTATGTATGTACGTACATACATAGATACATACATACATACATACATACATACATACATACATACTGTATAGATGTACATATACATGTCTATATTGCAGGTTTCTGTGTGTGCAAGTGTATGAGGTGCTTCTGTATGTATTTTCGTATGTTTCCATGTGTGCATATGAGTGAATATATCTCTTTGTCTGTCTGCCTCACAAGATCGTTATTTGAGGACAATTCTCGTGCTGTTTACGGTTCTTATTGCTTTATTAACTGCTGGCCAACATGTCCACTTGACCCAACTTCTCCACCACCCACGTCAGCCATACCATCACCAACAACAATACCATATCCATGC
>NC_068984.1:25181282-25184776 GCF_001194135.2 Octopus bimaculoides
ACTATTAACCACCACCATTTCCCATACATACTAAACCATTTCAGCAGTCCACCTACATCACCATCATCACAATCATCTACTTCATTATCATTATCCCCAGTAACACCGCTATACTCAACGTAGCCATTCCTATCTTCTAATTTAGCAGAGCCCTTCTATCGTTATCGGCATCAATACCATCACCTTCATCACACCCATCACCATCATAGTCACTCAAACAACTTCGTTACCATTCCCGCATATATCACACATTACCAATACTTCTTTCACTACTACCACCATTTTCACCAACACCAACTTTACTTTCATGCCAATACATGCATCACGTCCATTAATCAGCATCATCATAATCTTTAACATCTTCAACATCATTTACATCAGTGCTAATCAAACTACTCTTTTATTTGTTTCAGTCATTTGACTGCGGCCATGCTGGAGCACCTTTAGTCGAGCAAATCGACCCGAGGACTTATTCTTTGTAAGCCTAGTACTTATTCTATCAGTTTCTTTTGCCAAACCGCTAAGTTACGGGGACGTAAACACACCAGCATCGGTTGTCAAGCGAAGTTGGGGGACAAACACAGACACACAAACATATACACACACGCACACACACACACACACACACACATACACACACACACACATATATATATACATATATACGACGGGTTTCTTTCAGTTTCCGTCTACCAAATCCACTCACAAGGCTTCGGTCGGCCCGAGGCTATAGTAGAAGACACTTGCCCAAGGTTCCACGCAGTGGGACTGAACCCAAAACCATGTGGTTGTTAAGCAAGCTACTTACCACACAGCCACTCCTGCGCCTATACTAACGATCCTTACTAACACTTTTTCCAACCTCCCTCCCATTTTTAAAGTTCATACAAGTAATAGCAGGCCAGAGTGATTTAGTTATTTCAGATGTAGATCCCTGTCATGAGTTCCCATCACAATGAAGGCATATATCAGTATAGCAAGAGCAAGTCTCTGCTTCTGAGACATCATAGAACTTAAAAACGAAAAGTTCCGCTATGCGAGCGATTAGAGAACCGCAACTGTTCTTGCCTATACTACAATTTGCTGCATTCATACACGGTGTCCAAAAAACATGCCTCTTCAACAAGCAGGCTCGGATGTGGCAGCTTAGTCCCAACGACCCAGCTATGCACAGATTGTGCTGGCTTACGTGGTTACTCGTTGCAGGTCTCTCGTTATCAGATCTTTGACCACACACACGTATACATTCAAACCTACACGTAGAATAAATAAAAAGTAAAAATTGCACTAAAAGTTTTTGCACGACTTCAAAATACAAATAGTCACAGCTCTTTCTCATATCATTCCAAAATATAATGTGAAATGTAAATTTCAGGGTACAGCATTAGCAGTATGATAATTGACAACGTAATGTCACACAACTAGGAGTGTAGTCATGTTAATTAAAACAATGCATTTACTTTCAGTCGATATTTGTTAAATCGCGTTTCTTTGTTGATCCGTTGTTATTCAGATGTTTAACTACCACTCTGGTTAAACGGGAAAATAATATATTTTGGCAAGGATCGTCTCCCACAGTTAATTGTATATTAACTCAAGAGAATTTTCTTGCATACAGCCTCTAAATTTGTTGACGATGTAATGTCACTCACGATGAAGTGTCATGCCTGCCTCCCCAGCGTAATGTTCTCAACAACTTTTGCACGTTAAAGAATATATTAAACTTTCGGAGTAATATGAAAGGTTTGTTTAAATGTTTAATTAGAATGTCGTCTTTAATTCTCATATTTCCATTCTGTGGCTTTGATAATGACAATAATAACAAATACTTCGTTAGAGGAATTCGATAGGAAAAACTGTGCATTTATGTGTGTGTGTACTAGCAAATGCACCCGTCCTTTGGACCGTGTAACTTATTATAATGATGCGCTCCTCTGGACAGTTTAAGTTGAATTAGCCCGCAGCTAGAAGTCGTTTCAAGTTGATAAGTGTAAAATGTATAAGTACCATTTTCGTTATCAGTTTATGATATGGTATAAAGCAACTTAGGTAATGAATAAATTTTGTTGAACAGAAATTTGGTAGTTAGTAATAAATGAAAGTCCATGGAATGAGATCGCAATTTCAGTAATTATTAGGGATCCTATATCTTACTTGAAGCGTTTTGTATCATGCGTTTATTTTTCTCGTAATGTCTGACACAGCTGCATTGAAGCTTTTTTTTTTTTCAATGAAAGTCATGAATGATAAAGAAAAGCAAACATTTATAACAAACACACAAATAGAATAATTATTCTATGTTTCCGAGCACAAAATTGTATACGTCAGTTTGATCGAAATTCAAAAGGGGCTCGTTGTCAGCAATGTATTGTTTGAGTTTGTGAATGTTGTAGGATGTTTCTCTGAGAATGAGGCGATTGGGACAGGCGTCTTCATTTCTGTCTGGAGTGTTGAGAGAATAAGCGCCCAATCGTTGACCTTCAATTGCCATAACCAAGTCTTCCAAGAGAAGAAGCCCTCTGTTGTAAATGTAGTGGGAGTGTCAACGCTACCTGTGATTTGGCGAGTCTGCATCTGTCAGGTTGCAGAAAACCAGCATTAATGCAAAAAGATGTCGAAGTTTGTGCGGAGAATCAGCTTTGGTCTGTAGTTCTCGTTAATAAAGATAGCGGACAGAAAATTCTAAGTATCATTTTGGTAGAATGATCGATCTTTGTCAGATTGAGAACCACTGGTGTAAAGTTGGTCAGGCAGAAAGTGTGTGTGTAAAATACTATCGGTCACAAGCTAGATCCGGTCTCAAGAGCAGTGTACTTGCTGTCAGTGAGAATGTGTGGCTAAGTGGTTAGGGTGTTTGGTTCACGATCGTTGGTTCCATTTTCGGAACTGATGGTAAAAGTCTTTGCTCGTCACGTCAGTTCACTCATCTGAAAATGAATACCAGCAGTAGCTAGAGATTAACCCAGGAATGGACTGGCGTTTTATTCAGGTGTGTGTCTTGCTTTCTTAGTCACCTGAACACCCCGGAAATTCGAATAAACTCTTGCCTCATAAGCCCATAGGTTCAAGGCAGACCTGTTGTTACTCAGATACACCAGTTTCATGCTGGTGGCTAAATATTTGAACTCAATGATCTTCAGCTAACTTTTCTTACAATGAGGAAGCTAAAGTCTACTAAAGATGACTGCACTCATATACGAATACATGGATATCAGTATGAAAACATGTTCCAAGTCAGATTTAACTGAATTTACTTATCACCAAAAGCATTCCAGCCATAAAAAAAACCGTGTTTATGTATATGTGTGACCGCATGTGTATCGTTGGCGATTTTCTTTCTCCGTCTTCCCTTCTTTGGACTTTTTCTGTATTTCTGATGAAGACCTCTGCTCGAAACGTGAAATCCTCTTTCTTTTCTTTCCTTTCCTGAGCGTCCAATAACACTGTACTTATTCCACGTCCTTGCGTTGTTGTTTTTTCTTGTTTGTTCATGT
>NC_068984.1:25185201-25191755 GCF_001194135.2 Octopus bimaculoides
ACACACCAGGCATTCCATTCATTTCCCCACACAAAGAGGCGAGCCCCGCCCCATGCTCAGGTCAAGGCATAGAACGCAACCCCCGATATCAGCAGCGAGGTCCGACAGCATATTCTGGGTTACCCCCGCCACATCATGCTGGTTCCATACCCCTTTGAGCAACATCAGTTCACTCATCCATCCACAAACACTCTCCAAGCTTTTCAATCCTTTATAAACTCTTTTGCCTCTCTCACTCCATCACCTCTAACCACCAAAGCTTTCCTCACTCCAACCATCCACACAAACCGAGGTCTGCCTCTGATTCTACTGCCTATCACCTCTGCTTTCGTCACTCCTTATCTGTCCTCTCCATGTGGCCAAACCACCTCAACATTCGTCTATCCATTCTGGTACATAGATTTTCTCTCGCTCCTGCTCGTCTTCGCGCCTCCTCATTCCTCATCCTGTCCATCCGTGTTACACCAACCATAGCCCTCAAACATCTCATCTCAAACACATCTAGTCGCCTCCTTTCCGTCTCTCTCAGACCCTACGTCTCTGCACTATATAACATTGTTGGCGCAATACACACCTCTTTCGCTTTCATACTCAATCTTTTATCTCTCAGCTTGCCTTTCACAACTCCCCTCCCTCATTCTATATCCCACCTCCTCAGCCAATCCCCCATACACCATCACATGTGATCCAAGATACTTAAAAACACTCTTGCCTATGTACCATGTACAAACACCATTGACAGATGTATCGTTAGTAACATAGTTATTAAGTGTTGAATGTAAGGGAGACAACTATGCATTTAATATTGAACGTAATCGGCATAATGAGATAAAACTTTTTAAAAAACAGTTCGAGGTAACTCATTGGTTTGTACCAACAAATATTATTTGTAAATGTGGATGGAGTTTTATGCTGTGGGGAGAACAGAATGTAGATAATAATATTCATTTCTCCCCCATAGCATACAAACGTATCTAGATTTTCGGACTTCGAGATCAAGACAGATTTATAACAGATTGATAATAACAAAATGATGCAATGAGCATACAATTCCAGCTTATGGATGGATATTAAAATGTCAATGTTGATGGCACTCCGTCGCTTACGACGACGAGGGTTCCAGTTGATCCGATCAACGGAACAGCCTGCTCGTGAAATTAACGTGCAAGTGACTGAGCACTCCACAGACACGTGTACCCTTAACGTAGTCCTCAGGGATATTCAGCGTGACACAGAGTGTGATAAGGCTGACCCTTTGAAATACAGGCACAACAGAAACAGGAAGAAAGAGTGAGAGAAAGTTGTGGTGAAAGAGTACAGCAGGGTTCGCCACCATCCCCTGCCGGAGCCAAGTGGAGCTTTAGGTGTTTTCGCTCAATAAACACTCACAACATTCGGTCTGGGAATCGAAACCGCGAGTTCACTGCCCTAACCACTGGGCCATTGCGCCTCCACTCAATGCTGATGATAACATAGATAAGGTTAATTACGTAGTTCCTCCATGCATCTTTTGGTACATAAAGCAGTCTTTCACCCAATCGTTTCCGTTTTTCTTTTTTTTTTTCTTTGCTAACGACAGTCCCTCCTTTCAAGTCCACTTTGATTTTATGCTATAGTGCTCTTGAAGAAACTATAAAAAATATAGATTTAAACCTCTAACTTGTTAAATCTAGTGTAAAGTATATTCTTTATGTGGATATGTAAGATCTGTGTCTGCCACTCTCCAGCTATCTATTTAAACCTGTATATGGCTCTGGTACATTCACACTTAGAGATTGCATCACCAGTCTGGAACTCCTGTCTTGTTCAGCATATCAATCTCCTGGAAACTGTTCAGAAACGTGCAGCCAGACAAATACATCTACCATACCCTAACTGTCTTGCTTTCTTGTGCATGGACAATATTAAAGCTCTGATGTCTGGCAACTGACTTTGTAGACACTCACGAGATTATCCACCATCTTTCCAACAATGACCTTAGGTACCTTTTTGAATTCCACATGTCTAACACTCGTGGACATGCTTGCAAAATCAGAAAACAACACAATACCCATGACTTTTGGAAATATTTTTTTACCCTTATAATTGCTGAGTTATTAGTTGTCGGGACATTACATCCTTCAAAACTTCCATACTTCCCCAAATTCGCCAACAGTACACCTGATGCACCCCTTTTCTTTTTTAAAAGACTTGTTCCTTGTTCACTTCTTGTGCATTATTCTATGTACTTTTGCCTACCTTTTCTGATGAGTTGTAGCACACCTGAGCATTGTATACAATAAGTTCATTATTATTTTTTTATTTTTATGAAACCCAGAGACAAAACATTGAAACTGAGGCAAGAGGCTTCAGCTCCAAATGACTTTTTAAAAAAATTGTCAGAGATCCAATGGCAAGACTTCATTAACAATAGCTAAAGTTGAAAAGCTAATTCAGAGTCCATCCCTAACATTAAATAAATAAATAAATAATAATAAAAACAGAATAGTCTCAATATCAAGGGTGTGTAATGAGGTTAAGAGATTCTCCAGTATCTCCACTTGGAACATATTGTTTAGCAGAACATGATTGTATCATTATCTCATTGTTTTACATGTTACCATGAGTAAGATGCTTTTAAAAGATATAATAGCTTTCCTTGATATAGTTAGAGAGATGCTTCTTTTATCTTTTACTTGTTTCAGTCATTAGACTGTGGCTATGCTGGGGCACCACCTTGAAGAATGTTTAGTCGAATGTATCGGCCCCAGTACTTAATTTTAAGTCTGGCACTTATTCTATTGGTGTCCTTTGCTTAACTGCTAAGTTACAGGGATGTAAACACACCAACAGTTGTCAAACAGTAATGAGGGATGGAAAATTAAATGACTTTTTATCTTTTATTCCCATCAATGTCAACTTCATTTTACACTTTCTCTACACAACTGAGCCATGTGCCTATGACAAAATTTGTTCCACATTTGGGTTTATTCATTCATTAAGTCCTTCTCTCCCTGTAAAGCATAGGCCATTAACAACTTTTCTCCACTCTGGACTGTCTTTCTGCAGTTTCCCTGAGCAACAGTCTTCTTCTTCCAGGTCTGGTACTTAATTTATCAACCCCCTGAAGCATGAACAGAAGTCGAACTCAGTGGAATGTGAACTGAGAACGCAAAGAGTGACTAAATGCTACAAAGCATTTCACTCAGCATTCTAACAATTCTGCCAGCTTGCCACCATATATTCAGGAGTAATAATAACTATCTAATTCGTCTGTAAAAACCATACACTTATAATAAAATTAGTGTCACTGATACATTTTGAAACATGTAAGAAAATGTGAAAGTTAGGGAAAAAAAAGCACTGTTATTGAATCCCAGTCAACCCTGATAGAGAAGTTCCATGCTAAAAAAAGCATTCTATCTGTGACCATCCTGTCTTTTATAGATGCTGAAGAAAACCTATGTAATAAGATGAATTTAATATTGGAGGGAAACTTGGTTGTATTTCTAGTAGACCAAGCAATGCAGATGCTCCTTGCCAGTGTATGAGAGAAAAGAATTAAACATTTCTTATGTAAAAAAACAATTGTAAACTGACAATGAGTGTTAGACCAGATCTGGGGTTTTATATAACTATTCCATTAAATATGTAAATGAGAAAAGTTTGGCATTTTAAAAAGAAATCATATAACTAGATAACAAGGGCGATAAGTGGTACGGATTGCTGGACTGTATCTCTAGCAATATTTAGTTATGCCCCTTTTCTATTCTGAATTCTAGTTTGAGGTCAGGTCAATTAAAGAAATAAAAACCATCTTCTAGAATTCATAGTTTTGAATATTAGACATCATTGTAGCTCTGACCTGATACCCTTTTAAAACGAGATATATATGCATTCTTAAAATTAATCCCCCAATAAATATTAAGCCAGAATTAGATTATATTTGATTCATCCAATCTAATTGGTCAAGTAATAGAAATATAGGCAGTTCGCATCAAATTTGAAACTGTAACTCAAACAGCATTAAAAGGAAAGGAAATTACTCAAGCAATCGGGTTTTTTTTTTCTTTTTCCTTCTTTTTGTGAGTTATATCATGATAAATATGGAAATAATATATACATGAAGAGTTCATATCTTATCATTGGCAGAGTTGTGTGATGGCTGACAGACTTAATCTGCTCAGTCCAACATCAGACTTTTTGGTGATTTTTAGCAGAATCCATTGTTGCAAGCATTTGACCAAGTTTCATGCTTGAATATAAATTCCTCCCACCAAGCAGAAACTTCCTCTTCTGACTAAGCCATGAGGAAAACAGAAAAAAATAAAATCCAACTTCAGTGAAATATCACATCTCATTGGATGACTAATAAACATTATGCTTACAATAAGCTCCCCTGCTCCTAATATCATCTAAAACAACCTTTTTTGCAAACACAAGGATAACGTGACCAATCTTGAAAATAATGTAACTTGTCATGAGTCATATTTAAAATTTTATATATTTGTTTGGTTAGGAAGATGAGGCTATAAACATGGCTCACCCAAGAAAAAAAAAAAAAAAAAAAGTTGTTAACTCCAAATGTGAGTCTGTATTATGACAAATCCCCACTGGTATTGAAGAGTAAATACCATATTTGGTAGTATAAAGATGCACAAGTATATTAAAGTGCCACATATATTCAAGGGAAAAAAGTTTTTAGTGCATTAAAACTTACAGGAATGCCCAGCTTTTCATACAGGATCAGGAGAGATTTCCGAGACTTGTGGGGAGGAGCAGTCTTAGATACCATCAATTATGGTATGTCACAAGAGTTCAAGGAAAAAAAACAAAAAAAAACAGTAGCCATTTCGTATGTTGGTAGTTTCAGGAGCCATGAGTTTGCAAACCATTCAGTGCTTTGTGCAGAGCTTGCTCTGCCACAAGAATTTGGTCAGGTCTCAAGTTCTGTCACAAATATTTAGTCAGGTCTCAGGTTAACTTTCTCCCACTGATCTCAGAGACTTTGAAAAGAGTCATGTTAGAAGCCAAAACTAAATTGAAAACTACACCTGAATTACTGAAATATGTTCTGTTTGTCTCATTATCATTGACCTATTAAATAATGTGATATACAGGAAGATATTTTGCAATAATTTTTTTTCCTACTGGTGTTCGTGCCACATAAACAGCACTGGTGATGGTGCCATGTGAAAAGCACCCAGTACACCCTGTAAAATGGTTGATATTACGAAAGGCATCCAGCTGTAGAAGCTAAGCCAAAACAGACTATGGAACCTGGTGTGGCTTCTGGTTTTACCAGCTCCTCTCAAGACATCAAACCAATGCCAGCATGGAAAATGGACATTAAATGATGATAATGATGACTTTTCTAAGCGTGAAACAGGACTTCAAACAAAATCCTATAAAGTAATGCTCTTCTTCTTCATCATCATTTAACGTCTATTGTCCATACTGGCATGGGTTGGACAGTTTGACTGGGCTGGTATGCTGGAAGGCTGTGCAAGGCTCCAGTCTGATTTGGTATGGTTTTCTACGGTTGGATGCCCTTCCTAATGCCAACCACTCTGAGAGTATAATGGGTGCTGACACCGGTATCTGCCACGACTACAGTTTTGTTTGGCTTGATGGGTCTTCTTCTCAAGCACGACATAATGCCAAAGGTCTTCGTCATTGCCTCTGTGAAGCCCAACACACAATAGGAACTTCACCAGTTTGCTCCATGAGGCCCAATGCTCGAAAGGAACTCAGCCATCTCATCTCCATGAGGCCCTATCAAACAATATGTATGAGCTTTAAATTTTATTTCATGGTTTTTATAACGTTGGACACTTGTCACTAAGCAGTTAAAAATATAAAAATGACTCTCCCAAAATACAACAAAAATTAAGTTGTTTAAACTCTATGAACACAGGGCAATCAACTTACATTAAAAACAATGATACATGTATGTTCTTGGAACAGTTGACAGCAGCATCTATCAAAACAACAGATGTACAAAATATTCAAATAGAGGAGGCAAAAAAAAAAAAAAGACAAATCCATTCAGTACAAATTATTTATTAAATGACATGGCAATTTCATATTTATATATATATATACATATATACACACATGCACGCCCAGACAAATGATGTGTATATATTACATACATACACAAGTAAAATACACACGCACATGCATTCACACTACCATCAACTTTAGAAGAAACCTGTAATTTGCTTGCGTGAATGTGTGTATACATATACATACATGCTTGCATGCACACACACACACACACACACACACACACTAATACAGATAATTCCTATTATATATACATATATAATATACAGTGTATATATGTGCATGTACACACATATATATATTTATATATATATATATATGCACATACATATATGTATAAACATACATATATAATATATATACACATATATGTATAAACATATATATATATACACATATATTAAATATATGTATACATACATACGCACACTTATACAAACTGTCTCCCCCTCTCTCTCTTCATATATATATATATATATATATATATATATATATATATATATATA
>NC_068984.1:25191765-25194676 GCF_001194135.2 Octopus bimaculoides
ACATACATACATACATACATACATACATACATACATATATATCTCACTCACTCATAAAAATATTAAACACAGATGTAAACAAAAAGACACATGCACTTAAAGAAACACACATGCACATAATGAAATACATGTGCCAGAAATATATATATATATATATATAGTCCTACAAAAATTAAGTGGAAAATCCTGAATCAGTTGAGCTTGACAAAGGTGGGACATCAATCAGCAGACAATGATGCCAAGTTGGCACAAACTAAAATTGGTCTTAAAAAATCTCTCTACAGAAAGCTATTGAAGTTGCTCCCAGCAGATACCACTCATGACACACAACTTAATATAAAAAAAGAAAAAGAATTAGAAAAAAAAACAAAAAACAAATAATGAAGCACAGCTCCTTTTTTATAGGCAAAACCCAGATTGATGTGTGTTTGAGACCAGATTAAAATTGTGAAATGTTGCTAGCAACAAAGGAGAAGAGTAAAGAAAAGAAAAGAGTGGAGACATCAACAACAACGTGACCAATGTATATAGATAAAACATAAATGATAGAACAACTCTTTGACTTTAACCATTCATTCTCAGCTTTATATAATGCAGCAGTTGACTTAAATTAATGTCAGTTGCAATAAATGTCTTAAAAATAAAATTTCTCTTGCAGTATGAGTGTGTGTGTGTGTGTGTGTGTGTATATATATATATATATATATATATATATATATATATATATATATATATATATATATATATATACATATGTATATAGATATATGCATATATTGCATGTGCACATGTAACCAGACGTGTGCATGCATACCTATGTGTGTAGGAGTTGGTGCCTATAACCAAATATTTTAAATATTTTTTGTTGCTTTTTTTTTCTTCCCCACTTTCCTTTGCCAATGTTTTTTTTTTTCTTTCTTTTTTTTCCCATGCTAGCATGGAGTAAATGGTTCTACAAATTCAAGTGTATTTGCAAGAACTGTTTTAATGCATGGATGCATTCTCGAAAGTGAATCACTTAGCCAGAAAGCAAAAAGTGATCGATTTAATCTCCAGCTATTCTGTACATGTATTTTAAAAAAGAAAAAAAAAAAAGTCACTTTTGTCAGTAAAACTCTCAACTTTCAGATCAGAGGACCTTTATCAACCTACTTTAAAAATATTATTATTAAAGCTTTTAAAAGAAAGTTTCAAAAACAGTTTAAAAATATGCCCATACTTGTCAATGTGATTATTTCGTTAAGAATTAATTGTAAGTCAAGAACAACGCCGAGTTATGAAGAAAACAGCTGATATCAAGCTTCATGTGAGAAGCTGTTCTAAAATAGAAGTAAACGTTTTGGGAAAACGAGATTAAAGAGAAAAGAAAAGGAAGAACAAATGAAATATCTTCCCAGTTGTGAAAGTAATTGATAACATGCACAACAGAGGGGAAAAAAAAGAGAGAGAGGTGAAATTAACAGAACAGTTAAGATTCTCTCACACACACATATATAAATAAAATTAATTTTTGCTACTGCATGCTAAAAAGCTTATAAAACGACAATATAGTTGCATTCATTACTAATTATATTACTTGTTTCACTTGTTGATTAGTTTCAATTTTAAGCAGTTCATGCTACCTTCTGTTCTGAGATGCACACAGTAACTGATAGTGTAAATCTATTAAGTATTTTATCAAGGATTCTAGCAAAGGTACCAGTAACTTTCTACCATGAAGAATGAAGGTTCAATAATATATATACATATAAAAACAAAGCAGACTATACCAAGGGACTCTAAAGAAAACTGCTATAAATTACCCAAAGATGCTGTTCTTCGTAACTGTTTCATCTTTTCAATGAAAGGCAGAAAACAATGTTTTTGACTTACAATTAAAGAAATGAAAATTATAAATAAAATTTGATTTTGATTGATATTTTCCCCCCTTTAGGTTTCTATAGAATAAGAAATGAATTTGAAGTGTGTCCAATTTGTCAATAAATGTTTATGACTATAAAAATACAGGCCAAAATTAACATGGCCTAGGGTAGTTTTGAAGTTAATTAGCAGTTTCTCATTTTTTTTCAAATATCTTTACGTGTAGGCACTTAACATTGAATTCATTTAGAGCTGAAAGTTGTCTGTAAAAGATGATAGCATCCATAGTGATGAATGGGAACAATTCCTAAAATTACAAATACTAAAAGAGCACAAATGTTTATTAAAAACAAATTTAAAAAAACAGAAATTTTCTTAGGTGATTTGAAAGTTAACTGACACTCTACTCAGCTTTCTGCTTTCAGTATATCTTAAATGCTAAAAATGTTGCAGTCTTTTGTTGTGTGGACAATAAATAATATTAATACACCAACAAAATATGACAAAAGTAAAATTTGATATAAATAAACATGAAAGAAATAAAGATGTTCTCTTTAAATAATTTCTGTAGTTAATTTGAGTTTCAGCCGCATCAAAATGTTTAAGTAAGAAAGCCTCATGTTAAAGCTATGTGAAGAACAATGGTCAGAGGCGCCACCACTTAAACAATGACATGTGGAATGATTGGGATGCACAAGGTTTTTACTTTAATTTAGTTATTTTCTCATCTTTTGTGAAAATTTTTAAATTATATACAGTTGTTAAATTTTCAGCCCAGGATCATTTTCGTCAGTTCTAAACTATATTGAGAGAGAAGGAGGAGGAGGAGGAGGCAAAAAATAAAAAAATAAAAAACGGAAGATGGTTATGATTACAGAAAAGGAAAAGAAGAGCATTTCAAGTTTCTTTTAAGCTTAAAAAAAAATGGAAAACAAACAAAAACCATACATATATTTACAACATGGAACCATTTTCAGAACTGGCACCTGCTGATTGCCCACAATAGTCAGACTGCAACTACAATATTTAACGATGGTACACCAACTTAGTT
>NC_068984.1:25194725-25197194 GCF_001194135.2 Octopus bimaculoides
TGTGCAGTTTTCATTTTCTCTTAGTTTCTCCCTCTCTACTTCTCTTTCATATTTTCAAGATGACCTAGGTCCAGATAGATAATTGCCTCTTTGCATGCAATGTACAACATGGTCCAACCTTACATATAGGGGTGGGATTGGAATAATCAATGAAATTAAATTAATTTTATCACACGCACACACACACAAAATTTTATATAAATGATTAGAGATTTCCAGCAGGGAGAAGGTTCCTTGGTATGTGTCTATTTTTTGTCATCTCATGTTTTTAAAAAAAAAAAAAATTTGTTTGTATTTGAGTAATCCACAATCTGAAGACTTAACCATAGTCAGCACATTTCAATCAGAGTATTGTTTAATTGATTTATCATTCTCTCTCTATCTCTCTTTTATTTATGTTGTTTGAATATAATTTCAATATCAATATGAGAATTCAAGAGCTGTACTGTTTCTGCCAAATTTTCCACATACCGTACAGATTGCTGGTTAAGAAAATGACAAAATAAAACAAAACAACACACAAAAATCTGCTGCCTGACCACCGGATTGAAGTTAGGTAACATGTTTAAGCATAAGTAGTTTGACAGAAGAATTTCTCTCTGAAAGCAGATTTTTTTTTTTTTTTTTTTTTAAACTGTTTTTTAAATAGCAGCAAATGTTGTTCCAAAACTTCCTGCTAGGTCAACTGAGCAGATGAGAGAGGAGTGATGTAGAGGCAAAACTGCAGCAGATAGACCTAAAATTAACATAAGTTTCATAATGGGATAAATAATATATTAGTTCTACATATCCATACTTCTGAGAATTTCCCATTTTTTTTTTTTTTTACTTTTATTTTTCTTTCTTCTTTTTTCTTAACTCCTTCCTTGTAAAAACCGATTCTTTAATCAGTGCAAACAATATAGAGTTCTTTTCTTTAAATATTTTTCTGTTACAAATTTCAAAACAAGGTCTTGAAATTAAGTTATTAATACACAAATGAAGAGAATTCTGTTTTGTTTTTGTTTGTTTTTTTGTTGTTTTTTTTTACCAAATAGTGTTCAGGCTAAGAATTTTTTTATTTATTTTTATTTTTTTTTCCATAAATGTTACTGAATGATGGGAGAAAGATGAAGAAACCAGAACTATTTGAAAATAGATGTGTTTTATATTGGCTATGTTGTCTGGATGAATGAAACAAATAATTCCGATCTGAACTGATTTTCTCTTCAGTTTCTGTTCAATGAAGTTTATATTCGTTAAAAAGAGAGAAGATATATCTAAAAATATACAAAATAAACTTGAATTTCTCCTTAGTTTTCAAGCATAATTGATGGCTGATAATGTAATGTGTTCATTTGCTGCAAAATTGATATCAGCAATCTAGTGAAATTTATAAATAGTGACAGGAAAGGTGAGATAGCTAATGACCAAAGACATAACAGTAGCCGTATTTTGAAGTCAGTAAGGTAAATAGCCAATCACAACTGGTCAACATGTGATGAGGAACTATAAAGTTAGACTTTCTGGAAAAACTGTCAGATCTGTTTTAATATCCATACCAGTAAACTTTTTTTTATTCTACAGAGGATTCATTTCAGATAAAAATTATTATGATAGTGTCGAGTTGAGAAATGCCTCAAGACGCTGCACCCAAGAAAATGTCCATCTCAGACAGCAGAAACTTGTTCTTCATCAACTTCTGCAAAAATGTAATGGAAAGAATATTAGTTTACAGACAAGAAAACAAAATTACACAGTTGATGTTAAATAATGATTATTAGTAAAGCAATTGTTAAATAAAAAATTAAGTTGTGAAGATACACCACCAATGAGAGCAGAGTGTGGTAGAGTATTATATACATGAAAGGGTTAGTGACTACAAATAGAGGTTGTAGGTATATGTGTATGTGCATGTGTGTGGGTGTGAGATTTAAAATCTAAGAAAATAAATGAAACCAATTTATATAAGAAAAAAATCTTAAGCAAATTATATATGCTTCATAGAGTGTTTGTAATATAGGATGAGTACAGCGTAAAGGTGAGGAAAAAAATTAAAATTATTTTCATTAGATCAGTAAAGCATTTTTAGATTACAGACAAATTCCAGTAGCTTATTTTTTACTGGAGTAAATACTGAAAATTGGCAAATTGAGTTACCTTCAAATAAAATTTTTAAAAAAATTTATTTTTTTAAAATCTGTATGTAATTGCACACACACCAGAAGTGAACAACTCAGACATATACATTCACGTCTTTTTCTTTCCTACAGGCGCATGACTGATTTTAGAATTAATTGTAGTTAGCAAAATATATATTTTCAACATGAAGCTACAGTAAGAATTTAGCACATACATGCTGTAACTTTTAAAACTTTCAGGATTACACTGAAATCATGATTATGAAAACAGTGGATTTGGACAATACTGTTAAATATCAAACACAAAACCAAAATATTAAGATTAGGAACTGAGTCACAGACAAAATAA
>NC_068984.1:25197204-25224602 GCF_001194135.2 Octopus bimaculoides
GGGGGGGATGGGAGAATGTTAAAGAAAACTGAAGAAAATACACAATGTCACTTAAATTATAAAATTGTGTGAGAAAAGGGACAAGTAGGGTAATGGATAAATTTTAAGGAGTTACATGCTTCAAAGGAATCTGATTTCAGAAATCAAATAATTCAAAAGGGAACACAATTAACAACCAAAAGAAATTATTCATAACATAAAATCCATTTGATTTGTTAACAGAAATGAAACAGATATCAACATCAAAATGAGATCAAGTACAAGCATGAATATGGCCAACAAATATTTTTTCATCTAAGACAGGAAAACAGCATCTACCTGTTCTTTAAGAATTTCATTTCATTTTACTTTCATAGTACCCTCAGTATCATCAATATTTCTATAACATGCAGCTGATCTCAAAATGTTACACTATATAGTATGCAGTATGTAAGACAGAGTTTGAGGTAGGCAACATGCAAGAGGAATAAAGACTGTTCTGATAAGAAAGGCAAAATCTATTTACTAATAATGATGGTTTCAAATTTTGGTACAAGGCCAGTAGGTTTTGAGAGGAGAGGGAGCTACTAAATTACATCAACTCCAGTACTTGACTGGTACCTATTTTACCGACCCTGAAAGGATGAAAGGCAAGGTCAATCTCACCAGAATCAGAGCTAAAAATGTAAAGACAGACAAAATACCATAAAGCATATAGCCCAGTATGTTAATGGTTCTGCCAGCTTAACACCTTATTTAATCTTTAGCAGACTGCAGGTGCATTATGTCACCATACGAGTTTTCTCCCCTGTAGAAACAGGTCAATGGTAGGGGAAACAATTCTAAAGAAAATACAGTGGGCTAAAGGTTAATAATAATAATAATAATAATGATGTTTATTATTATTTCATATTTTTGCCACAAGGGCAGCTTGGGGGAGGTAGGGATGAGTTGATTACATCAATCCCAGAGTTCAACTGGTACTTACTTTATAATAATAATAATAATGATTATGATGCTGATAATTCATGAAGATTGCTGTAACTCTTCATGAAGGTAAATAATAAGACCACGATATGATATGTAATAAATACCAAATAACTGTTTACCAAATGAGCTCGGTGCAACTGAAAAATCAATCATCTCATCAAACTACTTGACTTTGATAAATTATGAAGACTGACATGACTCTTCATGAAGGTAAGTAAACAGAATCAATCTGTATTATATATCATATCACACTCTTCTTATTGCGTAATAATAATTATTATCGTTATGATTGCTAATTCAGGTACAAGGTCAAGAGTTTGGGTAGGAAGGGGATTAGTTAATTACATCAACCCTAGTACATGACAGGTATTTTAATTTATCAATTAAAGAAGAATGAAAGGTAAAAGTTTGCCTTGACAGGATTTCAACTCAGAATGTAAAGATCTGGAATAAATACTGAAGATGTTAGAACTGCCAATCCACCACATTTGTTTCTAATATAGATAGAAGGCTTGAAATATAAGAGGGAGGGGAGTTAGTATATAAAATCCCTTCCAGTAATTAAAAAGTACTTTATTTCATTGACCCTTGGAAGGATGAAAGGCAAACTTTACCTAAGTGGGATTTGAACTCAGAATAATGATCTCTAACTGGTGGCAGAAAACTACATCGGGCATCCCCCACATTACTGAAGTGTCACTTGATAAAAATCTGGCTATGGTGTGAAGTTCTGCAGTGTGGAACTCATTTTCACTACTGACTTTTATGTAACATGACAGTCTATGGAAAACAAGTTTTGCATCATGGAATTATGGTTTGATGATGAAAATTCCAACCATCGAGTCCCCAGTTTGCAGATAAGGAAATGGCTTGTAGATATATAGGTTAGCTGCAAATACTCAATAAGCAGTACCAGAGAAAATCACGGGTTGACCTTTGGCAAGGTATAGCATCCATTAGCCACCCAGAGTCACAGTGATATACTGAATCCCTGAAAAGAGCAGAAATGCCACTATCATTGGAAAACAGGATGGTGGTAGGGAATGAAATGCAAAGCATAAAAAAAAATATTGTGTCTTTGGATTTATTCCAACTTTGCAAAACAAATTACACTTTTATGAATCTTGGTCTGGGAAACCCATCAGTTTGACTGACACTGCAATTGTCTATAGGACCTGCAACCATAAACAAGAAATTAGCAATCGAAAGACATGTTTAAGCAAGCTCAACCACATGATTATGAAACTCAACTTATAGGACATAATGGAGCTTAGAAATCAACCCCAATACAGTATTTATTCTACTGATGCCAGAAGAAAGACAAGGTTTTGATTTGCATTCAGACATAGGATGAAACTAAATAGTGTAAGATATTTCCTATAGCAACTCTACAGCACTAACAACAATAATAATAATTATTATTTTCTTTCATCAGCACAAGGCCTGAAATTTGTGGAAACGAGGTAGTTGATTAAATCCATCCCAGTAGTTAACTGTTCTTTATTTTATCAAGCCCAGAAGGATGAAATGCAAAGATGACCAAGTGAGATTTGAACTCAGAATATAAACTGCTGGAACAAATACTTCAAAGCATTTTGCCCAACACTAACAATTTGGCCAATCCACTGCAGTTGTGTCTGTCATAGACACAAGGCCTAAAATTTTGAGGGGAGGGGTTAGTTGATTAAATTGATCACAAAGTCTTGACTAGCATCTATCATATTAACCCTGAAAGGATGGAAACGAAGTTGACCTTAGCAGGATTTCAAAATATTAATCATAGCTCTCCAAACTATGAAACTGGACAGATATAAACTGGAAGACTATCAGGTTTCCATAGAATGAGCAATGCCTCTGAAGAGGCAAAAAAGTAATGCAGTAGACAATTTTAAGACCTATGACATATAACCCTTAAGTATTCAGATTATTTTGTCAAGTGTAATGCTTATTTATTCACATTAATTTGAATTAGTCATGCATTATCTAGTAGCTTTGAAATTTCAATGATGTGTTTATTTTTAGAATGAGGCCAGATCTGGCCAGTATGAACAGAAAACAGGTAGAGTATTTGAGCTGGTTTAAATGCTAAAGGGTTAAAGATCATTTTGGGTCTTGACAAATTACATCGGCTACCCAGAATTAATGACACTTCACTGTCAGGGAAAAGAAGAGAATTATTTCAAATGCATTTTATATTATGAAGTAGAAGATAATTAAATAGATCATTAACATCTTACTAGTAATAGCTTATCAACCCTTAATAATAATTCAACTAAAGTCCGTGATTTACTGTTTCATTAACGCTATACATTACATTATTTGGCATGTAATAACATACAAGATCATGTAACATGTGTTTTCATAAAATACCAATTCTTTAGATATTTCATTAGAAGTCATTTAAGTGATATGCCATTGAAGATTGTATGACAGCATATCTTTTATCTTTTACTTGTTTCAGTCATTAGACTGTGGGCATACCTTGTAGAATGAATCAACTCCATTCCTTTTTTTTTCTTTCTTGAAAGCCTGGTACTTATTTTATTGGGGATTTTCCCCCCAAAACTACTAAGTTACAGGGATGTAAATACACCACCACCAGTTGTCAAGCAGTGGCATGGGACAAACACAGACACAGAGACACATGCCCAAGTTGCCACACAGTGGGAGTGAATCCAGAATGATAGGGTTGGGAAGCAAACTTCTTACCACACAGCCACAACTGCGATATGTATGCATGCATACACACACACACACACACACACACAGAAATTAATCATATGTACCCCCACACTTTATTGTCTGAATTAAATTAATCATAATAATAATCATCATTTAAGTAGAGCCTCTTTTTTATTTTTTTAACCAAACAGGAATACAATGTAGTCAACTGTTTGAATATTTTGTTACTGTTGGAAGGAAGGCAAAGTTGACTACGCCAAGATTTATAAGGGACTGTTATGCTCTCTTTTTCATTGATATTAGTAACATATATGGATTAGACTGATTTCAACTAGGAACTAAAAAGCAGGCTAAGTTGTTTTTCTATATTTTATGTTTAAGTGTCTTTTCATGAGTCCTATTATAGCACACTTAAACAAAGAACATTACTCTAAAGCTTCAGTTTACATAGTTAAGAAACAGCCACTATCACTTTATAACTGTATAGTAGACAAGAGGGTGGCCATCAAACATAACACCAACACCAAAATTCATGCAAAAGCTATGATTTATGAACCTAATTAAACCCATGCTACATATGAATAACTAAATGAAAATGTTACACAATAACATATACGGAATTAAGGCCTTAGGAGTATTAAGTGTCAGGGATTACTAAGGAGTGCAGATTGACTAAAAATAAAAAAAGGAGAAGTGGGGTAGTGTGATACAAGAGCTAGTTAAACACCATGCTATGAAAGCATACTCACCAATGAGGGGGGAGGAATGATCTGAAGAATTTGTGTTGTTGTCAGCAGGACAAGCATTATTACTGCCTGAAAAATCCGGGACACAAAAGAGAATAACATTTATGTGTGCAGCCCTAAGTCAGGGCATAAAAACTCAATAATTTATGAACTACCACTACAAAGTAAGAGGAGAAAAATCTATTCGATTAAAAGGGTATATGTGTGGGTTGTTGTGAAAGTGTATGAATGTAAAAATAAGGGATACACAGATAGTGAGGAAAGCTTTAATCAGAAATAAAAAATTAAGGAATAATCAACATAAAAAAAAATAAGATAAAATACAATTGCTCCTAACTGCCTCTTACTGTTATCTGATTCCCTGACATGAGTAATTATCCATCATTACACACTTTTGGTAAATGGAGAGTTGGTCAGGATGTTGGACTCATAATCCTAAGATCACGAGTCTGATTTTTGGATTAGGATGGCAGGCTGGGTCCTTGAGCAAGGCACTTCATATCATGTTGCTCCAGTTTATTCAGCTGAAAATGAGCACCAACCAAATGCTAGTACTCTCTTCAGTTCTCTTCAGAGGTGGGATGGTTAAGATGGTACATGACTACATAGCTACTAAAACTAATAATGAAAGGATGATACATGCTATCAACTCTACTTTGATACTGAGTGACAGCCGTACTTCTTTTTTTTTTTGCCTATTTTTTTAAACATATTTGAACTAGTACCTCATTTTGGTTGCTATACTTACAACATTTTGACCACTGTAATCTCTGGCCTTCTTCAGTGGCCTGCTATATTCAGTAATTTTCTCAAAATTCTTAAATAAACCTTTTGTTTGACTCACAGAAGTTGAATATAGTGCATCTTTTAATAAGAATTCTTGTAGAGCAATTACATGAAAACAAAGTGAATGTAGTTAAAAAAGATACTCTTTTTCTGCCCAAAGGCAAGGTGTTTACATCTGTCTTTTACACAAAATGTTGGCTAACATCTATAGATGCACTCTGTATTACATATAGCATTAAAATTAAATACTGTTACTACACTAATAACTTGTTAATCAATCTAGCTACTAAGGACATACATATGCAATTAAATCTGTTTGATCTACTTAAGTACTTAGTAATGGTGGGTTTACAAGCAGTAGATAGTTGATAAAGTCACTAATGAATTTCCAACACAGGATTGAAACTAGTCCAGTTGATATCTCTTTTTCTGTCCAGGTAGATATTCTATACAAAGACCAGCTGATTACATCTGTCTTTCATGTACAACATTGAATAAAATCTATAAAAGTACTTTGTTCACTAGTAAAGGATTCGGTGACAGACGAGTGTTATTACAATGGCGGCAGGTAGAATAAAACATCTTTAATAGCATCTTAGCATCTTCAAATTAAACAGCATTGCTGCCCATGACATAATGAAATTTGAAATTGAACATCTGACATTACTGGTAAATGGAAACCAATTTTAGTACGAAGAGGTGGAAAAGGACATCTTTTTTCACATACATCGACATGCCCCTCAGAGTTTGAAATTCCATATGACAACAAATGAATTTATCTAAGATGTGACGGCACTGTGCAGAAATCCATATGGAAAGACTTTTGACAATACACAGGTTTTGTAAAACAAATGAGCCACCCAAGACATGCATTATTACCAATTCCCAACAATTCTGTGATTAAAAGTGTAACAAGAATCGAATTTACATAATTTCCCTGCTGAAAGTAGGCA
The DNA here is from genome assembly GCF_001194135.2 of Octopus bimaculoides. Classification (NCBI taxonomy): domain Eukaryota; kingdom Metazoa; phylum Mollusca; class Cephalopoda; order Octopoda; family Octopodidae; genus Octopus; species Octopus bimaculoides. The sequence goes on from NC_068984.1 coordinate 25,203,341, forward strand.
GAGGAGAAAAAAAAAAAAAATGAAAAATATGACTTTGCAAGAATTATGAAACATATTCTTTGACCTCTCTAAAGTTTATAACAAAATTATTTTCTCTAATATATGGACATGGAAAGCTGATGAGCAAAAGTTGATGACCTGTATTAGACAGGTCTACAGGTGAATGGAAATCTCATAAGGGAGATAACATTGCACATCTGATTGTTCATTTAATGACGAAACCAGCAAAAACAAGAAGCATATTGTTTGAGGATCTAAATAGAATTGGGTCTCCATCACTTAACTCCCACTAATTAAAGGGATATATCAATACAGATGTTATCATCAAAGAAAATCATTAAAAAAAAAAGAAAAAAATATTAAGAAATGACAAAAATAATAAGTTCTGGAGAAACCCAAAGTATTTAAATGAGGACAGGTTTTGTGTTACATATCACAGGAGACACAAAGAATGTCAAGTGGAATATTCTTTAATTGTCTTTTCCTTTACTAAAATATTGTACAAATTTATATAATCTTTGGTAATCTTTCTAGTTGCTTAATACACATTTCCAACACTATCTAAAAATGTGCATTTGTATTTATATATTATTTATGTAGAAAATTATATTTCTGCCAAAACTTTACACCAATATTTCACAATCATGTGACATCTCTGATAAGATTACTATTGCTTTAATTATCTATTATTTTCTACTTTTAAGAAAAAGTAGAAAGTAATAAAAATTATAACAATATTTGTTTTTGTTTTTTTTGGAGATGTAGTTTTGTTGTTTTTTTTTTTTTAAGAAATGAAGGAAGTTATACATGTATGTCTGATGACAATGATTAAAAATAACTATAAAAAGCAGGTATTATTTAATCTTCATCTCAAACTTCTACATATTTTTTTTAAAATTTATACACAGATGTATATATACTTTCAGGCTTTTAGTTCACAATCAACTTATATTGAATTCATAACCATCGGTTTTTCAAGAGCAGTTCATTTAATCAATCCCAATATATACTCAAGTTAAACATAACTAAATACTTCAAGATGATAGGAACTAAATATCAAAACAGTAAAGATTCATTGGTATAGCTATTGAAAAATTCTATCTCCGTCATTTGAGATTGCTAATATTTTTGTCCTCAGCTCGAAAGAAGACATATAAGGTAACTCCTAAACGAATCTTTCACTAATGAAATATAATCTGCAAAATTTTATGAAATTTCACACCTACATGTAAAGTGTGTATATTTCTATAGATTACTCAGATATTTATGAATTAATAATTTAACTAATTGGTTTCTACTTATTAGATTGCATCTCATATTAATGGGCTTTCAATGGCAATTAGCAAATAAAATTTCATGTTTTCTTACAAATGCAGCCAGTATCAATATAAACTATGCTACATGTTTTAACATTGTTTTTGATTGCTCTTCACTTTAACTTTTAGCACGCTGTAGGTGCATCATGTCACCATACAAGTTTCCTCCCCTCTCAATGTGACAATGCACCTGAAGCTACAGGGAAGGAAACCCATACAGTAGTAAGATGCATCTAAGCATGCTAAAGGTTAAAGAGTAGAATGTGCAGTGGAATGATTGTTTGTTTCAAAACAAAAAAAAAGGCCCACATAAGAACCTAATGTACTTCTCATATCTTTGTACATTTGGAAATCAAAAAGTAGTTCAAATGGAGAATATAAGAGAATGGAAATGAATGCTGATCCTTTATGATAAACATTCACAATTTAAAAGGAGATTTATAATTTTGTAAGAACCACTTAAGGCAGCTAATTTTATAAAGATTAAGTTCCCCACCCACCCCTGAATAGTAGATACAAAGTACATAATTATCAAATCCTATCTTACATTTCACTCAAGATGAATTTTGCTCTTCTCTGTAATTCCGTTCTGGTTTACAATATGCATTATCTCTAAGATAATCTCTAAACAGTTTGAAAGCTTGAGTCACAGTAGATATTGCATTCAATAACAACTGATATTAAAACACTTTTTCTGTGGAGAGGGGAGGAGGAGAAAGCATTTACAGTTTACTCAGCAAGTTTTTATAGATGTACAGGAAGACTGTAAGAAAGCCTTTAACATTTTTATATTATACCAATATGATTATTCTTGAATTCAGGTGTGCATAGACATACTCACACACAAAAAAGGTGCACACACAAAATTCATACAGAAATTATTTGAAATAATAGAAAGCTGCGATTAGTGTAGATTTGTAGATATCTAAAACTGGAAGCAAATAACAGGAAGTTCATATGCAGAAAGAGAATGATATCAATATTTTAAAAGAAAGCTTAAATATTCATATTGCTGTTTTGCAAAGTGATCGATAAAGCTTAATAAGACTGAAGTCAACAGCTAAGTACACAAAAGTGCTTGCTCTTTTATAAACCATTTAGTTAAGATGTATCATAAGTAGAAAGATTTCTGACAAAAATTGTCAGTTGAAAGAAATGAAATTGGAAAAGTGACCAGAAGTATAGAAATATTACATAGGATTTCTGTTATATGTAGGAGTCAGTCAAAGAAGTTCAGGAAATCTTAGTAATACATATTATACACAATGCAAGATAAGGAGAAAGAGATCTTGTAATGAGATCAGAAGGATGCAGAAACAGACCGGCATGGTTTAGCAATTTCTTTGAATAATACCAATAATACCCAGCAGGGAGCAAGTTGCAGTTTTGTTTAAAGTCAGGCTGTTTACAAAGAGATTACAGAAAATCTTATACATGACTATGTATATATATATATATATACATACACATATGGTCAAACAAGCTCCAAAGAGACTGGTGTTGGTTTTCATCAGAAAGACTTGTATTTAGTAAAAATCAACAAAAAGACAATAATGAGCTTGCAGTAGGGAGTGGAAAATCCAACATTTCAGACAGAGTCAGTGGACAGGAGTAAAATTAAAGAGAAACAGCAGAGTTTTACATCCTCTAAGTTGAAAAAATATTTTTTTAAAAAGTGGTTGCAACTGCTGTGCCTCTACTTTCACTTCTGTCACTTATTTGCTGAAGAAGGATATAATCTGAAACACTGGATTTTCTACTACTCTTGACAAGCTCACTATACTCTTTTTGTCAATTTTATTATGTGTATGTATATATATATATATATATATATATATATATATATATATATATATATATATATATATATATATATATATATATATATTTGCCCACATACACATCCATGTGTATTCACTATGTAAAATTAGAGCAGCAGTTTGTCCTGTCTTATAACAGAAGCAAGTCAAAAGATGATTATTGTCAGTAGCTATTAAGTTCATTACCATTAAATTCTAAATGTTATTAGTAGAGAAAAGTCTAAAAAGGAAAAAAGAAGGTTTTTTTTCTTAAACAATTCAAAAAGTTTTCCTGACTGCCACATAACAAACCTAATCCTTAGGTAATTGAGATCGTTTGGAAAATTCAATATCTAACAATTATTGCACACCAAGAACATCTATGTCTTATTTTCACATACCGTCCTCAGTTGCCTCAAATTCTTCCTCATTGTAGTATCCTATCACCCCTTCATGTGAATGGGCTCGTTCCAATTGCCAAGTTTGTTTCTGGCGTGCAAGATGAGCCATTTGGGTAGCAGAATGGTAGTCAGGCAAGGGTGGCCGACGCATGTTCGTGTATGTCTGTTGGATGCAGTGACTATAAGCTGCCGAGAAGGGAAAATTATCCAATGTTAAGAACAATCATACTTGACAATTAATAGTCAAGGTGGGATGCAGAAAAACAACAATAAACACACACACGTACAAAGAATCATGCAACCAATCATGCAATTAGGCAAGCAATTTTTTAAATATATGCAAGAAACATGCAGCAGCAGGAAGTGGGGGAGGTTATTACACATGTAAACACTTGTTAGAAGAGTATAACACTTTCTAGTGTAAATGTTTTTCAAAAACAAAATATAAAAAGAAGAAAAAAAGAAAAATAGTAAAGAATTGAAATATTTATTAAAAGTATACTTAAAAATGAATCAATCTTTCTTCAGTTTGACATTTTTATATATAGTAGTTATAGTAGCCATAATCAACCCTAGAGATTGTTTGCACTACAATACTTTCATATCTTCCCCCAACAGCCTTCTACCCCTGCATGTAATCACAGCTACATCTTTAGAGGAAGAAAAAAGTGCACAACTTGTTTGGTCTAATAAGCAACTCCTACAGCTATATGAATTAAAAACTAAGAAATATCCAGCAGTTATTGCCATTTTCCTAAGATCCATCAACTGATCGATGCCAGTAACAATAATCCAAACCCAACCCAGTATAGAACAGCAACAAAATATCCAGCAGTTTCTTCCTGACTGATCTAGAGAATTAAAGAATCATTTCAAATGATTTCAGAGATCACACAAATGATATATTTTTCATAAACTCTGTTCACACAATGTACTGAAAGCTTTCATGTACCAACATACCCACCCACCTCCACCATCAATCTTCTATTCAAAATCTCAGAATTTGTATTTATTAGCTGTATGATATACATGGATGAGGTGATTCATAGATTTAAAGCAGTATTACATAACTTTGAAGTTTAAAATGTTGATTTAACAGGAAACGTACACAAAATTATTTAAGCAGTCAAGTTTACGACAAAATCATATCTATTAAAATCACAATTTAAAACTATTAAAAGCTAAACTTGTGTTTACAAGTGGTTCTTACTTCAATGGAAATTTAACATTTGAAAAAAGCAATCGAAAAAAAAATGGAAAAAATTCCTAACAAGATTTGTAAATTGCAAGGAAAACAGAATTGGAAGAAGCTGTAATCATTATTAAAAGAAAAGAAAAATTGAAGTAGATTGGATGAATTTGGAGTGAATAATCAGATGATCAAGCAAAATCTTAAATACACCCGAGAAATATCTTACTTATGAAGTAGTTAAAATTAGTCATTCTTGATTGCAGAGAACTGCAATTTGCATAAAGAGTTGATTCTGTGACATAAAATGCTCCAGTTAACATGGGACTTTAAGACAAATATTTGATTATAAAAGGATATATCTCTATGTGGTAACTGAGTTGCTATTTTCAATGATAACACAACCAACCACAGTTGCAGAAAAATATAAGAGAGGAAATAATTTAAGACATGCAAGAATTGATTACCATTCCAGAAAACTGAATTCTTTCCCTTGTGTTGAAGGATGTCATTATAATCTGTTTGATATCAATATTCTGCATACTGACAACATTCTCTCCCACTCTCCATAATGGAATTGAAGTAGATGTTTAAGTTCAGTAATCCATTGGTCATTGAAGCACCGCTGGAAAATCTGTCCTCATGTCATGAACATATGACAAATTAACTTAATGGAGGTCGTATCTCTTCAAGGTAAAGTTTGCTGTAGAAACTACTTATTTATGCACACATGTATTTTTTACTGTACCACTTGAAACAAGTTGTTTTAGCTATGAACACAGCACAGTGATGATATTTAAACTAGGACTATTGTCCAGTTTTAACCTTTATATTAAGAATCTATTCAGGTTTCTTTTATGTTTTGTTTGGAACAATAAATTTCTGAGGATCACTGACATTTCAAGATCTTCCAGATCTCGTTTTGTTTTTCATATTTTATTGTAGACAAGAATCATAGAAACACTGCCATATTTTATTACAACATTTTTATTTTTTATTAGTGACATCAAGCTTCTTCCAGAAAACAGTTAGCTTGTGATGTCTGATATCAGTTTAAGTGTGTAATCTATGGGCTGAGTTTTTCTTAACGTCTTACAATATGGCTTCTACGACAACATTTTTGTTCAGAATTCTATATACAATTAAAATAATATCAAGTGATAAAACAATTATCTAGTTGTGCTTAGTGCAGTGAGTTGGAAGTATGATTAGCTGGTAAGAAAGAAGCAGAAAATGTCTAAAGTAACAACTAATCCTTTACAAAGATCAGGTAAGATTCACAATGGAATATTGCACCCATATCTGGGGTAAGCATCCAAGACAAAATCCAAGGAAAGGATGACTGGCATGTAGTCACTGTGGATTATTAGCAAATAGTCAAACACCAAAATACTCCAACCTCCAAACATGTCTCTTCTTTCTCTCTTTTCTACCATAACTTCAAAGGTCACCGCCCTTCAAAGTTGACTGGTTGCATGTCACCTTCACTCAGACACCCCTAACTCATTCCTCTTTCTCATACTTATACGGTGTCCACCTCACCCTAGATTTTGTACTAACCACTATCCCCAGTCCTTCTTCCCCAAAATGCTATCCCTCTAGAACTCTCAGCACATGCCTTTCCAATAATCATTGAGTTGCAAATCATATAAGAAGAATGCTGATTGCATCATTTTCTCAACTCTCAGAAGGATTGTGAAGGTCATGGCCATAGACCTTTCTCCAGATCAACACATGAAAAATATATCACTTTTGTTTTCCAGGTCGCCATTCATCTACAACATAAAGCCACTACCACATGTATTACACAACTAACTTACATAAAAAAATTCCTATAAGATAGCTCACAAGAACTACACACATACATATATAAAGCAAAACCTTAACATAGCACACTTTAACACCATAGCTATCACATCAGACTATTTTCTGATTGATGAAAGAAACCTGATGTCAATAGTAAAAATACTTTAAAGTCTAGTGATAATAAATGTGACATCTACACATAATTCTTGACTACAATAAAACTGCAAGAACTGGCACTAAATTCATTTCATACAGAAATTCAGTTAAATTTTAAAATATCAATGAACCTCAAAAATTTAATGTTCCAAAAAAAAAAAAAAAAAAAAAATACACAGGACTGATAAAGAAACATGGAAAATCTTCATTAAAAGTATATCATAATTAAGGTTTCATAATTAATGTTTTTGGTAAAGCATACACAAAGTGTAAGAGTTGTAACCTGACATCAGTACTCTGCAGCATCCACAGATATATCTAAAGTGTAAATGAATCAAGAACTACATGCAATTTTCTAAGTCATGAAATTAGCAAAAATACAAAATCAACCATTTCAATATAGTCAGCATATAGAAAAAAAATCCTTTTATTGTGACCATAATGAGAAAATAGTTATAAGGGTTAATTGATATTTTTAGTTAGCCAAGCATTAGAAAATGTTTTATGAATAAAAATAAGCATTATAAGGATGTCACTAAAACACCAATTAATTGACATTTTTTTCTTTTTAAATCTTAATAGAAAATCAGCTTCTTAAAGATAATGGATAAATTTTAAATCCAGATGTAAAAAAAGCCATCCAGGGTTATATACATGCGGTCAGCACGAACAGCCACAGATGAAGTTAGTTACCTAAAATATGGCAATATTCTAATTGATAGCAGTTTACCACAAGGTTGCTGGTTCAATTTTCAATGATTTACCCACCACCACCATCACCACCATTATTGTGGTAGTAGTTAATAATGGAAGCACAATAGTTATTCAAATTTAGATGCAATGATTCCTCAAAGAATAATGCTGGTTAGTGACTTCCAAAATAAGTTTAAAGTTAAACTATTTCACAAATCAAGCTGTAATTAATCAATTTCTAAAATAGCAATTATTTTCAGCCCCAAATGAAGGATGAGAATTAACCATATATATGTAATAATTGTACAGTAATGAGAATGACATGAACCATGGAGAGAGTACTCAACACAAAGTAGAGTGAAGTATGTGATTTATACAGTGTTCAGAATTGGTAGCATTGTTACTCAGAGTTTCATCAAATAGTTACATAATATCCTCATAAGAGTTATTTAATTCTTTTGGATCTCTAATACACACATCAGGTTATCTGCGTGTTCACTTTGGAAGTAGCTGCTTCATGTCATGTGCAACATAATACAGGAGAAATACTTCATTTCTAAGGTTATGAGTTGTTTCATTTGGATTGGTTGGGTGATAGTTTTCAGCAGTAATAAAGATTACCAATAATAAATGAAGTTATTGATCAGGCAAAACACAATAAGGATGGAAGGGAGAAAATTGGAAGAATGTGGACTTACAAGGATTTAAGTCAGATAGAGATCCAGGATGATATTTCAGGCTCCATATATGTTTGTGTAATATATAAATTATATAAGCTAGAAGTAGGTGTGGAGACATAAAAATGTAGGGGTATAAAGCAAGACAACAGGGTAGTGAAATTGCTCAGTGATTCTGTCTGCACTTGCTTGGTAATACAGGCTTTCAAAATTTCAACAGAAACTTGTCAAAGTAGCAACACTTGCTACAAAAAACCTCTGAACTGATATTAAAACATTTCAGGGGACCTTTGATTTGATGCTATTCAGTATGATGCTGCATAATTGGCATGCCTTCTGACATATATATATACACAGCCTACTCCATACACAGTATCTTCCATTTTATTTTATACTTGATGTTCTCTTTTAGCCAAAAATTGTAATAAGGCAAGGCTGCAGTTTTCCTCATATCAATGAGACAGAAATGCTGTTCATCTGAAAGCAACCTATAAACTTAGGAGTGAATTACTCCCCTGGTACTAAGTTGAATGACAACCACTACCAAAATGGACACATAAATGAGTTGATGCATGTAATTTATTAGTTATTTGAAGATCCAAATGGCTTAAATTTAATAGCTAACTACTTTAGCTATTTGATGAAACTCTGAGTAATGATGTAGAGACTACATAAATCATATGTATACATACACTTGTTCAAAGCTGATAATTTACTTAATTTCTGACAACATGCAAGCCTTCAGGCAATAACGCCACACATAATAAAAAAAACTAGGAGGCAACAATGTAAATCAGCTTTGAATCAATGTGTATGTTTATATATATATATATATATATATATATATATAAATTCAGCTAAACCTGTATGTTATTACTAAAGTTTCTTGTTAACAGAATCAGTCAAATGGTAGCATTATGTACTATAATAAAATGTTTCTTTATCCAAATTTGAGTCGAGATCTCCCTATGTCATTGGCTAATACACATTATGTAATTCATAAAAAAATGGTAATTTTCAACTGAGAGCAAACTTCAATTTGATGTAAAATTTTTGTAGCAAAAATAATAAACTAAAATAGTTTTGGTTTGGCTTGATGCTAAAGATGCTTCTGTCGGTTCTCTGGTAATCATCTCATCATATGTTCTGCATAAGAACAAGATTTTCTTGAGAAGTAGAGAATGACTTTACTTGTTAGGAATAAAATATAACTTGAGTTTATCTGTCAAGTCATGTTATGATGCAAGTCAGCTGTAGGTCATGTATTCAATGAGCTTGAACTTGTAAGTTTGTTGGTACAACAATATGCCTGAAAGATCAAACTTCAAATTTCTTTGTAACGAGGCTTGACAAGAATGTTTCATCTTTCATATTCAAGATAAAGCCAGACAGAGGCAAGATCTTGAACTTTTCCAATAACAAACAGATTACAATAGCAATTATCAAGATTGTTGTATGTCTTTGCAATCTTCCTTCATTTTATTGGGAGGTTGTTTTCTCTTGTATTTCAAAAATCAAATACATTTCACAAAGGATATTACATTGAACTTATTTCTAGACCTGAATGGAGAAAGGTGCTGCACATACATTCATTTGGGACCAGAAATATGGGTAATGTGACATTATTTGTGAAATGTATCTGGTTTTTGAAAAACAGAGGAGAAAATAACCTCACAATGCATTGCAAGTCATTAGCTGTTGTCATTTATGTGTTCCTGAAAAAGTCAGAATCTTGACTGGTTGTGCCTTGAACAGGAGAGATGAAACCTCATTATCACGCCTCAAAGCAAAAAAGTCTGAACTCTAAATCAAGCATAACTGTGTGTCAACAGATTTCAGATGTCCAACTGGTTGAACCCACAATCTGCAACCAACTTGCAGAACAGGATAAGATTTGACAAGTAAAATCACATTAAAATATTAACTCAGTTCAATCACATCCCCACCGTGCAGGAAAAACACGTTCTTAAGAATACCATGTGACACACTTAAGGCAAAAACTTTAAAATAATAATACATGAAAAATTATTGAATCGTGTGAAGTCAAAATTATTTTAGGAAATTATTTTTCCTACAATCATTTTGGCATCATGTCAAAGTTATCTCCCCAGATGAAAAATGCTTTCTTCCAGCTGGGAATTATTACCCCTTATGAATTACTCATGTAGTCACTGATAGCCAATGAAATAGTTAGGCCCTTAAATATCATCTTAGATAATGGAATATTTCATTATAGTATGCTATGCTGCCATCTGACTAATCATGTAAATGTAAAACTTAGGTAAGAAACAGTATACACCTTCAGCCAAATACTTATAATTTATACTCTATATTATGCATTGAGTACCTTTTCACTTGACTGTTATAAGCAATATATATATATCATATAATATATACATTATATACACAGCTTTAGATTAGGTGGTTAAAAATGAATCAGAAGATTAATTAACCCTTTAAATTATTTTAACCCTCTCCTTTTATTTCAAAGAAATTTCCCAAAATTCCAGAGCAGTTGATGGAGGCAAGTGCAGTATTAAACTAATTCCAAGAAATGATTTAATGAAAAATGAAGTTCTAAGTAGCTTTGCAAGTTAGTACTTGGAGAATACCCATGATTCCGAAGTCTCACCTGAAGAGTTCATTGAAGCACTCTGCACTGCAACATGGTATGGTGGCAGTGGTGGACGCGGGATGTTGGTGCCAAGATGTGGTTGCTGTACTTGAGAGGGAAACAAGCAAGAGGTGGGAGACGGTGGCATGACGGATGCCACAATAACTGGTGGTGATGGAGCTTGATAGGTTAATGTTGGAAGAACTGCTGCAAGTAAATGAGTTTCAATAATGAAGTCTCTGTCTGTATCCCATGTTTGATTTTTTTTTTCTTCCATCGACAGCTGGTAGACCTACTTAACTAACTACTAAAGAGAAAGCACAAGACCAACAAAGGTGATGAAGGGGGTAGAGCAGACACAGACATACAGGTGATATGTAAATATTGGACATACAGAGGTACATACAAGGGTTCACTTTTAACTAATACTGGACACCAGACAGACAAACATTGAACTTGTGTGATTACCCCTTGTTTGTCAAATATCCAGTAAGGTTTTCGATGTCCCACCTTTCCTGTGCTGGACATCTATCAAAATAAAAATTCCAAATTTGGAATGTAAGTAAATCTGTTAAGAAAAAAACTTAAGATACATTAGGTTTTTTTTTTTTTCTTCCTAAAGAGAAAAGTAAAAATAATTAACAACTAACAGAAGTGCAATCTGAAAAATCTCCATTAATTAAAAGAAAAATATTTTTCAAATTATAGATTTAGCAACCTTAATTGAATCAGAATTTCTTTTTAACAAATGCACCAACAAATTAGATATAATCACATTTGATTAAACATTTAAATGCTTTTTTTTTTTTTTTTTTTTTTTTTTTTCTCTTTTTTCCCTTTGTCAAAGTTAACCCACTCGAAACCATCCTGAAATTTTGCTGCTCTGCAGAGAGAGATAAAGGATTTGCAGCAAATAAAGAAGAAAAAAAAACATTATATAAAAATAATGACTTACTAAAGCACTAAAGAAATAAGGTTACCAAGACAAACACAGTTGTCAACATTACAGCAAAGATACTGAACAGTTTGATTTAAAACATCGCAGTTCTGGCCATGCAGGAGCATTGGCACAAACAATAATAATTCACTAATAACAAAATTTAAGCTAAAAAAAAAATCAAACCTAAAAACAATATATAAGGCTACTACCCTCAATGTTATATACAGACTGAAAGCAAAAACAAAAAGATACTGAAATTTCTGTAACTAATTGTACTTCATATATGCATGTAATGTGTGTGTGTACGTGTTATGACATCCGTTTTCAAAATTGGATGTGTAGCATTAAAAAAAAAATTTTTTTTTTTTTAAATGTTACTTGTGCAAAGAAGATTAAAACTAAGTTTTAATATTAGAACCATGCAGTTAATAATCTGAAATTACTTAAAAAAGAAAAAGAAATAAATATATATTAAAATTAACCCTTTAGCATTTAAACTGGCCAACTTCAGCCCAAATATTCTCTGTTTTATTTTCAAAGTGGCTAGATTTAGCTTCTTACACCTACCCTACAATGTCCTTCTAAAATAAGCAAACATTATCAAAAACTTGAAGCGACAAAATAAGGAATGATTAATTCACAACAATGTTAACTAATAAGCACTGAATCTGATTTAACAGAATAATGTGAATGCTAAAGGGTTAAACTACCACTCCTCATATTTCCCCTTAATAGTTTTCAATTCTTGTCCCTTCTTAAAAGAAACCATATTAAGTGAACATGTAGACAAAAGACAAGTGACATATAAAGACAACATAAGACAACAGATGTAAACAAAAACAGGCAAAAATGGACAAAAGAGAGTAAATAAAATACCAACACTTACACAGCTAAGTTCTACAACAGACAGTACACAATTCATATATATATACATACACACATATATATAGGTTCATCCCGTAAATAATGAGATTTTTTTCAATTCCATGAACTAAAAGCCGGAGGGGAACAGGATAAGCTACCTGCATCAACTTGCTATAAAAGCAGGAAGTAATTTTACCTTGTCCTCATTCTTAGTGCAGTTCAATTTTAATAGTTATTTTTCAAAGCGATAATGGAAGTGACAAAGGAGCATATTTTGCTTTATGAGTTCAATAAAGGCAACAATGCAATGGAAAGTGCAAGGAATGTTAACGTAGTATATGGGGATCAGACAATAAGCGTAAACCAGTGTCAACAGTGGTTCCAGAAATTCTGAGCCCAAAACTACAGCCTAGAAGATTAGGCTCATCATGGAAGATCTATAGAGTTCGATGAGAACGTCCTGCAAACCCTGGTAGAACAAAATCCCATCATAATTGTTGAGGAACTAGCAGAGAAGTTTGGATTTGATCATTCAACCATTCATTGACACCTGCGCTAGCAGAAAAACAACCATCTTTGGTTTCAAGATGAAGGTGTTCTTCCATCAAGATAATGCTCAGCCACATACAGCGAGGATGACATTCCAAAGGCTGGATGGGAAACAATGCCCCACCTACCATATTCACCAGACATTGCCCCACCTGATTATCATTTATTCTACAATCTTCAAAATCATTTGGACAGAAAAAATATGAATCCTGTAGACGAAGTCAGAACAGCACTGGAGGAGTATTTTTCATCACGGACAAGTGAATTTTGGAAGAGGGGCCTTGCAAGTCTACCAGATAGAAGGAAGAACATTGTAGGAAATGAAGGAGAGTATATTTTAGATTAAAAAAGAACATTGTTTCTCTTAATTTTGAAAAATAAAAGAAGAATTTTAAAAAACGCATTATTTATGGGATGACTATATATATATATTTATATATATATATACATACATACATACAAACAAACAAACACAGACATACATATATATATGCACACAGAGGGACACTACAATAGTTGTATTTTCCAAAACTCATTCAACAAATAACATTTATTGATATTTATCAAGACTATATATACATTTCATACAAAAATGAAACAATTTTCATATTAACTAAAACATCAAATATGCACATAAAAATATAAACAAAGAACGGGGGGTTTGTTACACAGTACTCCTCAGAAAGTAGAAACAATGGCCATAATGATACTCAATTAAATATTTTAAAATATAGTAAATAGAGAAACATTTCATATACCAATATAACACAAAACTGACATGGTTAAACTACAATATTAATATATTGTCTTCTCTTTTACTTTCACCACTGCCACCTTTGCACAACAATATGTCCATCATATTTTATTCTCTCACATCATCTTGTATAAAGTCATCATTCAATCTCTTTCTCTCCTATTCTCCTTTCAGTAATTCTTTAGTCTTGCAAATTGCAAGGTGACCTCAATAGTGTTGGTGTTATGAAAAAAAGCATGTGGTTGGCATTAAGAAGGGCATCCAGCTGTAGAAATAATGCCAAAACTGAAACATTGGGGGCTGGCACTATCCTTCACTAGTTGAATCCTACAAAAATGTCCAACAGCCTATGCCAACTTAGAAAGCAATCAAAATTTTTAATATATATACATACACACACACACAGAGTCAATCATTGTATTTATGCACTCTTTCCCTCATGCACACACACACACACACTAAAAATTATTACTTTTGTATATGACTATGCAAGACTACCAATTTGTTGGTATTTGTATACTGTTAAAAGCTAATGAATTATATAAAAGGTAATTGCAACATATGAGCATTCAAATATTTTTCCAGATCACAAATTGATCAATCATCATAAAATCATTTGTCAGCTCTAACAATAGGAAATATAAGCCATGCACCACATTGTCTGGGTTTTTTAAGATGATAGAGTCATAAAAGAGGATTTCCAACAGTCCTACTGTCCTATCAGGAAAAATGAAATATTTGTTTTGTCATTGACGGACACATTGACAAGTTAGCCTTCATACTGTGGTAGACATTGCTCATAGAGATTAAGGTTTTAAGCTTTACATTTTAGCAAGAGAGGCTTATAAAATTAATGGAAGAACCAAAACTAACTACACTAATAAACTGCTTGATGAAATTCTGTCCAATCCAACACATTTATATAACCAAAAGCTGACTAAATGCTTAACATGTCAAGCATTTGGACTCCTTTACCAATATTAATTAGTTTAGGCTACAGAAGGTGCTATTTCTATTTTCTGATTGACAGGAGTAGAAAACACAAGCTTTAAATTTGACATATCAATGTACAAATGCAGTAATCTGTGAAACTTGTCTATGTAAATTAAGGATTTCTTTTAACTGAAGATAAGGTTAGTTATTCAAGAGGGCAATCAATTCCATAATGTTAAAAATGTTTATATATTCTAAATTACCACAAAAATAAGTGAAAGACAAAATTTATGTAGGTAGAATTTGAACTGCAAACAAAAGAAGAAGCAATGCAGGCATTTTATCATTTAGTCCAATACTTCGTAATCCTGATTACCTCTATGAGTCTGATAATACAATGAGCTCCTACACTGGTTCAAGGTTAGGAATTTGTAAGAGAGAGAATATAGTTAATTGAAATAGCCTTATAATATAACTGGTACATACTTTATCAGCCATTGAGAAATGAAAGGCAAGATTAATTCTGGTGGGATTTGAACTCAGAATGAAGAGAGAAGAAAGTAAATATTGTAAAGGATTTACTCTAACATTACTTATTCTGCCATTACGCTACCCATAACAATGATTTGTAACTTCTGAATAAGGATTTCTAACATTTGCAGGTACTGAGGAAGAATTAATTGTGGTCAATTTAATCAATCTCTGTACATGACTGATACCTATTTTATTGAGTGCTAAAAAGCAGGTAAGGTAAAAAGTAAACTAAACCCTTGAAGGATTTCAGCTCCTTACAATGTCAGTATTGCCTTTATAATAGCAGTTGTTGCTACTATAGACAAAAGATCAGAAATTTGAAGAGTGAGTTAATTAATTCAATCAACCCCAGTATTTGACATCATTATCATCGTTTAACATCCGATTTTCATGCTGGCATGGGTCGGACAGTTTGACTGAGGACTGGCAAGCCAGAAGTCTACACCAGCCTCCAATCTGATCTGGCAAGGTTTCTACAGCTGGATGCCCTTCCTAACAATAACTGCTCTGAGAGTGTAGTGGGTGCTTTTTATGTGCCACCAGCACGAGAACAAGTCAGGCAGTACTGGCATTGACTACACTCAAATGGTGCCTCTTACATGCCACCAGCATGGAAGCTAGTCAAGCAGCACTGGCAGTGACCACACTCGAATGGTGCTTTTTATGTGCCACCAGCACAGGGTCAGTCAGGCAGCACTGGCGTAAACTATGTTCATATGGTGCATGTTACATGCCACCGGCACGGCAGCCAGTCTGGTGGGACTGGTAACAACCATGCTCAAATGGAGCTTTTTACGTGCAAACCCAGAAAGATGAAAGACAAAGTCAACCTTAACTATTTAAATTCAGAATATAAAGAGCCATGACTAAATATCACAAGGAATTTTGTCCAATGCCCTAATAATTCTGCCAATCTGCAAGACTCTAACGATTACACCAATCCACTAAGAACAATAATAATATTAATTATATGTTAATATAAAACCACAGTACAAATGTACATGTTTTTCTCCCCTTAGCTTTTTACATACAAAGCAGGAGTAAAATTTACTATAGAAAAAATATATAATCTATGAACCTAAAATTATAATTGATTAGTATTTCTACAAAGCTATGTTTGTTAAATTTAATTCTGCAGGTATCAAATAGAAAAAGATGTATTTTGTTGAGGATGAACGACAAAAATATACTAATTGTTTACTCTCACTTTAAAGAGTGACCATGATCATCATCATCATCATCATCGTTTAACGTCCGCTTTCCATGCTAGCATGGGTTGGACGATTTGACTGAGGACTGGTGAAACCGGATGGCAACACCAGGCTCCAGTCTGATTTGGCAGAGTTTCTACAGCTGGATGCCCTTCCTAACGCCAACCACTCAGAGAGTGTAGTGGGTGCTTTTACGTGTCACCCGCACGAAAACGGCCACGCTCGAAATGGTGTCTTTTATGTGCCACCCGCACAAGCCAGTCCAGGGGCACTGGCAACGATCTCGCTCGAAAATCCTACAGGAGCCAGTCAGGCGGTACTGGCAACGGCCACGCTCAAAATGGTGCATCTCATGTGCCACCCGCACAAGAACCAGTCCAGGGGCACTGGCAACGATCTTACTTGGCTTGCCGGGTCATGATATATATATATATATATATATATATATCTAAGCACAACCAGCTACAGCAGCAGTTCAAATTAGAAGCCAATGATCACTCTGGTTTCCTCTCTTCACTTCCTTGTCTTTTTCCGTACTTCTTTCTTGTATTCAGTAAAGGATTGTATCCAAAATGTTATACTTTTATTCTATAAATTTTTACCTTCTTTGAGAGTCAACCTAATAATATTAGGTGTGAATATCCCTTAGACTTTTGTTGGTTTTTTGATTAACTTTACTCATATATGCATTACACCTTGTGAAAAATAGTAATTTCACAGGGTTTTTAGACAAGATCTTATTCATCTAAATACCTAATTTCTATATATGTAAGTTGAAATTGAGTTTTCCAAGAAACATATTTCATTAAATACTAATTGGTTCATTCTTTTTTTTTTTTTAATATTTATTATCAAAAATTCTCAAATAAAACTTTTCCACAACTCTTTCTTTTTTTTTTGCATGTGTTAAGACAATGGGGGAAAACAGTATGTGTAATACATAATACATATACACATATCCAGTCATGCCTATATACACATACATTCATATACATGTATACATATATGTACACACACATACATGCAAAACATGCACATAGATGTGTGACAGTGAACATTATATGCACACACACACACACACACGTATACACACACACACACACAAGCGCTGTGAGATGCATACATAAATACATATACACACACGCAGACATATGCATGTACATATATATATACACACAACTGTGCACACATACACACCAAATTACATATGTATATATATAATTGTGAGTCTTCTTGGGACTTTTTTTTACATTGTGGCCTATAAATATATACTACATGTAGAAATTAAATTTGGAATTGCTCAGACTGCTCACATTGGTGAAAAATATACACAGTGACATAACAATAGGGCATGCAAAACTCCACTACCAACATAATACTATATTGCAATAATTTCAGTGAAGGAAATGAAAAAATATTAAAATTGGAAAGAAAAAAAAAAAAATTATTTGACCTGGAAATTTTGAACAATCAAGATAATTCTACATGAAATAGCCAAATACTGTCCGAATACGAACTCCATATTTCACTATAATAGGACATCGTTAAATAAAAAGTAATAATAATAATAATAATAATGATAATAATAATAATGATGATAATAATGATAATAATAATGAGATAACTTTCACATGACAAAATTAACAAAGAATTTTAGAGACAGGCCTTACCGCTCTGTGGAACATGATTGATACGTCTAGCTGGAGTTGGAGAGTTGGACGAGCCAATCGAGCTGGTGCTGCGACTATCAAAGTTGGAGGAAGCAATGCTGTTGTGTCCAGAATCAGTTTCGTACTGGTGCTGGTAGCTGTTCAGACTACTAGTTGGACTTGCAGATTCAGATGAACCTATTGAACCTGGTAACAATAATAACTCTAAATGCAGCTCACAACTACAATGGACTGGCATAAATGAAAACATCTAACAACAGGCAATTTCCTATAAATTACACACATAATCAGACGAGGAAGAGAGAAAGATAGAACCAGAAAGAGTGTACAGATGTCATTATGAAACCAATCTATGATCCGATTTTTGTAAATCCTCTTGTGATGATAAACATCAAGGTGTGTGTGTGTGTAAACAAGTGGGTGCATAAGCATCACTGGGTGGCTAAAGCGTTTGTTTCACTATCAAAAGGTGCCAATCTTGACCCGACTGTAGGGCAGCATGAGTATATGTGTTTTAGAATGGCTTTGGATAGATTGACATAGGGCCTTGGGAGTGTAACCAAGAAGGTAGAAACTGTGTGCTAGGCAATCTGATGGCCTGCACCTGTAAATCAAAAGACCAGTCTTGTCACACACTGTGCTCTGCTGATTTTGTGCGAGAATTACATTCTGAATACAACTATACTCAGTTACTGACACTAATTTAATGAGGAGAGAAGCCAGGTGATCAAACAACTGGAATACACATCAAAATCAACAGCAGATCCATTTCTTTATCTTATATAATTGCATGTATCTATATATTTACACACACACTCATATATACATTTATTAATAGATACATAGAGATTTAGTGTCTAGTTACTTCTGTACCATAGTTTCAAGCTAGTGTCAAGGAATCTAGAAACAGTAATCTTCAGTAGATTTTTGTAGTATTTGGAAAAGCAGTGTCTCACCACACTGTCACATATGTGCACTCTTTCCAGTGGAAATGGCATACTATACACATTCTCCTACCAATGCAAATGGAAAACTGTAGAAAGAAGCACATAATGCCTTAACCATAGACATAGCATAAGCATCTGAAGTGAAGGCTGAAGTTGTGAGCAGGAAAAAAATATTATTTTTCAGCTAATGATAAAGTACAATTGCTATCAAATAATTAAGCAGTTGCAGCTACCCCTTGTTAGCATGGTTACTGCAATTATGAAAGTAAGATATAGAGTCAGAAAAGCATGCTATGCTGTAAGCATTGCTGAAAGATGCAATACTCTCCAAAGGTGCCAATATATTTCTGATCTGCAGTCAATAACTTATGATGAGTAAAATGCAGGCTATATAGAAAATATTAAATGTGTGTGTTGTGTTGTGTTCCTTGATGTTTTAGTAATTGAAATAATAAAAATAGTAAAATATAAACAGCCTAAAACACTGAAGTCTTCAAAATATTGACAAATCAAATTTTGTTGACTTAATAAATTTTAAAGACACATCCGTGAAATAACCAATCATCTTTCTAATATATTTGGTAGAATTAAGGCAGTGAGCAGGCAGAACCAATAGCACGCTGGACAAAATGCTTAGCAGCATTTCATCTGTCATTACGTTCTGAGTTTAAATTCCACTAAGGTTGACTTTGCCTTTCTTTCTTTCAGGGTCAATAAAATAAGTACCAGTTACGCACTGGGGGTCAATGTAATCAACTTACCCCCTTCCCCGAAATTGCAGGCCTTGAGCCAAAATTTGAAACCAATATATAGGTAGAATTATTACTCTAGCACACTTTTCAAAACCTCAAAAAAGTTTTTTTCCTCAAACCTCTTTAAAAGAACATAAAACAATTCAAATCATTTTGGGATTAAAAATCTGCTGTTTTTGTTAAATATTAAAATAAACTACGATCTGAGCATCAGCCAGATACATTCTACTGCTTCAATAATGAGTATCCCAATTATTTTACCTCCTTTTTTTAGGTTGGTTACCAGCAAAAAGAGAAATTTATTGTGGTCGCAATCAAGAATTAGGTTTTACTTTAGCAACATTGTTTTGTTACTTACTATTAAGAATAATTTAATTTGAGAGAATGTTTCAGATAGAATACACAGCAAGTAAGTGAAAAAATAGATTTGGAAAATAGAATTAAACATATGATAAAGAGTTCACTAAAGAAATAAAAGAGTGCACAAACACAAGTTGTAGAAATTTCCATCTCAACAAATATAAATTATAAAACGATCAACAGAGTTTATTTAAACTACAATGAATAACTAACTGTTCACAGAATTACTTTAAAAAATTAAACTTCATACAAGTGGCCATAGTGCTTACAGTTTATGTCATGTATCAAAAACAAAATCTCCAAACTATCGTTTAAATGTTTGTATGGTAGAGGTCAAAATGATACATGACACTTACTCTGAGGTTTCACTAAGAGTCAAGTTGTAAAGTATTGTTATGTAGTCATTTAAACCATAGTTCTATTATCAGTTCAGTAAGAGATACATTCACTTTATGTGATACCTTGGTCGCTGAGTGGAATTTATAAGAAAAATGTATATAAACACTCAACAGTCTTAATATTTATTCACAATGATTACCAATTCTTGAAATATACATGGTTTAAATGGGCATGTGTGTGTGTGTGTATGTTTATGCATCTGCACAAATACATACAAAATTTATCCTATGATAATTTAGAAAGGGAATAATTTTTAACTGTAGAACTCAAAGTAGATAAAACCTTGGATGAAAAACAAAAAGTCAGCTTTTGTTTTATTTCCAGCCATGGATTTTTTTGTTTTTAAACCTAATATTCCATATGCAATTATTCATAGCTTTATCAACTTTTAAGTTCTACTGTTAGAAATAGTTTACTTCATATCTCTAAATTTTGATAAACATCTTACAATTCTTGCTGGTAAGAACGAAGTTCCTAAAATGAATGGAGAAAATTCAAAGTGTTACTTTGGCATAATGGTAGAACACCCATCATGCTTACAGAAACATCTATCATGTTTACAGAAAATGTGGGTTCATGCCCCACAAGTAATGTTCAATTTTTTCCCATCCACAGTTTTTTTAGATCAATATACTCTACACTATCATTTATAATCTACAAGTTCCATTAAAAATAACCCACCATATATACATATATAT
>NC_068984.1:25224898-25227384 GCF_001194135.2 Octopus bimaculoides
GGTGATTGGAAAGTTTATCTTTGAATAAAATGGTAAAAGAAAATGGTAGAAATAAGTGTTTCCCCACAAATAAATCATATATATATTTGATAAAATTAGATAGCCATTCTTTTTCAAAGCTCAGCAATGAAAAAGCAAGAGCTTTATTATTATAATTATTAAGTGAATAGCATTGCTTCAATGTTATTATATTAATTGCAATGAGACAAGAAAATTTAATTTTAGGTAAAAAAAAAACACAAGAGGTAAGTAAAAAAAATTGTAAGTTATTTCCTTGTGAGTAGAAATACACACACATGCAAAGGCAAAAAAAAAAAATTACAATAAATAGAAACATGCACATAGATAATATAGCAAAGCTGTGGGTTGGGAAGGGACAATTTCTGTATTATTTTTCTATATTGAGAATGAAATCTCTGAGACAGCAAAGAATGAGCCAATTCATTTTTAAAAACATTTCAAATGAATATTGAATGTTTAACAAATATGTGGAGGATTATATATTGCCACCAACACAATTAAGGAATTTTGGTCATTTATACCCAAGATGTAAAAAAAAATTACAGAATTCTTAACAAGAGTATTTAATATAAGACAAAAAAAACCCTGCAAATTTAAGAGTTTTAACAGATTTTATATACCTTTTTTTTTTTGTAAATGTAGTCTTTAATTAACTGTAGCCCTATAATTTTGAAGATACAATTTTATTTTAGCTGGGGTTTTTTATTGAATAAAGCAAAAGTTTCGTCATCATTTTAATGATAATGATGATTTTACTTTATTCAATTTAACTTTAAAAAAAATGATAGACAAAATGTTTTACCTTTGCTATTCATGAAATGATTTAAATCTTTTCAATTTATTTTATCACTAGCTTAAAATCCACACTCTGAGGGCTAACAGGGCTGGCAGCCCAAAACTAAGAAAGGCTAATTAGTATGACTATGATATGCCTATAATGACTAGGTTAAGGACGGATGAGAATTAATTCTGTAATGCAATCATTCTATTGTTCCAGTCCCAAATTGAATTTCAACTGTTGGCCAATTTTTCCCAAAGTTCAACGTAAAATTAACGAGGCAAATGTCATTTATCTCCCCCTTGATCTCTGATGTCATCTGACAAATGCCAACCAAGATGGTGTAAACCAGCCAAGCTTTACTTGCTAGGAATAACAACCCAAATGCTTTTAAGTCAGATTTCAATGCTGGACATTCAAGAACCAACTGAAGGGCAGATTTTCAATCCTGGGATCATGCTGATTCCAAAAAGGTATAATATGTCTATGTAAAGCAAATGTAGCCTGAGATACAGGAGCCCCAGACAGACAGAATATATATAAATATAACACAGTGTGTCAGCTGAATTACAATACTACTTTCATCAGTTGTATTGATTCATGCTCCCCAATTCTGTTTCGGTAGTCTTTTCATAGACCGCCAGCTCATACCATTTTTACCTTACATAAACTAGATGAATTTATTTTTACTCTCACAAATTTGTCAGTGCTTTTGATACCTCACCACTCATATATACCCAGTCTCTTTCATGTCATATTTACAGTCAACAAGTTATCATCAAACTAAATTTTTCCACTTTTACAACTGATTGTCTTACTACTGTAAACATTATGGAGCACTTATATATATATATATATATATATATATATATATAGTAGTTATATGCTGTCAACTTAATGTGACAGTCCCATGAAGGGAATAATAATACTGCTATTTAGTCCTAGGAAGCAGCACCGCTTCCTGTCGACCGTGACACATTTCCTGTATCCTTATGTTTACAAGGGGGAGACAAGCACCTCCACTTAGCTAAGCCTGCATCCAGAGACATGTTTCTGAGTCTTTGCTCATCATCAGTCTGGAGTAGCAATGGCCTGCTAGTTGGAGATGCCTGTCAAGCTCTCGTAAACATATAATAATTCTAGTGAAAAACATTTACTGATTTCAAAAATAGAAATAATACATTTCTAAATCTCTCAGAGAGATTTATGCAGTAGTGATGCAATAAAGTAGTTATATGCTGTCAACTTAATGTGACAGTCCCATGAAGGGAATAATACTACTGCTATTTAGCCCTAGGAAGCAGCACCACTTCCTGTCGGCCTTGACACATTTCCTGTGTCCTTATGTTTATAAGGGGGAGACGAGCACCTCCACTTATGTGTTTATTATGGTAGTTTTGACTTTAAGAGTCCATCCTAGCGTGAGACATTTATGTATAGTAATGTCCTTAATATAAATATATAGATAGATAGATATATGATGGACTCTCCTGTCAAAGATGACATATTCAGCTTTATAGTGATTAAATGTATGTGTCATACATAAGCTCACTCCTCTATCAAATCGACATTGCCTGAAGAAGTGCACGGTGTACCACGCGTCAGGTGTCAAAAGTGATTGCAGAGCAACGCGAGTTGAAGTGTTTTGCTCAAGAACACAACACATAACCCTTTTTATATATATATA
>NC_068984.1:25227452-25229312 GCF_001194135.2 Octopus bimaculoides
ATATATACATACACACACACACACACACACAATTACAGTTGGAAGACACATATCAAGCATTCAAAAACACACAAAAACTGCTGTGCCAGTGACCAAGTTGCACTTAGCATGACAAAAATTTCGACACAAAATAATGCTTAAAAAAGCTTTACAGTTTTTATGTGTTTTGAATGGTTAATATGCAGATTCAAGTCACAACCTTAGATCAAATAAGTTGCCAGACTAAGCACATCCCCAACATTCTATACACACACACACACACACACACACACACACACACATACATACACACACACACATACACACACGTGTATGTGTGTTGCTACTGCTACATCTACCTTAGAAAATGAACTAGAATAAGGAAATGAGAAATATATACTATTTTGCTGGTGCCAGTCATTGAAGGTTTTTTAGTTGATCATACCACCCCCAATATATATTTTCCTCAGATACTTAATTCATTGATCTCTAATGAATCACTAGTTATCTCTGACATAAAAAGGTGTGACTTGAAGCACTGTTTTACATAAGGAAACAAAAATGGGGTAAATAACCTCTTGGCTGTTAGGACATCAATACACTCTCACTATCATAATAACTGCCTCCATACAGGAATGATAAAGTAATATTCTAAGAAATATAACACAAAAATAACTACACCAGTTCTGGTACATTAAACTGTTCATTACATAATATGATGTTTTGTTCTCTTAATTCTATGTATCAGAATCCTTTAACTCAACCTAGCAACAGTCAACTGTTGCTAGGTTCAGTTACCGTTTTAAGAGCAATTTTTGTAGCATTATATATATTTCTAAAGTTTTCATGAAATAAATATTTGTATAACATTTATCATTGATATAACTTAGTAACAAAAACAGCAGAGAATTCAGTCAACAAATTATTCGGATGAAAAGAAATTCATGCTATCACTGGTTTTGCTTCATTGGCTAAATATTTGAGTAATTGCATTTGTTGATTGAAAGCAAAGAGTATAAAAATTCAACAATAAATCCATGAAATTCATATTACTTCTTATCCTCCAAATTATCAACTGAACACAAAGAAAGCGGTTCTGCCTGCAATGAAAATGTCACAAACAGATTGCCAAAGAATCTACTCTGTATCTAACCTTAACCAACATCAAGTCATAAAGTCTGTAAGATGTTGGTCTCACTGGTGATGCCAAACACACATGATTATAACATCAAGTGTCTGAAAGGAAGAGAAGGGGGAATAAGTAAGTAAATAAAAAAAATATAGACATCTCCTCTATAAAGCAGTTTTAATATAATACAATATAATTGTTACACTAAGCTGATATTGGGCATGTTAGCAACAATATCTCTTTCCTACACACCTTATAACTATTATAATAGAATATAAATAGTTGTATTAAATTTGAGTTTCCAGTTTAATGCATTTACTCGGTATTTAATATTTTGTGCCTATAATAATCCAAACAATAAATAATACCCTTAATTGACTTTTGTTTGTTCCCAACATTAATATAATTGCTCTACCCACAATTTTTATTTTACATAGATTACAAAACAGCTAGGAAATAAGAAGAAAGTAGTTTTAGAAATATCTATCATACCAAATCAAATATCACAAAAGCTGCTAAAGATTGTTATTCAGCCTTAATAGGTTTTTTTTATAAATGTTTTTAACACTTAAAGGTAATTCAGTTCACTGCAAATCAAATCAACAAAGGATAATTAAAAATAATTTTGTTCAAGAAATTAGTTTTCTGGTAACAAAGATTGCTGAAGGGATGAGAAGTCGTCACTAACTTACCATAATTTGGTGAAAAAAAAAAAAAAAAATAATAATAACAAATATATATATATATATATA
>NC_068984.1:25229916-25232667 GCF_001194135.2 Octopus bimaculoides
ATTTTCTAGTTAATTTTTCTAGTTAATTTTAGTTAATTTTTGTTTATTTTCAGATCATTAAAATGGAATGTCAAGTTAAGAAAAACGAGCATTTTCAACACCTTCTTTTTGCTTTTAATCAAGGTTCTAAGGCCACAAAAGCTGCTCACGACATTTGTGCTGTGTATGGAGAGGGTGCCATAGCTGAAAGAACTGCTCATGATTGGCATGCGAAGTTCAAAAATGGAAATTTTGACCTCAAAGATGCACCTTGTTCTGGCCGTCCAGTTAAGTTCGATGATGAGCGATTAAACCAACTTTTGCACGAAAATTCTGATCAAATGACAAGGGAACTGGCAGAGAAAATAGAATGATCCCACACTGCTACAGAGAAGCATCTTCACTCGATGGGAAAGGTTCAGACGAATGGAGTATGGGTTCTGCATGCTTTGAGTGACAACAACAAAATTCAACGAGCCACAATCTCCGCTGGCTCGCTTGCTTGCTTGTCACCGTTCAACTCATGGACACAAGCAACGATTTCTTTACCAAATCATTACTGGTGACAAAACATGGTGCCTGTACATCAATATGAATCAGCGTAAGGAATGGCTTATCTCCGATAAACAAGCGACACCGCGCATGAAACAAGATCTTCATCCGCGTAAAACAATGTATGGTAGGACTGGGAAGGGATTATCCATTATGAATTGCTTGAATGGAACCAAACAGACAACGTGGAACTCTATGTTCAGCAGATGGAATCACTCAACACAGATATTCAAAAGAAAAGACCTAATCAGCAGCATGGAGTTCTTCTGCTGGACAACAATGCCTGTCCTCATATTGCCAGTATGACCAAGGAAGCCATTCAAATGCATAGCTGGGAAGTGCTGCCACACCCGCCATACTCTCCTGATTTGGCACCAACGGATTTCCACCTCTTTCAATCTCTTTCAAATACTATGCACGGAGTTTCTTTTAATACTAATGCAGAATTGAGATCAATTGGATCAATTTTTCAAGTCGAAATCGGGTGATTTCTACCAACGAGGTATTGAAAATCTTGTTGAACATTGGGAAGAAGTTGTAAACAACAAGGGTGAATACATTATTGATTAATTAATTGTAGTTTATTATTAGACCTTTTAAAAAATTTAAATTTTTTAAAATGACGGGAACTTAGTTGCCAGCCCAATATATATTTTTACAAAATTTAATTTGCCATACTTTAAACTTGGCAAATAGATTTAATTTTATAAATCCTATAATCTGGTTGAGAAATCTAAATAGAATAAGACAAGAAATCTTTATTATTTTACTTGCTCAAGTCATTAGACAGCAGCCATCCTGGGGACCATCTTTAAGAGTTTTAGTTGATCAACCCCAGAGCTTATTTCAGTCTAATACTTATGTTATTCATTTCCATTGAATTGCCAAGTTATCTTAGACATAAAGGCATGCAATTTAACCCACAGCTTTACACCCGTGTGCACGCATGCATGCATGCACACACACACAACAGGCTGTTGCACAGTTTTCATCTACCAAATTTTGCTAGCAAGGAATTGCCCAACCTTAAGCATTAGTAGAAGACATTTGCTCAAGGTGCCACACAATAAGATCAAGCCCAGAACTGCATGGGCTAAAGCTATGCCTGCAATTATCTACATAAATATGACAAAACAACATCTATGTGTGATTAGTTCAAATCGCAAGCATACAATAACTTTAGTTTAAACTGTAATCTTATATAAACTATCAAATAAATGCAACAAATAGTGTCTAAACAATATTTGGCTGTTACTTTATATTATAAAGAAAATTTATTTTACAACAGTTCAATATTCCCATTTTACTACTCTAAATTCAGAATTTTATAATGAAAAATTTTACTTTAACTTAAAAATTTCCATTCACTTGGTCTATCATAATTATAAGGTCTAGAGTATTTGTAGAATGCTATTTTTTAAAAAGCTTTTTCTTATCCAAGTCAATTTTATAGTGCTTTGCTAAGATTTTTTACTTCTTATAATATCAACTTAGAATACAATGTTTGGCGAACTTAAGCTTTAAAAGGAGGAAGTTTATATTAGTAAGAGGTAACAGTAGTAATAAGCTGTCAACCAACACAAGTTCTTGGCATCTGAAAGTTTGTGCATTGCTGGAGGCAACAGAAAGAGAAAGACAGATGTAGTAGACTTAGAGTGGGTTGTGCACCCAATCTTACCCGTTCGACTAGGTTTGCGAGTTAAATTACTCATACTGTTGACAGAAGAACTCTCGTGAGAAAGGAGCACCGGAACGGACCTGGTTTGCCTTGGTGAGGTAGGTCGTCGTGGAGTTATAGGACTAGTAAGAGGAGTGGGGGGATGGTGTTGTTTAGGGTTGTGTGGGCGGACTTTATTAGATAAAGCCAGAAGTTTTCGGACAGCCTCAGGAGACTCGGAACCTGGGAAGAAGAGAAATGAACATGCATTCACAGGGCTAGCACTTTTCTTTTTTTTTTTTTTTTTGCACATCCTGCTGCTAAAGGTTCTATTATTCATACAACCTGTAGCTAAGATGATACATGATAAGCACAACATAAAAGGTCAGGTCAGCTCATTTCAGTTGGAGCATGCATAGGGAGAACAGGGATGGACAGAAGCAATTACTGACGAAAGGAAAAAGGAGTAATTAATTAAAAAAAATAAACAAGCAAAAACTTGTGAAGACAAAGTTTAGAATTCAGTTTGTCAAGTCATCAGGGTTACACAAGATCATAGCAAT
>NC_068984.1:25232960-25254100 GCF_001194135.2 Octopus bimaculoides
TATATGTGTGTGTACACTTTCTACATCATGCCCTTTATGGATGATTTTATCATATTTATATTTTTTTCAGTTAAAAAAATTTGAGTTTATTTTACTATCCTACATAATTTCCTATATTTTAACAAAGAACATCAGGATTCAAAAGTCAGTCAATAAATATCATAACCAAAAATTTGAGTAAAAGTATACAGAAAGAGAATGAAATTTAGAAGAAGAATGAATGTGTTTAATGAAAGAGGGAGAAACATGTTGCACAATGAGGTTTTAGTTTGTGAGTTCAGGTTGAAGAACAAATACTGTCTGATCATAATTCTCAGAAAGCATGATTCTCAAAACATTGACAAGACAAAATTTCATCCAGAATATTTAACATTTTTTTATTATTTTTATTTAAAATTGAATTTCAAAATTCAATCAAGTTGGATGGTTTAGTGATATAGACAGTGGAAAAAGAACTATCTTGGTTAGTAAGTTAGGAATTCAAAGAGGATGCAAAGACAATATGATGCTTTGAAGAACATCTAGACAACTAACTAACAGGGATTTGTTGAAAATTGCTGATTAAAGAGCAGCATTAAATACTCACCTGGATGGGGGAAAAAAAAACAAACAAATGAAAAACACACTTATTGTTAGATGGAGAAACTGCTCTATAAAGATGCAACCATGAATCTGCAGAATTCAAGGGGAGGTAAGAGAGCAAAGCTGACATTAACACTTACTGCTATCACTTTTTGAATCCTTTATAAAAGGGTAGATTCCAGGAAGAAATTGCAAAGCACTTAGAGACCCAGGGGAACAGCGATGCATGAGATGAGCACCTGGATGGAGGAGTTTTAAAACAACAAAATAATCAGAAGAAAAAACAATCAAAGAAATGGACTACCTGCAGATGTAATATTTAGGAGAGCTGTGAAAACAGACCTACGTCTACATTGAGGTGGTTCTAGAGGATATGAAAATGCTGGAAACAAAACAGAGACCAGTGAAATAGCCTACAGAACAAGATATAGCAGTGAATAATATGTAGTCTAAAGGTGAGACAAAATGAACCAACAGCCAAGGGTGTGTTACACCAATGATATAAAATAAAATTAGGAGAAAGATTGAAATTTGAGATGGGAAAAATTGTGAGAAAAGCTTATTCTATTGATAGAGAGGAAGGAAATTTTGTGAAGGATGAATAGCAAAATTCAACACGTGTGTATGGAAAAAAAATAACACTGACTTAAATGTTGGTAAAAGAGAACTCACTATGAAAAAGGGATTTTTTTCAGTAGGTCAGGAACAGAAACGTAGCAGAATTTCCTAAACAAAACCTAAAGTTAATAATGAAGAAAAAAATATCTATAATGAAGTCTTGGGAGAGAAAATATATTGAACGAAATGGGAGGGAAAAGAGATCACAATAAAGAAGTAATCTGCTCATTAAGATTACTGACCCAAGAAATCTGAAAATTTATTTCCAAAAACAATTTAATTAGTTCTAAGATCCAAGATACAAAAGCATATTACATTTCAAAAAGAAGTGGCATGATAACATGCTTGCCTATATCGATTCTTAATTAAGTTCATTTGGTGACTGTTCTTGTTTCTACGAAAGTAATGGGTGATAAAATTATAGCATAATTCCTTTCTTCATTGAACTTTCTACAAGAAATATTATATCTAAATTGCTAAAGACATATGTAAATACAACTAAAGAAATATTAAATTTAAAGTTTATAATTATGTGTGTGCATATACACACACATTCACACACATAATTATAAACTCTAAATACACATATAAGAAAATTTGTATAGCTAATATAAAGTTAGCATACTGGTACAGTAATACAGTGTCTGAAAGACTGCATTATTGTTGCTGTTCTTTCTTTCAATAACAATGATGACAAACAATATCTGAATATATGAAAGCTAGCAAACAGAAATCTGATATCAAATTATGATAATGCATTTTTTGAATATGCGCAAAGGAATGATTGACAACAATAAAATACATTAAAAAAAAATAAAATATGAAAATGTAAGCAAAAATCATTTTCAGAAGGCAAGCAAGAAAATAAAATTATGTAGAGAAATTTCTAAACTGGACAACATACCAAACTTTGGACCAACAGGATATGAACGTTTTTCATCATTAGCATTTATTGTAACGCCACTGGAGTTAGCAACGTTGAGCGCAGGAGAAGTGTCTCTCCGACGAGTTGCTGAAATAGATAATAAAAATACTGCTTATATTCACAGAAATAACTAGTACGAATTTTATAATTTTCTAGAATTTGGAAGAAGAGTTAAAACTGTAACTAAATGAGAAAATATGTAAGTCATATTTTAAAATTATTTCAAAAATTTGAATAATTGAATTAGGAATAAAAAGGGAAGAAGAAATCTAGATGTACACATAAACTAAGTAATGAAGTCAAATTCATTATGTGCTAGTATTTAAGAAGTATTACTAATACGAAACACTTTTGCACAATATGATGGATCAAATTATTTTGAATCTTCTTTTCTAATAAAGAAACCTTAAAACTTTTCAATTATATGTAATTATTCAATTTAGAAAATGTTCCCTAAACAGAAAAGGGTTTGATGACAGCAAATAATTTTTTTTTTAAATTTATTTGCTACAATCAAACTGTTTTTTGTTATTTATGGAACATTTTCTAAAACTCAAAGTTAATCATTTTTATTAAGTTTCTTGTGTAACTAGATACCTCAAAGCTGGAACTTATAAGGGTGACCCATCCATCAATGAATTTACTAATTTTTCAATTTTACAATAGGAAATATCTGTCCTAAATGTAAGTGACAACACTACAAAGATTTACACCTAGCTAGACTGAGGTAATAAATGGAAGAAAAAAAATGGAGGGAAAAAAAGGTGAGTGACTGCAGTAAAAGCTAATTCGAAAATAAACAAGTACATATGTATGCATGTGTATAGACACAAGCATATATCATGTTATTTATTAAAAATAAATATTTCATTCATCCTTAGTGAAAGAAAGACATTTCTCTATAACCATGTAACTGATAGCCTGCTTGTTAATACTTGAATCAACATAATCGTTCCCAAAATGTTATTTACCATCCATTCACATATTTCATTTCATTTTAGTAAAGACTCCAAAAATTTAGTTGAGACCCTGGCAAAATTAGAAGCACCTCCATATATCATTAGTTATAAAATTTTTTTGATTTACCTCGAACCAACATTTTGTCTATTTAGCATAGTTAAATAGTTGACCAAATCTAAATGTAAACATACACAATGAAAGGAAGGAGAGAGAAAGAGGAAGAAGTGGCTTTCATCATGAATATTTAATATGTCATGATGTCACATCATTCTGAAATAGATTGAAAGCATAGTTCAGAGGATCAAATTAAGTTCACAAAAATGCTTATCTTTCATAACATGTATATTTTGTTTACCCACCTTAGGATGGTTCAAATAGAATGGAAAGTGACAGAGCAAGTATTTTATAGCAGCACACCATTCTTAAACTATTACCATGAAATATAGGCAGAGAAATCCAACAATTTAAAACACTTAGAATTAAAATTATTAGAAATCATGATGAAAAATCTCAAGATAATAGATCTCATTTATTTTTAATATGATAGTATTTGATGGCAGAAAGAAAACCGCTCATGAATAAAGTGAATCACAAATTGTTTATTCAATCTATCTCTGTCTCTCTCCCTCTTTTCTTTCCTTGTAGGTAAGTGGTGAATGAGAATTTCAGTAATGATATACAAACTTATTTTATATTGCAATTTGTGAAAAGCAGCATCATTGGTTCCAAGTTTCTAAACGGTCTATTACTGGTTCACTGTAATTCTGATGGTGCAAGTGCCTAGAGAGCTTTGTTAACTTAGTGGAGCATATTTGAAGAACACTGGTCATCACCAATGTTTGCCAACATATAACAAAAGCTATTAACAAAAACACACACACATACATACATATATATATATGACAGGCTTTCACACAGTTTCTGTCTACTAAATTTCATTCTTAAGGTATTGGTCAATCAGAAGCTACAGTAATGGACATTAGTCCAAAGTGCCATGCAATGAGATCAGACTTGGGACCATGTGATTGCAAAGCTAAATTCTTCACTACACAACCATGCCTAAGCCTACAAGGTAATGATTATATGTCTGACAGCTCAATCAAACCCTTCATATCAGTTTAATTGATAAAGTAAAAATTATTGGAAACTGCATTTCCTTTTGGAATAAGAATTTTAATATATGGCGAATTTTACAAAATAAATCCTCTCAGAAGCATATTTGACTAACAGAAATTCAAACATCTTGGTTTGAAGTGCTACTGTGCATGCAAAGTTACATATAGGCTTTGAAGCATGCAGTGTGAGAGATGAGACTTGGTGAATCAGAGCTATTGTTTGCACCAATGATCCATGAGAAAGTACCACATTTCTATGGCTACAGCTTATGTGCAACACATCTACAGAATCATTAAAAACTATGTACTCACCTGTGTCAGCAACTGCACAAGCTGGCAGTGCTTCTTCCATATAAAAGGGGAAACACTAATATGGATCAGTCCGGGGTGACCCTTTGAGGAATAGGTCAAAATTAATCAAGAGCAGACATATTTATTTTTAATCTTTCCCTGAAGACCAGCAGACTGAAATATGCTGATTGCAGTAGATTAGACAAGTGCTAAAACACCCTGACACGACCCACAGTAATGAGTATGGTACAAAGGGTAAGCAGGAAAAAAGAGTTGGAAACAAGGAGTTTGACAAGAGTCACTTACGAGGAGGTTCACACTGAAGGGACAACTCCTGCAATTTGTCTTCATCAGTTATCACTGGCATTTTATTCAAGTACGACTTAACACGTTTGATCATCTGAGCCTGGAAAATAAGAAAAAGAGAAAATAATCATTTCTTCATCGTCATCAAAAATACATTAAATGTAGAGTACAATAGTTAAAGAACTGAAAATTTTGACTCATGGCAAGTTTCTAAAAGGATTGCAGTTCTAATTAAAAGGGATTTAGAAAAATTTGCCACAAACAATGGTCAAAAAAGATTTAATCCTTCTGGCACCAATTTAACTGAAATCACCCCTAGTTCTATGGAACAAACTAGGTTTTAATGTGATCTAAATTACAACTACTCATCAAAATTTCATGTTATGTTGCAAACACTAGCTTAAAAACAAATTCTTTGCTTTCAAAATTAAAGACAGTGCATTTCAACAGAATTATGCTAATAAAAGGGGTTAACAAGTTCAACAGGAAGAAAAAGACTTACCTCCTCATACATCTTTTTAGCATTCGGCACTGCTGATCCTCTTCTGTTTTTAGTTCTTTTAAGTGTTGCAACACCTGAGATAGTTGAACTGCCATAGACAGTGTGTGCATTCAGACACATATTGCTTACATCCTGGATAATAATAACACCAAATAATAATTGATAAATTGATAACATTAAAAATTCATTTAAATACCAGAGACATGTCAATATCATTAACATATTTGCAATATCATATATTTTGTCAAATAGAATTTAACAGACCTGTAGCATATGGCTTTGCTGTATGGACTGTAACAGACTTTATAGGCTGTAACACCAGTATTCTGTTTAAAGAACATCACATATCACATGGATAAACCTAAGATCAAACAACTGTATACTACAAAAAGAGAAGATGGTAGGAGAGCACTGGGCATCAGAGAACATTTTGTGTCCAGATATTAAAGTTAAGTTTTATTTACAACTGTGTGTGACAGTGGTGGTGTATTGTGTTTGAAATTGAGATTTTATCATGTCAGTCAAATAGTAAGGACCATATTATGTGCATGGCAGGCAAAAAATGTATGCATCATCCACTATGCAATTGATACAACTGAAATGATATATAGAGGTCAATAGGCTCCTTATAAAAATAGATATAAGAACATTCCGGTAAATACTTGTACCATGATTTCTAACAAAGCATGTATTAAGTTTGAAAATAAACATATGTAACTGTCAAAATGTACAAAAAAAGATAGGAAAGCATTGATGTGCCCTTCATGTAAGTGGTTTGTGGCATGGGCACAGGTTACAGGTGTTGAGGGGGCGGGGGGAATATAGCCAATTAAATCAACCCTGGTACTTGATCTTGATTAGTGTAATTTTATTAATTCTTCAAGTACAAAAGGTACAGCTGAACCTTGTAAAAATTGTGCTCAAAATAAAATAATACTGTAAGGTATCAAGCTCAAAGCTTTACCAATTTTTTTTTAATAATAAAAACTATAATAAAAATGAGAAAGAGGCAATGATAATCATCTGTTATGTGACTTAATGTATTCCAAGATTAGAAATCAAAAATGACTAGCTGTTTTGAGAAAAACCAGGACCAAAAAATAACTTTTTGCAAAGATTTCAGACTTACATATCGTGCAGAACACATGTCACATATATGGCGGATTTCTTTAGCAATCATACGCAATTTCTCAAAATTGATTAAGCCATCTACCATAGAATCATTGCCAAAGTGAATAAATGTCAGATCTTTCTTGATAACGGGGAAGAAAGGCAACTGAAAGAGAAGAATAAAGAATATAAGTAACTACAAACATATATATATCCTTATTTCATATATATATATATATATATATATATATATATACTAGAAATAAGGATAAACAAGTTTATATTGTAATTCCTATGTGCATTTCACCATTATGGTTGTTTGGAACCTTGCAATAGATGTTCCAAGTACATTTAGATGCTCAGCCACAATGGATTCATCAGGGAACACTTTGTTGCATTAAGTTACATTTATATGCATATAAGTGAAATCATAGTCATGGCTGATGTTGGTGTCACGTAACTGACACCCATGCTAGTGGCACATAAAGAGCATTGGGCATTGGGCCTCACAGAGGCAAAGTGGTTGAGTTCCTTTCAAGTGTTGGATCTTACGGAGGCAAAGTGGCCTAGTTCCTTTCGAGTGTTGGGCTTCACAGAGGCAAAGTAGCCGAGTTCCTTTCAAGTGTTGGGCCTCACGGAGGCAAAACGGCTGAGTTCCTTTCCAGTGTTGGGCTTCACAGAGACAAAGTGGCTAAGTTCCTTTCGAGCGTTGGGCCTCACAGAGATATACTGGCTGAGTTACAAAAGCACATATCAAATTAAAGAATTTGCTTTGGCACAAAATTCTAGCCTCAACTAATTACTATAGTTTCTCAGTTTGTAAAAGACCACACAAACACACACATATATATCATCTTTATATAGCCTTTCTATGCTTGATTGGGAGCTTTTGAGGCAGTCTTTTATGGTTAAATGTGCTTACAAATGTTAGTGCTTTTAGTTGCAGTTTGCAACATGCAAGAACTGCATGATGAAATAAACATTAAGAAAATAGAAAGCATAAAAATAAAATCAATATTGGGACTTCAATATTCAACAATTTACTCACCATTGGGGGTTGTGTATTTTCAGGACTAATCAAGGTTCTGTACTTGGCCATATTACGTGAAGGATTCATTAACTCTTGAAGATCCTGCAATGTTTAAACATCAGATTTATTTAACTTTATTCACTCATCTATGTTGGTTGTGGCAGTATTTGCAGCCATCTAATTAGCTACTTGACCAGAGAATGAAATCGTGAATAAGGCAACTCCTTATCAATGTTCAGTCAGAATACTTGGCAGTTAGTGGTTGAGATGAAAACTTGAGCAGGAAGGATTCCAATAAAAATGCATGTATGAAGAGGAAGGATTGGTAAAAGAGTTTAGATGAAGAATAGAGTACAGTAAGAGCAATTGGAGATATTGGTGCAACAACTGTGTTTAGATGAAGGTGGGGTAGCAAGGAAAGTGGGAGTATACAGACTGTCGGTAGATTAGTGGTTCTGGAGTAATGGTGCTAAACCAGTGTCCATAGGACTCTTGTGGGACTGTACAAGATTTTGTTGTTAAAAAATTATGCACAATAAACTGGTTATACTTCTACAAACACAAAATATTTTAAGGGTCCTAGCAGACTTATGCTTATCCAGCTCCCTAGTCTATGACACTCAGTCTCTCACCAGTAATACAGTCACATTAGATACAAAGCAATTTTAAAAGGATTTTATATTTTTTTATTTAAAAAAAAAAATCATGTCTTATACACTGGCAAATATGGTAATTTAGTTTCTAAAAAGAAAAAAAGAACTGAAATCTAATATAACCATATTGATTTTGCAAGAAAATTATCTTGGGTTAAATATCTCCACTTTCTTACCTGAAACATCTTCTGATATTTATTGGGTAGTTTATCCCATGTGTTCCTAAGTCTTGATACTGCACCATGTCCAAGACCCCCAATGATGGCATACATAGAATTGAAGTTTTTACAATCTTTGCAATGTTCTGGAAAAGAGAAAAATGTAATTAACAGAGACAAACTAGAAATATAGATTGAATTTCTAAAATAATTAGAAATGGTAATTACTTGCAAAAAAATAGGACATTTAATTTAGCAAATAATCAATGAGTCTATAATAGTTAGATGACACTAAGATTTTAAAATATTAGATGCAATCATCCAGCAGTCTGTCTTGTGAATGTAATTACAGATTTGAAAATTGTGTAATTCTGAAAATGTGTACATTGTCAGATCTGTTTACATAGGATTCAATGTACATTTATGAAAGTGAAACTATAAGTTTGAAAATAACTGTAAATGTATATCTGCTTATATGAATGTGTGTATGTGTGTGTGCATGTTTTACTGTTTGAATGATAAGGTGTAATACAAATAAATAGAAATTTTAATCTCTTGTTACTGGTTATGATTGTCATAACCACTACCACCACAAATTGTGATGCTGACATTACAATCTTCAGCTGAAATATGATTAAGCATTTGTAAATAAGATAAAGACACAGACAAACAGCTGAGTGAGAGAGAGAGAGAGAGAGAGAGAGAGAGAGAGAGAATGAAAAGAAAATGAAAAAGAATGAAGAGAGAGAAGAAATAATTCTAATTTTGGCACAAGGCCAGCAATTTTGAGAGGAGGGATGGGAACAAATCGATTACATCAACTCCCAGTATTTGACTGGTATTTTATAGGCTCTGAAAAGATGAAAGAGCCAAGTTGAACTTGGTGCGATTTGAATTCAGTGGATAAAGAACCAGGAGAAATGCTACGATGTATTTTGTCTGATGTGTTAACGATTCTACCAGCATCAATAACAAAAGAGAGACAAGAAGAGAGCAATATAAATTTTCTGCATTCATGATAAATTTAGAAAACTTACTCGCTATTTTGATGAAATGCTTTAATATTTTCATTCGTTTAACAGGATTGGTTTCACTGCAGACTTCCGATACCACCCAAAACATTTCCCGGTTTGCAAGCTGAAGAAAAGCGAAACAAAATATTAGCTATGTTTTTTCGCTTTATTTTTGAACTCAGAATGTAAAGTAGACATTAAACAATGATGAAGTTAATGCATCTTCAATACTTTAAAATGAAATATCATGTAAGACACTTACTTCTTCAAATCTTCTAATGTTATGACAGCCAAATTTAGAATTTATTTTAAAGATATCATCAATGTATTCTGTTGGTTCAATCTCACGGAACACTTCAAAGTCAGACAGGGTCAATTGAGAAGCAAGTTCCATGGTATTTAGCTGTAACAGGCTAATCTGAGATTCTTTGATTAATTCGCCCATCATTTCTTCAGGTACCAAAGTACCTGTACTTATGTTGTCTTTCAAGTAATATCTAGAAAACAAAAGAATGACAAAATGGAAATCATCAGTAGAAGTACTATTGATTAGTTGACATGGCTAGCACCTTGCACATGGTATTGTTTTGAAGAACCTACAAGATTCAACTGTAATTTAGAAGGTAAAGAGATAGTACAAGATGGTTATTTACCACAAATATGACACAAGCAGATGAAAAGATGAAGACTACAGTAACATGATGGTGCTAAATAATAATTGTTTCAATACAAGCATAAGACCAAAAATTTGGTAGTGGGAGTTAGTCAATACCACTGAACCCAGTACTTTAAGTGGTATTTTATATTATCAACTTCCAAAAGGATGAAAGGCAAAGTTGACCCCAATGGAATTCGAACTCGCAATGTAGAGAGCTGGAACAAATACTGCAAAACATCTCTTTTCCAATGTTTTAATGATTCCAGCAATCCACTACCCTAATATTAATAATAATAATAATATTGGTTTCAAACTTCGACACAGGACCAGCAGTTTTTGAGGGGAGGGGGAAGTTGATTATATCAACCACAGTAGTTGACTGGTACTTATTTTATTGACCCTAAAATTATCAAAGGCAAAGTTGACCTTGGTGAAATTTGAACTCAGAAAGTAAAGCCAGAAGAAATGTTGCTAAGCATTTTGTCCAGCCTGTTAATGATTCTACTAGCTAACCACCTCAATAACAATAATAATGGCTTCAAATTTTTGCCACAAGGGCAGCCATTTTGGGGGAGGGGATGAGTCAATTACATCAACCCCAGTGTTCAACTCGTACTTATTTTATCAACCCTGAAAGGATGAAAGGCAAAGTCAACCTCAGCGGAATTTGAACTCAAAACATAGCAATGGGCGAAATACCACTAAGCATTTTGCCCAGCATGCTAAAGATCCTTCCAGCTCTCCGCCTTAATGATAATCCTTTCTTCTATATGCACAAGGCCTGGAATTTGGAAGGGAGGGGATCAGCTGATTACATCAATCCCAGTACTCAACTGGTACTTATTTTTTCGACCCCCGAAACAGCCTCAGCAGAATTTGAACTCAGAACATAGCAATGGGCGAAATATTGCTGAGCTTTCTATCCAGCAATGCTAACAATTCTGTCAGCTCACCACCACCACCAACTTTTTTTTTCTTCTTAATAATAATAATAATAATAATAATAATAATAATTGTTTAACAACATATATAGTAAGGTAAATTATTGTTCTATTTCCTTAAGTTACAGATACACTAAAATGCTAACTAAGAAAATATTACAGGCGTTTAAAATTATTTACCTGCTGTTAAGTCCAAGTTTTTCATGGAGATTTTGTAATTGTTCTGGTAACCTCTTCTGTTTAGTTAACCCTTCAGGAGTTACTGTTACTTCACACAAGCAATAATTTCTGTATAAAACAAAGGAGAACATATTTATATTTGAATTCACAATTTATGATGTGTCCATAATAAACTGTTCAACAATTCAAACAGTTTTTAATCAAAGAGGGGAAAATATGCATATAATAAATCACTTATAATTGGTCTTGATTATATCATATATATATCCATTTAGTGTTAAAAGTTACCAAAAAAAACGTACATATACCATTGAGATTAATGATATATTTTATCTGTTGCTACTCTGTGTTTTACTTGTGGGTACAGAAGATCTTCAAACAAGTTATGATTGAGTCATAACTTGCCTGACAATCCTGTGTACCTCCCTATTTTATCCACACACACTTGGCAAGTCCTTCTTTAGAACTACATACCTCTGGAGTTTACTCCCTATCCATAGGTTAGTCTAAATATTAATATAATTCAATTTAATTACTACTTAGATGAACAAGGTTCATGTAAGTAGTAATTAAATTGAATTATATTAATATTTTTTACACCAAAGACTTTAAAAAACACACACACACACACACACACACACACAAATGTTACTATTGAAGTTACCAAAACCAAACAAACTTGTTTTACTTTAGTTAGTTGGAAAAAAGAAAAAGAAAACAAAAACTCACCGACTTGGGTCAGTAATCCCAAACTCTTGCAATGCCAGCATCACAACAGTTCTTGAATCAGTTTCCTGTAGATCGTTAAATAAATGAATTTAATTAATCATTTTTTTTTTATAATTGAAATTAATAAAAAGGTCATTTTTAAATAAAAAAATTATTCTAAATATGAATCAAGAGTGAAACTTACCCGGTAAACTGTAAGATATTTGAAGGATTGATCCGAGCGATAGATTTTAAGGACATGGTCCGGAAAGTCTGTCTTTGGATCATCTGTTAAACCAGAAACTGATAAATCAGGGTTGCTGATAGACAGATGGCTAGACATTCCAGCAGTTGATGATGACGTAGAAGATGACGTGGAAGACTTGCGAGAAGGTTTTGTATATAAGCTTTCATCTGAATGGTTCATACTGTTATCACTGCTGAAAGAAAAGCAATGAGATCAAAATCAGTCATCAACTGAATATCAATTTCCAAATTTGTATATATGAGCTGTGTATTTCATTCACTTTAAAATAACTGAAAGACTTTGAAGTCAGGGAAGAGAAATGAGTGAAATATAAAACGTTTAACCCTTTAGCATTCATTACTCTGTCAAATGTAATGCCTTTTATTCACATTGTTTTGAATTAAACATGCATCATTTCATAGCTTCAAGATTCCAATGAAGTGGTTGTTCAATTTAAGAACAACAAACATGAAACAAAGAATATTTTGGCCACATATGGCTGGTTTAAATGTTAAAGGGTTAATTTGTAATATTTATTTAAATGGATGGGTGCCAAACATGTTTTTCAATAAGAGTAAACCATGTACAGGCAGATATGCTTGTAGTAACATAATACAAATAAATGTATAAGGGTCAGGGATTGTTGACAGTGAGGTATACGTTATTGGGAAGCTGTTATCAAAATTAGACTGAATACTATGAATTCTTGAACTTCGGAGATAAAGAGATACAAAAAAGAGAGATCGTTGCCAGTGCCCCTGGACTGGCTCTTGTCCGGGTGGCACATGGGATGCACCATTTTGAGCATGGTCGTTGCCAGTACCGCCTGACTGGCCTTCATAGGATTTTCGAGCGAGATCGTTGCCAGTGCCCCTGGACTGGCTCTTGTGCGGGTGGCACATAAAAGACACCATTTTGAGCGTGGCCGTTGCCAGTACTGCCTGACTGGCCCTCGTGCAGGTGACACGTAAAAGCACCCACTACACTCTCTGAGTGGTTGGCGTTAGGAAGGGCATCCAGCTGTAGAAACTCTGCCAAATTAGATTGGAGCCTGGTGTTGCCATCCGGTTTCACCAGTCCTCAGTCAGATCGTCCAACCCATGCTAGCATGGAAAGCGGACATTAAACGAACGATAAACAATGATACTGTGGAGATACTGTATTGTAGATCTATTCAACCCCATGCCAGAAAGAAAGAGGATTTTAAAATTTAACTGCACACAATTTAAAATCACAATTTGTTGACACATTTCAACAATTTTCTTTATACGGAGGTGAAATAATTAAGTTACCTATATATAATTAAATGGTGAATAATTCTTTAAATTTTCAGCTTTTTTTAAAAATATTTTATAAGAAAATAAATTATCTTACTTATTCTCAATTATCTCGTAACAATTTCTAATTAAAGTGGTGCAGCCGAGGTATACACTATTCTTTATTAATCGAAACAAGTTTGTAGAGCAGTTTTACCCTGTATATTGTATATATGTTTTATCCTGTATATATGCTAGACTTCTAATAGAGATGTCCTAAAACTTATTAATATCGCTACACCTGAGGAATTTGGAGCTTAGTTAATTCCATCTTCTCTGTATACATTTTTTCATCATGTGGTTTGTAGTGAACTGGTTTTTCAGTCACATTTCACCTTTCATACCAAATGATTTTACTTCAAAGACAAAGATGTGCATACATATAAGATGAGGATTCTTAAAGATAATATTTCTCACAAAGATAAAGTGCTACACAAACCTGTTCAGCTTTGGGATGAAATTCATTTTCATCAAAGCCTTCCGGATCTTCGGCTTATAAGTCATTGTCATAAAACCTCTTTCTTTCTTGTCATTTTTCTTCTCTTTTACAGAAGAAATGGCTGGAGCCAAAGATGCTTCTAAATCAGGTGCTGAAAGCCTCTGTTTGTGATCTGTATACAATTTAATTGGTTCATCTTTCATGCCACTGGATCGTTTCTTTTCAGTTAGAAGTTCTCTAAATTCTGAAACGTAAACAAACATATATAATTTGGATGAACGGAACAGAACTGCATGTCACATCATCCTCATTCACTCTGACTCTCTCAACCTCCACTTGGCCAAAGTATAAGGGATTGCATTGGATTATTCTCATCTCTCTATCAGACTCTCACATCCTTAGGACATGTATAAGAGATTGCATCACACTTTCTATACCCATTACACTAACTTTGCGCTTTCTGTACTGCCAGTGATAGCTCATTCGCCTCCAGGCCATTTCTTTTGCCATGCATCAGTCATCACCTACCCTTATCTTCGTCCACCTCTGCTTTTATCAATCACTCTCATCATCCTTCTCAATTCCTTCCTAAATAATCCTGCCTATTCCATTATACTCGTGCTCCTTTCACCCACCCATTCGGGTCTATCTGCTGCCATCACTCTCTTTCCTATTCCTCTCCTCAGTCACTGTGCAAATGTATTTGCTTGGGATACAAAGTAATTTCTACACCTACACTCTTGCAATTTCTGTCCATTTTACTGTTATTGCTCTCCCTCTGTCCTTTTCTCCTTCCTGGTTTACAGGTCTTAAATATACTTAGTCCCTCTATATTTTCTGAATAAAAGGGCCCTAACTTCTGTAAAGTGCCATAAAATAAAACGCAACATCCTCTCTAGAGTGATTGGTGAGCTATTCAACTTCTAGTGCTAGTGTCCCCCAAAATGCACCCAGTACACAGGGTAGAGTGTTTGGCAAATGAGTAGAGATAACTTAGGGTTGTGAGGTCACTTTATGCCTGTTTTGCTGAGAACTTATCAACCGTTTTAGTGTTGATTCTATGAGAATGGACACAATATATACTGTACAATGGGCTAATACGAAATTATTCAAGCTGTGATGACTCATCCAACACATGCTAGCATGGAAAGTGGATGTAAAATGATGATCATGTAAAGCATTATACAAATGTTCGTCCATATTTAGTTAACCAAAAATAAAACAACTCCTCTTCTCATCGTTTCAAATACAAATAAACACAATCATCCAGCAATTAGCCAGGCAGTTCAATTTGTTATTCTTTAGCAGGTTGTAAAGGAACAAAGACAAGGAGTCCACATCTTACATCAGCCATCACAACAAAACTAAATCTCTCCATTAACATTTTTCTACTTTGCAAAGCAAACATAAAACAACATTTCTCCCATCACATTGTTACAGGATATATTGTGATAATAGTCAGGAAAATTAACATTTAAACCAAGATATTTACAATAGTAATGATGATAATATATGTAAACAAATTGTCAATTTTTTGCTATTTTCTTCATGATAGAAAACATTTTACGAATTATTGAAGAAAAGAACATACTGTTAGGGAAAATATGATCTTAACACAAGATATACCCTAAGTAAAATGCAAAATATATTTTAACCCTTTAGCATTCAGATTACTCTGTCACATATAATGCTCATTTAATAAGATTATTTTGAATTAATCATGAATTATCTCATAGCTTTGAGATTTTGATGGTGTGATG
This sequence comes from Octopus bimaculoides, assembly GCF_001194135.2. Classification (NCBI taxonomy): domain Eukaryota; kingdom Metazoa; phylum Mollusca; class Cephalopoda; order Octopoda; family Octopodidae; genus Octopus; species Octopus bimaculoides. The sequence continues at coordinate 25,248,473 of NC_068984.1, forward strand.
GTCTATTTTTAGGATGACATTGTAAGGTAGACGTGAAAGGCTTGATCAGGCCAGTTTCAACAATAAAACAGGTTGATTATTTTGGCCAGATATGGCTGATTTAAATGCTAAAGGGTTAAACTACACTAAAAACAAATGGCACATGAATAAAGAGGAGATAGGTTGTTGTTTAAGATTTAATATAGTAGAAATAATTTTAATATTTAGTGATATTAACTATGCAGCCAAAATAATGATAGAAATGGAAACTAAAACAAGGCTTACCCAAAAGATTTGACTTTACAGTGATAGATAAATGAGTGGCCCCTTTTAATATTTCAAGTGCTTTACTGTGAGGTACATTAATAAAGTTGACACCATTTACTTCTAAAATCTGAAACGAAAAGTAAACAAACAAAACAGTATTACCAAGTTGTAAATCCTCATCATCAGAAATATTTCATTTATAACCAAAATATTTCATTCAGAGAGAATTTGAAAGATGGAAACTGTGTAGAATCCCAGTGTACGTGTGTGTGTGTAAGCATGTAAATGTCTCTGTGTCTGTTCGTGTCCCCACCACCACCACTTAACAGCCGGTATTGGTTTAATTATGTCACTGTAACTTAATGCTTTGACAAGAAAGCCCTGCAGAAGAAGCATCAGACTTAAAAAATAATACTGAGATCAGTTTGGTCAATGAAAAACCTTTCCAGGCAGTGTCCCAACTTGACCACGGTAACAAATAAAAGATAAAGGGCATCAAATTTAAAAAGTAAGGGGTACATAGACAAATAATACTATCATACCTGGTCCCCTCTTTTCAGACCAGCATCGTAGGCTTTTGATCCTTTCTCAACCTGTGTTACAAAGATTCCAGCACCTCTTTCTAGTCCACCAATAATGAGAAAATTTAAAATCTCTTCTCTAGTTGCTCGCGTTAGAGTTACTGTTCTTGGGTGTGCTTTGCTGGAACATGCCAACTCCAAAAGATGCAGTTGACTATTCATTTTCTGAAAGGTATAAAAGTAAAGATATTACACAATCATCAAAAATTATCAAAAGTGCTTAACCCTTTCGTTACTGTATTTATTTTGAGATGCTCTGTGTTTCTTTCAATTATTTTAAATATAACAAAGAATTTAGTAAAATAATTTGATTATCATTAAGCTAGTGTTAGGAACATAAATTGCAACTAAGGCTTAGTGGTATATTTTAATGCAAAACTTATGAAATCAAGACATTTGTACTATGAAGCCAGAGCCAGTTTTGGCCGGGTTGGTAACGAAAGGGTTAAGGCAAATTTAATTTCAATTAAGGTAATCCTTTTGGCTTATATTTTTATAATCCTTCTAGGTACTGAATAGATACCTATTCAAAGTTACCAATCAATTATCTTCAATCATAGCTCTATTGCACCAGCAAAGATCTGGATCAAACACAGAACAATATCAGGTTATATTGTGAAAAACCAGACCTGAATGAGCAAGTATATCTATAATCAAAAGCGTTCCTCTTATGACCATTCTGTCTTATTTATCCTTCAAACATCGTAACTATGCTATTTTGTGTGTTCTTTCTTTCTGAAGACCAAGTTGAGGGAGATTTGATTGCTATTTTTAGAAAATGCATAATGGCTTGCTTGTTGGCCTGAGCTACAGCTGTGTGGTCAAAACATTTGTTTCTAGTAGATGTACAAGGCTGGAAATTTGGAAGAGAGAGTTGGATTCATGCACTTGGATGGATGCAAGGCAAAACTGATCTTGGTGAGATTTGAACTCAAAATATAAAGAATCAGAAAATTGTTGCAAGGCATTTTATCCAATGTTCTAACAATTCTGCCAATCTTCTCCAGTACATGACAGTAATATTCATAATGATTACTCTGTATAGATTTTCTAAACTCTCTTAAAAATAAATTGACGTAAAGAGGATATCAATCAAGATATGTAAGTGAATTGAATTTTACCATTTTTGAAGGATGTTTAAATATCGATAAAACTTTTAGTGCTATTGAGATTAATTGAAGAAATACACTTTCTTTTGTTTATGAAAGTGAATGAAATTTACCTCTTGGACCAATAAATTTTCAAATTGCTCCAAAAATTCACACATAACTGCATCCATTTCAAAATCATTGAAATGATTGTTCACCCACAATAACACCACTCTGGCAACCTGGAAAAGTGAAGAGACAAGATGGGTTATTAATGAAATACAATGAGTAATGTTTCTTAAATATATTTTTAACAAAATCATAATTTATTTAGTAAAATTCAGAACAATCTTTGAAGTATGTTTTAGTAACAAGCATTATACATTATTATGGTTAATGTTGTAAAAGTATGAGATCACGTGATCACATCATGTGACCAACCAGGCTATCAGATGTTGCTACACATCGCTAAACAATGCACTTTTGCATTGTTTCAGCCTGCAAATGATGCCACCCCACTGGCTAAGTGAGTGGGCCCACCTTTCCTCCTGATCGAAAGACGGATTGGAGCAATGTGAAATGAAGTATTTTGCTCAAGAACACAACGTGCCACCCAGTCAGGGAATCGAACCCACGATCTAGTGAATGTGAGTGCAACAGCCTAACCACTATGTATATGTTAAAAAGACTGAATAAAAACAAGTATTAATATTAGCTAACTCTGAAGGCAGTGAGCTGGCAGAATTGTTACTGTGCCAGGAAATTTTCGATTTGACCTGACAATATTTTGTAGAAAACTCAAACAAACCGTTTTAAAAACACTAGTATACAGTATTTGGTTATTGTTCATTTGAGTGTTTTAACTTATAAGGATTAAAACATAGAGACACAGTAGATTTAAAATATATAAACAAGAAATAACCTTCATCTTGAGATTGGATTTTCCAAGTTCATTATTGTTGAACCAAGACAATAACTTATTGGCCAGAAATGTTGGACTACTGAGGAATGTACGATATGTTAAAAGGAAGTCTTCAACGTAGGTAGGGTCGACTGAAGAATTTTCCTCCTCGATTAAATGTTGCATCAGACGTTCAGAAGTCCCCTGAAGTAGAAAATAAAACAACAAGATTAGAGTTTAAACAGGTTACTTTTTTAAAATTGAATACAAAGAATAAAGGAAGCTAGTTACAGATGTTAAAACAAAAAAAGTGTTTTATTTTTTTTTAACATTTGTATATGTAATGCAATGGCCAATTGAATGGCACTGAACTATTGGCCCATGTTGGTCAGAGCTGTTGATCAGAACTCCAGATTCTAAGTACTTGATAGCAGTGTGACCCCTATTCTTCCTACTTGAGGCTACCAAGCTAAAAATTTACAGCAGTCTGCTAAAAGAGTTAATTTGTGACAAGCAATCAGGAAAACTGAGTGCATAATTAATCCTTATCTGAATATCTTTCGTATCTTTAATCTTTGAACAATCATAATCATCGGGAAGAGGAGAGAAATTTAAGCCAGCAGTACGTGACTGATTAAAATGAAATGATAATAAAGAGATAGGCTTCAGTTATTGATATCATCATCATCCTTAATGTCATTAAATTCTGAATGGAGATAAACTAAAACTATTATTTCAATGTAGATTTTTTTGAGCACAAACAAACAGTCATTAGTTTATTTCATTTAACATCTCTTTTCCCATGCTAGCAAGCTTAAAGAGACGTGAAGATGGGGGAGGGGGCTTAGGCAGGATTTTTATAGACATATGTTCTTGTCACCAACCCTTACCTGTTTTTTTCAAGTAAAGCTCCTTTTTTTTCTTTTTTATTCTAGAGGAATTCTAAAGTACAGAGACAGCAGACAATGTGTTGGCAAGAAATATCAACAAATGTCACAGGTTGAAACTCAGCCACTAACCAGGATTCCACCATTTGTAACTGTAGCTCAATGTAGTTTATAAATGTCCACACAAACATATGCATGCATGCACATTCCTATCATATTGCAACTTCTCACACAACCACCCTTTCATAACAATAAATCTGTTCTGCCCTGCATACTTTAACATCTCACCACACCTCGAACATTCTTTTGCTCTGTGAATTACGAAGCAACCTCACTAGTGCTGGTGGTACCTAACACACCCAGTAAAATAGTTGGCGAATCAAGCAGATACAATGCAGGGCTTGAGAGGACTCTTTAAAATTGCTGAGGACATGACAACCTCTCTAGTGCTAGTGCTACAAAAAATTGCACCCCAAATGCTTTATAAGGTGGCTGGTGACAGGAAGGGCATCCAGCCATAGAAACTAAGCCACAACTGAGATACTGGAGGAAGATATGGTTCTCTGATCTGTGAGAGCCTGTTGAACTGCACAATCCATGCCGGCATGGGAAATGAATGTAAGATGATGATGATGATATGGAGTGTTTCTTTGAAACAAATGAAACAAATACCCCCAAGGAAAAATTTCAAGGTACACAAGTAGAGAATAAAGCACCAGCAGTTGAACAACTACTATAACTAAAAAGATGGGTTAAGTTTAACACCTAGTACAGTCAAATAATCGTTAGAGAACTCTTTCTTTAACACTTTTATGCTAGATTATAGGCTAAAATAGATTATTATTCAATTATTAAATATTACACACACACAACCAATTCTATGTTCTAAAATTATATCAGAACAGTCAGCAAAGCTAAATCTTTACCAACAAGCTATAATTATCACTAAATCAATTCTCTATTCGCCCTTTTATTTTTTGCTTGGATTCAACTGATTGGAGGTCATGATGACCTCTCTTATATTCATTATTTTGTCTTGATTTTAGTAGGGGTTTTTTTTTCTTCTTTTTATATTTGTATTTATAAATCTTAACTTTTTAGATCTGTACTTCTAATATTGCAAGATTAGAAAACATAGTGAAAAAAAAAAAAAAGTTAAAATAAAAATATTTATAGATCGATAATAAAAATACAATACTTAAAATTTAGTTTCTGAATTTTTGGAACTTACAAAAGATGGTGGAGGTTAAACAAGAAACTAAATTCACATTTCTAATTCAATGAATCCTTATCGTTTTTTCTTTAAAGTAGTTTGAAGAAGATTAAGAGATTAACATTAGGAACATGCTTTTTATCTTAAAATTTATTTCAATTTTATGGCATTTCCAAATAATATTCTTCTATCCCAGATATCTTTTTCCAACACAAATACAGTTCTTGTTATGTAACAGTAATCCATGTTCAGAAGCCAGTAATAAAAACAAAAAGCTAAAGTAGTATGCCCTTACATAATAATATAACAGTCAAACATACCCAACATAAGGAATAATATGAGCAGGATGAGGAAATTAGATCCAACAACCTCATATACAAATTTATCTGACAAGCCTATATATACACATAGACTTGTCAGATAAATTAGTGTGTCTGTTTATATAAATGTGTGTGTGAGTGCATGCACGCACAAACAAACAACACCAGATTGACTCAGTAAATGCAATTAGCTTTAAAATTGCACTTATCAAAACATTGTATTTAACTTTCTCGTGTGGAAAATGATAGATGGCAGCTATCACTGAATTCCTTATCACAGAAGCAGCACAAAATTACAGTAACTACAAAGTTTGTTTTATCATTTAACATGCACTACTAATAGAACAATATAAACCATCCATTGTCCATAACAGACAGAAAGACGGGGGGGG
>NC_068984.1:25254368-25325502 GCF_001194135.2 Octopus bimaculoides
ATATATATATATATATATATATATATATATATATATACATACACACACACACACACCAGATATTCATTAAGAAGATTTTTCTCTATGCAAATCTGCTAATGCCACATCTCATAGTGACAACTATGTTGTAAAATAAGTTAATGGAAATGCAAAGGTAGTTGTACAATTTTGAATTCACACAGATATATCCTCAAAGCAATAACTCGAGTTGGAAATCACAGTTAATTCAGGTGACAACAATAAGATGAAGTATTAATGAAGTATTAATGGAAGATTAACTGATTACAGAAATAACTGAATGAAATAAGTTATTCTTACGCGGATAACAATATGTCCCTTTCTGTTTAAACCATCTAATACACGGTGTTCAGTAACCATGACAACCTGGCCTTGTTCCTCATGCTTTCTTGTGTTTTCTTCACCCTGGTATAAAAATGAAAGTCTACCTTAGTGATGATGATGATGATGATGATACAGTGAAAAGAACTTTTTTTTTAATGTAATAAATCAGAGACAAATGTTGTTGATATATAAGCAACAAAAGAAAGAAAAGATTTTGTCAACTTGATAGAACATACCTCATGTAAGATATTATAATATTTATCTTGTGCAATGCAGACAAATTGGCAGTCATCAACTTTGGTTACCATGACACCATTATTCAATTGTACATCCAGAGAAGGAGAAACACCAAAACTAGAAAAAGAGAGAGAGAGAGAAAATTGATTTATATAAATAAAACAAAATTCTGACAATAAGTGAAACTTAAACAGAAATCGATTTTTTTTTTCTCCTATCCATTTACCATAACTAGCATGAGTGGAATAATAGTTGGAACAACTGTTTTACACAGTTGGATGCAATTCCTGTTATACCAATTCAACCATGAAATAGGTGTGAAACTCGTTTTGTCATTCAAACACACAGAAGCAAACAGAGTTGCGTTCCTTGGCTAGATTAAGGTTTAGGTAAAAACAGGTAAAAACGTAACATAGGTACAAGGCCTTATGTACATAGGTAAGGCAAATGTAAGTAAAAACGTTAAGGCACATGGCCTTATGGTTATAGTATTAAATTCGCAATTATAAGGCCGTAGGTTCAATTCTCAGACCAAGCAGCATATGGTACCCTCAAACAAGGCACTTTATTTCATGTTACATCCGATCTACTCTCAGGTAAAAATATAAAGGCACATGAACTTACAGTCAGGTTAGTGTCAAACTCACAAACATAAGGTTGTAGGTTCAATTCCCTGACCAAAAATCACATTGTACCCTTAAACAAGGTATTTTATTTCAATATGCAACAATATACTCAATTGAAAATAAGAAGCAATAGCAGCTGCAAGTTCAACTTGTAGCAGAGTGGCACATCATCCAAGTGAGTTCTGTATTCTCAGTCGCTTATAAGCTTCTAACACTGGGAGAAGTTAAATGTTGATGATGAAGATGATGCTCATTTGTCCTAACATTTATTTTTCCATACTAGCGTAGGCTGGACACAGACTTAGTTGAAGCAAGATTTTACAGCCAGTTCTTGTCACCAGCCCCTACTGAAAGTGCAGAGTAATCGGTCAAAATGTCAACAAGAAATGTCAATACTATCACTGTTTTGTTCAACAGGATATGGAATATCTAAGCATACACTTACATTTGAATACATATTATCAATGCCTCCTTTTTATGCCCATTTTTCCATACTAGCGTGGATTAGACAAATATATCCTCAAAGCAATTTTTTATAGCTTGATGCTCTTTTCATTAATCCTTACTGGTTTTTCAAGTGAGGTAACTTTTATTTCACAGGTTTCCAAAGGCACTAAACGAGCAGACAATTTGTTGATATGATATGCAACAACACTACCCCTTGAGCTGAACAATTTGCAGAGAAGTATGAAAGTAAACATGTGCACGTGAAATAAGCTTCTTTCAGACTGTCTATGAAATATGTGCATTTCATAGATTTGAACCTAACATTATAGCCAAGCATACTAACTTCAATGAACATAACGATTGAATATATAAAATTTTTTTAAATTTGGATTCTGTACTACATTTTTATACATTGAATTTGTTTTAAAGGCAAGACAAGACAGTAATCTTAGCAATATTATGATTGTTAGTCTGTTTTTGTTTAAAGACATGTCAGATGTCAACAATTTGTTATGGAGCTAAAAGGGATGTCTGATTAAATAGAATGAAAAATGCCAAGAAAAGGTTTAGAAAAAGAGAGGTAAGTTTTAGGTAAAAAAAAAAAAAAAAAAAAAGACTACTTATTTAAATATGATTTTTCACATACCTGTTTCCCATTGTTAAAATCTTTTTGTTCCCATCTAAGTATGTAATTTCTACTTCTCCATTGAGAATCACAGACCAAGAGTCGAGCATTTCTCCATCTTTCATTACTTGAGTGCCAGCCTCCTTTACTTGTGCATAAACCATGACTGCACACAGAGCCCGCCGTGTGGCCAGTGTCATGTTTGCAAAAGCCTGTAAAACAAAAAGGAATGGTAATATAGATATATGTAGCTACAACAATAGCCAAATATATACGATAACATCAAGAAAAACAATGAGCAATTAATTAAAATTCAACCTCCTGAAGTTTTAACTCTTATAACATGGCTACATCATTATTGCTAGTAGAATAGAAAAACATTAGTTTACATAACGATGGGTGTATGTAATTTCCTTTGGTTTGACACTAGACATTTCAATCAGAGCAAAATAAACAACCGACTGTAGATGGGGTATGTTTCTGAAGTGGTTGAAGGTGGAGAAGTTGATTACATTGACCTTATTGCCCAACTAATACTTATTTTATTAACCCCAAGAGGATGAAAGCCAAAGTCAATCTCAGCGAAATTTGAACTCAGAACATAAAGGTAGACAAAATATCACTTATCATTTTGTCCAGTGTGCTAATGATCCTACCAGCTCAGCACCTTATTATAGAGTAATATTAGTAACACTGATGTAATTCTTAAGTGTTAGATGCTTTCCTTGGCTTTTAATATTCGTTAAATAATGTGGTTAGTATCAACAAAAACTACAAAAATTGAACAGACAGTGTAGAAAAAAGAAAAAAAAAGATTAAAATTTCCATCTCTAATTTCTATTTTAGTAACAATGGAAACAGAATTTTAAATGCCAGAATCTCCAGTGCCAAAATGTAAGTTAAATACCAGTTAACTCTCTTTCAACTTTTCATAGTGCATCTCACTTAAAGATTATTATTCATGGTATGAGACAAAATTAATAAATAACAAAGGTAAAATTAAACATCCTTATTAAATATGCACAGAAATGAAACATCAACAAGTGGTAGCACATTTTAATGACCACAGGAGATAATAAATTTGACAGAACAAAGAGATAATTTGCCATTATCGTTAAACACCCACAAAACCAATAATTTAGCATCACTTTTCCATGCTAGCATGGGTCAGAGTGTATGGAGGCAGATTTTTTACATCCAATGGTCATTCCTGTTGCCAACACTCACTTGTTTCAAAGCAAGGTAATATTTCACCATGCCCAAACATGGTCTCACAGAATATTGGTTTCAAATTTTGGCACAAAGCCAGCAATTTCAGAGGAGGAGTAAATCAGCTGCATTGGCCCCAATGCTCAATTGGTACTTATTTTATTGATCCCAAAAGGATGAAAAGTGAAGTCAACCTTGGTAGAATTTGAGCTCAGAACGTATAGATGGAAAAAAAAAAAAAAGGCACTAAGCATTTTGCCTGGCCAGCTAACAATTCTGCCACCTCAAAGAATATTGGAAATGAATGACACTACTTCACAATCATTTATTTACAACTGTCACATGATGTCATGAAAAGGAGAGTCAAACACAGAGTTTACATCTACCGAATCCATTCACAAGACTTTGGTCAGCCTTAGGCCATTATAAAAGACACTTGCCCAAGGTGACATGCAGTGGGACTGAACCCAGGACCATGTGGTAGGCAAGCAAACTTCTTACCACACAGCCATGCTTTACAAAATCTTAACTCAAAAATATAAATTTTCAAAACTACCAAATTAAATACTCTCCTACTCTACTAAACATAATTTCCACCTCTTTTACTCGATTTGGCCATTGGACTGTGGCCATGCTGGAGCACCACCTTATAGGGGTTAATTGATCAAATTGCACTCAGTACTTATTTTGAGCCTGCTACTATTTTTACTGCTCTCTTTTACGAAACTGCCCAGTTAAGGATCATAGATAAATTGACTCTAGTTGTCAAATGGTGAGGGGGCAAAAATATACACACATATACCCACATGTAAATACACACAGACATATATATAGACACACACAAGCTTCTATACAGTTTCCATTTACCGAATTCCCTCAATACATTGATAAACTTGGAGATATATTATAAGATAATACAGTTCTATATTTAAGAGATGAGGAATTATTTACATTATTTACATTTGTCGGATATTTGTCCTCATCTTGTTTGTTGTTAACACAACGTTTCGGCTGATATGCCCTCCAGCCTTCGTCAGGTGTCTTGGGGAAATTTCGAACCTAGGTTCTCATTCCTAACGATGTTACTATTATTATATTATTATTATTACTATTATTAATCAGGTCGCTGCCGTGAATCAAACTCAGAACCTTGGGGTTAGTAGCCCGCGCTCTTAACCACTACGCCATATGCCCGTGGTTAATAGCGCGGGCTACTAACCCCAAGGTTCTGAGTTTGATTCACGGCAGCGACCTGATTAATAATAGTAATAATAATAATAATAATAATATAATAATAATAGTAACATCGTTAGGAATGAGAACCCAGGTTCGAAATTTCCCCAAGACACCTGACGAAGGCTGGAGGGTATATCAGCCGAAACGTTGTGTTAACAACAAACAAGATGAGGACAAATATCCGACAAATGTAAATAATGTAAATAATATAGTATAAGATGTTTGTCCAATATGCTATTTGTCCAATATAGTACAAATTGTTTGTCCAATATGGGACTGAACTCTAAACCACAAGGTTGTGAAGTGAGCTTCTTAACCACACAGCCATGCCTATGTAGAATGTTGGATTAGAGTTAAGCACTTTGTCTCAAATAAGACAAGTTATATTGATGGAATCTTCTCAATTTCTTTCTAATATGTTGTAAGTGAACCAAAAAGTATTTACTTTCTTGAAGAAAATTGGCACCATTTCATAAAATATGCTAATTACTAACAAGAATTTTTCTTCTTGATTGTTAAAAAGCCCCAGAGAGTAGTGGTTACAAAGCAAAGAACCTGTAATAATTTGTTTAAATGGATTTGAATTTTTGAGAAATAGTTAATCAGGAACAGGCGTTTATAGAAAACGTGTAATCTATGAGTTGGGTGGATGCCAATCTAAGGTCAAAGTGATCAAGTCGAATCATTGATTTCCAAACAGATTTACTACAACTACCAATTATCAGAGGAAAATACACAAAGAAAAAAAAAATTTTTTTCAATGTGTTTTATGTAATTTTGGCAACTGTTTCACACAATCTTACAAAGAGTTCTTGAAAATGAAAGTGCAGTTTTTCTACAACGCGACTGTAAATGTTAAAATAGAAAGAGAATGTGTGTTCAATATATAACACTGAAGATTAATATCATCTGAATATATTTTTTAAATAAATCAACCCACTGCCTTTATCTTTGGCAATAATCAACAATTTAAAAGTATATCTTACCCCGATGCTGAATACTGCAGTAAATCAAGCAAGCGCTAATTATGCAGAATTCAGTAATTCATAAAACTACGAGAGAGAGAGAGAGAGAAAGTGTGTGTGTGCACACGCACACACAAACATGCACATTACACTTTTTATCTTTTACTTGTTTCAATCATTGGATTATGGCAATGCAGGGGCACACCCTTGAAAAGTTTAGACAAACAAATCAACCCCCAGAACTTTTTTAAAACAAAAATCTGTTGCCCATTCTCTCAGTCACTTTTGCTGAACAGCTAAGTTATGGGGGTGTAAAAATGAAAAAAAAAAACACCAACTGTCAAGCAATGGTGGAGGGATGCATACACACAAACACACAACAAGCTTCCACACAGTTTCCATATGCTTACAAGGCATTGGTTGTGCCCAGGGCTATAGGAGAAAACATTTAAATGCCATGCAGTGGGACTGAACATGGAATCACATGGTTGCAAAACAAGCTTCTTAATCACACAGACATGCCAGTGCCTATATACCCTAGTTATTTTACACCCATTTTTCCATGCATAAGTGGGTTAGACCAACATTCCTAGCAAAGAGCCCACTACTTGTAATCCTTTGTCATATCTTTTATGAAGTTAATTATCCCACAATCAGCTTTTGCCACTCTGTCCTATGCCCTCAGGCCACATTGTTTGGAATACTTGACACCTTTTTCACCCAATCAACACGCTTCACATGCATCACATGTTTATACTAACACATTACAGTTGATTCCCCTTACATCCAGTTTTCCTCTTAGTTAACCTGTGATCCCTCATTCATGCATGCTTACATAACACACCTAGCACAACAGCTCACCTTAGCAAATCCTCTGTACTCAATATTTATGTTTTGCTATCATGCAATACCATACTTCATACAAAAGTATCTTTCACGTAAAGAGTAAAGTTCTACATCGTCATTAGAATTAGTAACTCCCTGAACAGTTTTCACCCTGTATTTACTCTGGCTACTACACTTTCACAACATTTACTTCTGATTAGGTTGCCTTTTAATGAGCTTAATGAGCAGTTTCAAAAATTTCATAGATGAGTATATCCTCATACATCTACAACATATAAAGTATTTCTTCTCTGTCAGCTTCCTATAATCCTACCATAACTTTTATGCACTCACAGTTTACATAGGATTCACAGTATAGGATGCCTACATATACCTTTTCTGCATATCAAACATCACTTTAGTTCCTACCAACAATCAGTTTAATTCTTCTTTCATAGCTGAGAGCCATAATAAATAGGAACGGGGCTGAGAACTGAACCTTAATGAATGCCAACCTGTATGTTAAATTGCTCACAGATTTCATTGCTAACTCATCTTGCTGATAGTAACTGTGTACCTGCATGACTGTTGTAAGACATTCATCTACATCCAATTTTTTCAGCAACTACCAGACTACAAAGCATGCTACTCTGTCAAGGGTCTTCAGGTCTACAAGTGCTAGTTATAGGGGTCTTCATTTAACTAAGGGCTTGTCCTGCAGTTGTCTTGCTAAAAAGAAGGGATTATTGGCTCCCTAACTTGGTACATATCTAAGTTGTATCTCATCTAATTCACTCCTGCCATGTTTAAAGTTAGTTGATCAATTCGATGCTTCTGATCTATCTATTTTGTGCTTCCTTCTGCAGAATCTTTTTGGCTCTTGTAGCAGTTGACAATGCAGCTGCTCTGCCAATCATTAGGGAAAGTACTTTTCTACATTACCCGACTGACTATGCAGATAACTCATACTTTGCCAAATATTTTTACTATCTCTGACTATCCTTGATAGATCTGCTGCTTTTACACACCCACACACTCACACACACAGTCAAGAAATGCAGAATGGCTGTGCTGCTGAAATAATCTAAGAGTTCAATAAACTTGTAGATCTGGAAATTTGCATATAAATTATTTGAATAAATATTTGAATTATCTTCTCAATGGTGAAATGAAATAGTCAGGTTAACAAAAACATGCAGTGAAACTATTCTTGCCGGAGGGCAACAACATCTTGACAACATAATAACAAGGATATTAATCATATTGCAATCATTAATTCAACATTTTAGCTTCACAGCTGCTAAAAGCACAATGAAAATTCTTTTCTTATTTTACTTTATGCTTTTATAATTTACAAAGCATAAATAATTTAAATCATTTGCTTCAAATTTCTATCTTGCCTTATTCATTAAAGATCTTTATTTTGGTATATTATTAAAAGAAGAAAAAAAGAAATATTTACAGAAAAGTGTCTCATAAAATCCAAAAGTGTTTCAATATCATCTTCAGTCCTCTTGTCTGGATCTTTCTTCAGACTCTCGTACACAATATCTCGTGTTGTATAGAGCTGGAACAGAATACAAGAAAGTATATAAAAGACCATTTAACAATTGTAAAATAACAAAATCAAGAAATTAACAACAGATGGTTTGAAAAAAATCTCAAAGGAACCAAATCCTACAAGGAAATAAGTTGAAAATTAGAGGAAAAAAATGGGGAGGGAGAAATGAATATGAAAATTATAGAATGACTCAAGTTTACATTCTGGTCTATGTTCTCTCTACATAGAGAAATCTATAGAAATGAAATATTATCAAGATAATGACCCTCAGTATATCATTTAACCTTTTAGCATTCAGATTATTTAGTCAAATGTAGTAGTTATTGACATTGTTTTGAATTAATCATGTATTACCTTGTAGCTGTGAGATGTCAACAATGTAATTATATATTTTAAGAATGACATTGTAGGATAAGTGTAAGAGGCCAAATCTGGCTAGCTGGAACATAAAACATGTAGATTATTTGGGTTGGATATGGCCAGTTTGAATCCTAAAGGGCTAACATGACCAACTGTTATCACTGCTGGGCTAATAAGCTGTTCCTACCTTAGTACCTAATTTAAATTAAGGGACTTTTTCTGTTTTGGAGGAAGAGCAGAGCCCATGACATTTCACAGGATTCAATAATATGAAGAGTAAAGGGAGGAACCATGACTTGCAATTCTAAGTCTAGAGAACTAGTTCAAATACTTGCAACAGAGTCAACTCCGCTAAAGGTACCCAAGAGCAATGTGTTGGTGTTAAAGCAGACACCAATGAAGTCTACTAACTAAATAACAACATGGTGAACCTGACAGACCTGCATGGTGTCTATCAACCCAGATACACTTACAATGAATGATTGGATGAACCTGAGGCTACAGTAGAAGGTCCTTGCCAAAGGCACTACATAGTGAAATTGAAATTGAAACCATGGGATTGTTAAGCAAATTTCTTAAATGCATGGTCATTCTTTTCATGCAGGTAAAGTTCAAAGTTTTGTCCAAAGAGCTCAAAAATTCATATAATTGAACTGCATGTATACTGCAAGTTCTTTGACTAAACCCTAATCAGCTACTGGACCTTTTTTTTTTTTTATCCCTATCAGAAATGCAGATAAAACACAATCAATAATGTAATACTTACAAGTTTCAAATTAGTACATAACAGTAATTAAATATTGATTATTATAGTTATCATAATTAGGAAATGCATTAGGTAGTAAACACCTAGTTACTTGACTATCAGTTCATATACAGCCATGAGGATATCTGAACTCTTAATGTAAGAGTGGGGCAAAATATATCAATAAGTTATTACAATTAGGTCAGTAAATAATTCTAGTAATCTAAAAAGAACCAACTGATCATGCAATCATGTACAACTCTTTATAACATGGAATTTCCTAAATTATTAATGAAAAACTAGTCAAATAAAAGCATAATATTTTATTAGAAATATTTTTTTGAATCATATGGAATTCATGAAAAGAATCTAGGAAAAAGGAATTTCTAACATGAACAACTGTATACATACTAGCTAGTGGGTCTAAGAATTCATATTAAAAACAAAAAAGTTTTCAGTAAAACTAATCTCATCACAAAATTACGTGAAGGTATTTGTATAAGTAGACTGAAAATTACTGGAAAATAGGAACTTTTTGAATGCATGATATAAAATTCTGATATAACTCTAAGGCATGTAATGAAAGGTATAGAAATATTTTATTTGAACCTGATCAAAGTGAATGGGAGTGTATGCATGTGTGTGTTTATGCACATGTGATGTATGCTTTCTATTGGAGCTGTTAATGTAGTTGACTGCTTTCTACTTTAACTCTTTCCAATCCAACACACCTGAGACTATCTCTTAAAGTTTTCAAGTTTAAATACAAATCTTGTTTGAAATCTGTATTCTTGCTTGAAAGAATAATATTTGATTTTAATAAGTAAATTACTCTATTTCGAATACCAGCTTAATATACCTATAAATAACTTTATTATTTTTCTAAATCACTTGTTAGAAATAAATTGGTTTAGTGAACAAAGATTTCACTTTAAACATTACTAAGAACCCTGACTTCTATTTTTATTTAGTTAAGTTTCTCTATCAAACACTAAAGCCTTTTTATTTTTACATTTAGAATATGAATCCAGAAGCATTGAGAGAGATATAATTAAATCATTTATTAGTGTGTTGCAAAGCAAATGCAACTATACAGAAGAGCTTGTAATATACTAAGTTAAAACTCTCTTGCATAGAAAAAAAGGCTACCAGCAGGATTTGAACCATACATTTTCAGTGACCATGTCAGACATGCTAACCAACTGCACTAAAGTAACCTTTGGGCTCTCTTCCATCAAATTGGAAGCTTAAATCTTGAGTTTTGTTTATTTCTGTGTTCTAGCTTTCATGAAATTTGTTAGTTTCTTCTACAGATATACACTTTAAAAGAATTATTTACATATGTATATCTGCATCCAGGTGTTAAATTTGATAAATTCCTTTCTGATTTGTTTCCCCTTGGAGCAAATCAAATGGCCTTTTAATTAATATGACAGTATCTTAAGCATTTTAGCCAGCAAACTTCAACTTATTTCAGTCCATTAGTGTAACTTTCTATCAAGGCTACAAGGCAAACAAAGCCTCATTATATATAATTAAAGTTATGCTATACAAATGACACAGAATATCAAATAGCAAACTGTAGTGCAAAACATATAACAAGCTGCATCTGACATTTGCTTATTAAAATAAGCGGAGATCTTAAAACTTGATTTTGTCATGTTTCCTTCCACCTCGGTTAAAGAGAGAATTGTAACCCCCATCTCAAAATCTTAGTTCTTTGCAGCTGGCATGACACTATTTTGATTGCAACTAATTGTCAAGTGTCAAATGAATGACATGCATAACAAAGAACAAACTGTTAGATTCAGTTCTATAGAACAGACAGTTTGTTTAATGCAGCTTGTTGCAGTGATTTTTCTGCAAAGATTAGCAAGCCATGTGGTAACAAGCTTCATCACATAACTAGGTTTAGATCTTCTTGTAATTATTTTTCAACCTTCCAGATTTAATAAAGTACCAGTAACCTACAAATGCTTATTTCTTACTTTCAAAATTAGCTACACCACTAGGTGGAGTGGAAGGAAATAACCTATTTCATGTGACAATTTTTTCATGTTTCTTTATTATATCACTAAAGGATATACAGAAATGGGGTTATGATTAGAGAATGTTAACATGTTCTGGGCTGTATAATATGATCCAATATTGAAATTCAAAGGAAAATTGCTGTATAAATGTCTGATCAAAAAATATGAATAATCATTTGCCTAACAATGGTGAAAATAAAATAATTGATATGTTTTGGCTGAGAATGTGGGCTTCTTAAAGAAGCAAACTTTTCAACAGTGATATACCTGAAGAGTAGTTGATGAGGAAATACTGAAAAAGCCATTTTGCAAATTGAAGAGCAGAAAGTGAGAGAAAGAGAGAGACAGACAATCAGACAGATGAAAGGAATGTATCATGTTCATGGATATTTTAACTTGAGAAGTTAAAAATAATTATACTACTTTTGAAAACTAGTTGTCTTTCAGCAAGGCATGAAAGTCCATATCCCTAATTTTTCCTTACCTTTTAGGGAGAAGGGGTGAGAGAGAAGGAGAGAGATATAAAACTGATACTGAATCACAATTCAAATTGTTAACTTGATTAAGCAACCTGATGGTTTACAGAACTGGATTTGAATCATTTCACATGAACTCTATATTAAAAATTCACCAACAATACGCAGGTTTCATATTACAATATTTATTAACCCTTTAGCATCTAGATTATTCTGTCACATGTAATGCTTATTTATCCACATTGTTTTGAATTAATCATGCATTATTTTGTGGCTTCAAGATCTCAGTGATGTGATTGTTTATTTTTACAATGACACTGTAGGGTAGGTGTGAGATGTTGGATCTGACCAGTTTGAACATAAAAGCAGAATATTTTGGCCAGATATAGCTAGTTTAAATGCTAAAGGGTTAAAAGGAGAAATGACTATTACCGGTATTCACCAGGAAATAATATCAACCTAAAACATTTTTTAAAATTCTAAACACAAAATAAGTTTGTATGGTATCATAACTTTTGTATGTTTGAAATATCATGAAGTATTTATGAGTTTCCTTCATTAGCTACTCCTATTAATCAATTGGGAAATCAACCTCAGAAGAATAAAAATTACAATATTAACTAAGGTTGGGTTTGAAATAGAACTACAGGTTCCGAGCATATAGTGAACATCATATCAATTCTGACCTCTTAAACCGCAGCCAACAACAGGATATATTAATGATTTTAAGTGGAACATGACACTTATGACAAAAACTTTAGTGTACACCCTAAAATATGTGTTTGTGATGCATGTTTTACAATTTAGTCATGACATATAAAAATACATAAAAAGATCTATATTAGGTTGGGTAAAATCTTTGTCATGAATACAACTAATAGAAAGTGGAAACTATGAGTGATAAAATGAAATTTAATCTGAAAAGGAAAGAGAGAAATATCCATAAAAGTCAAATTAGAATTGAAGACACTGACCATTTTCATGTCAGCAGAACTTATTAAAGAATAAGTAAATGCTTCATTTCTTAATTAATTAATTAATTAAATATCAAGAACGTTTAAGTGTATAAAATTAACTGACAGAAAAAGTACTTCCCAAATTTAAAACATTTTCAAATAAACATTAATCTTTTTCTTTTTATTCTGTTGAGTTACTGACATATTTTATTTTAGTAATATTATATGTACATACATTTGATAGTATATCTTTCCTACTCTAGGCACAAGGTCTGAAATTTTTGAGGAGGGGATGACCAGTCGATTAGATCAACCCCAGTACGACCCTGAAAGGATGAATGGTGAAGTTGTCGACCTTGGCGGAATTTGAACTCAGAATGTAAAGACAGGCGAAATACCACTAAGCATGTCACCCGGCGTGCTAACATTTCTGCCAGCTCGCTGCCTTTGATAGTATATCTGTGCCTCTTTGTCTCTCCACTGAATTGATATGTTTAAATATTAAACATAAGTGCACATGAAATGTAAT
Organism: Octopus bimaculoides; assembly: GCF_001194135.2. NCBI lineage: Eukaryota > Metazoa > Mollusca > Cephalopoda > Octopoda > Octopodidae > Octopus > Octopus bimaculoides. Next base: position 25,267,538 of record NC_068984.1, read on the forward strand.
TTGAAATACCTGCATAAAATTATGTAAATGTTTAGAACAGAAATGAGTGTCTTCTTTTTTTTTTAATGTTGACTACATATGATTATGAAATCATTGTGATTGGTGTAGTGACATAGACCTAGTGGCAGTAAAACTATTGTAACAGTTAGGAATCACAATATCCAACCAGCTTCACATTACAAATGACGAGAAAGTATTCAAGATGCCATCAATAGAACAAACTTTGCAATAAGTCAGTTTAGCTTATGTGTTGTAGGACATGCTAGGGAGAAAGTGCAAGAAAGGGTTGAACGAGGGAAAAGGAGTGAGAGAAAGGGAAAAACAATGGAATAACAAAATCAGATATGAGAAAATAATAATTAAAAAAAACAAGAAGAAATCAAGACAAAGTGCCAAAGAAAGGAAAGTGAAAGAGGGAGAGAAAGAAAGATAAAAGAAAAATAATATGAGACAAAGGTAGGGAATAGAGAGAAGGATACCAAAAAGAGAGAATGTATAGAAAGGTAATGTAAAATGCCTAATGCTGATATAATATAACTAGAACAGAGTGTTTTGCCAAGGGACATGAGAACTAACTACAACCAGAGAACACCATTATGATCAGGAGAACCAGAGGAATAATACACAGTGTACTATAACAAAACACAAACTATTATATAGATAAAGAGGAACAAATTAATAATTATTTTCAATTGTTTACTTCTTTTTATTGCCTATATGTAAGGCTTTTACTAACAGGTACAATTTTCATTAAGACTTAGTAAATATATATATAGTATTCTAGATCCACTTCAGCTGATTTGATTTTACAAATTGGTTTTACACACAAATTAGGGGATAACCTAAAATGGCACTCATCAGAAGAGCTGGTATGGAAAGTATTTTTCATCTTGGCACTATCTCAATTGCAAAACTGATCGGTAAAAATCACCTGAAATGGATCTATAATACTGTATAGTATAAATATTAATATACTCACTCCATTGAGAAATATATTAGTGCCTGTTTTTTATGACATGGATTCTTACATATACATATATATATTTATATATATATATATATATATATATATATATATATATATACACACATATATCACAGACAAGAAACACAATAGCATAAATGTAATAAGTGTTACTGAGATTGAAAACTGGGGGGAGGGGGTCATTTTTGTTTTGTTACAGTGCAGAAGAAGCAGAAAGATATATTGCATTTTTATTGTGTAAAAGACAAAACACAAAAACTAAACCTCACCTCCTGGAAAAGATCAAATCGCTGAAGGGGAAAAAAAAGAATATAGAATGCATAACAGGTTCTTTGATCAAGATAGAGAGAATAAGAGACAAACAAAGAATAAAAGAAAATCACCATTTAAAACAGGCATAGGCACCCTTTTTTTTTTTGAGACGTAGTCTGCATGAGACATGGCTCATCATCAGACAGGCCACACTACTAAAAATATTTGAAGTAATTTTTCTTTAAGTGTGCTGTTCAGAAAGTCCTGCAAGCTACAGGATACCCATGACTGATTTAAAAGAACAAATATGTAGTTTGGAAGCAACAAATAAAAATGTCACAAAGAAAAGTTGTCATTTATAATAAATTCCAGATTCCAGCAATACAAATCATTATCAACATCATTATCACCTCCATCATCCTTCTCCTCCTCCTTCAACATCTGCTTTCCATGCTGGCAAGGGCTGAACTGATATCAGATTTTTAAATTTACAATTTGCAACGAATAGAAAAAAACCAAGTTGAAAACACAATTACTTTTATAATACTGGAATTTAAAAATAAAAAAATCCGATATTATATTTGTCATTATTTTTGAGAAGCTCCAAAATAACTGAGAGTTGATAAAATTATCAAGAATCATAATTAGATTTCTTTTCTTGTTCAAAATTCCAGAAACAAAGAGATATTACTTGATTCTCAACTACCTTGAATGCATTAATTGCCAAATAGTTCATTAGATATATTTCCATCATAAATCATCATAAGAGTAACTGGCAATAGAAAGTAATTATTTTCTAGTGTGTTATCTGAGAAACTAATTAACTCTCAAGTTCACTTTCACATCTGTAACTCTTCATAGCCAAATAAAATTTATAGTTAAACTCAATAATATATATAGTGCAAGGGATATATGAGGACACTTAATTATTTGTATAATACTCTCTTCAAACCAATTTAAAGGTTTTTATTTATTTCAAATTCCCCCATGGGAGATAAAATGCTAACACAAGAAATGAAAACACACGCAGTCATTGATGCCATATATGCAGAACACAGTGATTCAGAAATTGCCAACTTTCTAGGTGTTGCAAGATCTTTATACACAAAAGTTGGATGGAATTGGAAGCGTCTTGACTGTATCAAAGAGAAAAAACATTCTAAACATTCAAACACTATAAGAACATCACAATTCATCCAACATATCTAAAACATAATTGATGATGATCCTGGAAAATCAATGAGGGTCATTGCCAAAGAACTTCAGGTGTCAGAGTGGACTACCATAGCTGTGATGCATGAGGACATTCAATAAAAATCATAAGTACTGAGAAGTCAATTCATGTCTGCAAGGGCACAGGGAAACCATTTCATCCTTGCCAAGTGGTTACTTAGCAAGGTTAAGAACTCTCATAAACATGGTTCTTCTCTGACCGGAAAAACTTTGGCCCAGTCTAACAGGAGAAATGGCATATGATAATGTGCAAATCTTTCTGATGTCCTATAGTTACATATACTGTTTCAAACAACTGTGATGGTGTTAGGAGTGGCAAGAAATGAAGGTCATGTCATATCATCTCACATCATTCTATGAGGTCTTAGAATTAATGCTGCTGGATACAGTAGTTAAATTCTGCATGGATGAAGTACACAGTAGAAGGCTCAGCATCTTTTCACAAAGTCCACATAACCCAAGAATGGATATCAGGCAATTTTTATGCTCATTTAGCACCAAACTTGTGCCCTCCAAACTCACCAAATTTAAATTCAATGGGCTGCTATGTTTAGAGAATAATAGAAAAGAAGACTAATCAACATCCCCACAATACCATAACTTCACTGAAGGCTACTACTATCCAGGTGATGCTCAAAATGAATAAGGACTATTTAGTGCAGGGATGTCAATGATTCCAGTCTTGCATTAAAATAGTAAGAGAAACTGGCAGCAGATTCATAGAATAATCTTATAACAAAGCTTTTTGACATATGCACAAATTTTTATTGAAATTTGAAATACAATTGATTTTTGCTAGATTAAAGTGGTTTTATTAAATTACCAAATATGTCCTCAAATACCTCTCACACTCTCTCTCTCTCTCTCTGTCTCGGGGGGATGAAGCACCAAACTAGTAATACTTGCACACCAACAACATTGGACAATACACAAAACTAACACTTTCACACCAAAAACATTGTGCAATGAGATACCAAACTAACAATTCACACTAACAACATTCTGTCATATTTCACAAGGTAACACAATACATACATGGCTTTTATTATTTTTAGTGTTACCACAGCTAATCTAACAGTTACGCCATAACCCTACTCTATAATTTGTTGCTTTGAATGAAGACAATTAAATGCAAAAGACTATGCTGTGAAGAAAACAAAGATGTAACAATGCTGAAGAGCTACAAAGGAAAAAGTAAATTAAATGTTACCTTACACCTATTAATTCTAATTAAGTTGACAGTGAAAGACAACAACGTAACCAGTTAATTACATTGAACATTTTGAGTATTATTTAAAGTAAATAAAGAGACTGATAACGATGATGACAAACACAGCCAATGCAATAGTGACAACAAGATGCTTATGCAATCAACGAAATATTTAAGAAAACGACTAAATATTACGTTTTCTTTGCAATAAAGTAAATACATTTGGTGAAGTAAATTACAATAAAATTCTGAAGATACGAAAAAAATAATTTAGTTTCTAATTATTTAAGTCAACAAAAATGCAAAATTACTAGCATATGATTTTTTTCCCCTTAATTTATTTCTCCCATACACTTCACTCCTATGTCATTTATATTATGACTGATGTAGTTTGGTATGAAGAAATAAAATTAATTATAAACATATGGTACAGGTAAGAATATAACTGCTTTAAAAATCAAGTCTATTATTTTAAGTAGTTTGGTTACAAATTCAGCAACTTCAGAACAGACAACAATTAAGTAAACATAATTTTGTGGGTTAGGGAATAAATGTGTATATGTACTTGAATGTATGTGCGTGCATGAATGGTAAGTGCATATGTGATTGTGGTTAAGAAGTTCATCTTCCAATTACATGGTCTTGGGTTCAGTCATACCACATGACACTTTGGGTAAGTGTCTTCTACTAACTATAGCCCAAGCTAATCAAAAGCCTTATGACTAGATTTGATTAACAAAAAAGAAGCCTCTTTCTTTCTTTCTTTCTTGCTCTCTCTCTCTCACGCATGCACTTGCCTCCATGTCTTGACATTACATAAGTTGTAAACGAGTGTCACTGTCATACAAGCAGTGTTATTTGTTTCCTATTTTCCATGAAAATATCTAGTCATGGAGAAATATTACCTTGCTTGGAAACAGGAAGGGTATATGGGCATAGAAAATTTAGCTGAATAACTTCCATGTGGCCCATGCATGAAAATGTAGAGGTTAAAAAATGATGATGTGGGCAAAAACAAACGAAATTTATGTGTATGTTTACAGTGTATTGTCAAATTAATTTATTTGTGCAAGCAGTATGTGTTTGCATGTATGTGAAGTATTTTTAAGTGCCTGAATAGTGTGTCTGTGTTCAAAAGCAACAAAGAGACGACTATACACACAGATAGGATTATGAATGACTAGATGACTATATATATAATAACAATCTAAGGCCCCCAAATTAGTATTAGTACCAAATTTGTGTAAAATTTTACAACAATGTACTTAATTCTACTTTGTAAAGTAGACCTAACAGAGAACAAATTCCAAAACAGTGTGACATAATACAATAGCTACAAACATATTATGCTTGGAAGCTGACCAGTGATATCCTATGCTTAACAAAATCAAGTAGTAGAGAATTTTGCATTCCACTAACTTGAATACACAGACACATGCTGAAAACAAAAATTAACAGAGAACTCTTCATCAAAGAGACTTCCGACTGATCAGAAATCAGATATATATATATATATATATATATATATATATATATATATATATATATATATATATAAAATGTGTTTATGCCTAATTTTATACATGGTTCTTGGACAACAACCAGTCTGAATTAACTCATTTTTAGCAATCATACACACAATACACTAAATCTAATAGCTCAGAGGAACTGAAAATCAACTAATTAATTAATTAATCTTTCTATATAATTTTTAATTACATTTCAGAGGATGTTTTATTCCATTAGATCTTAGTTGACTTTTCTTCTTCAGTAAAATCTTTCCACCTTTTGAAACAGAGAATAACAGCAAACAACTACAATATGGTAATGAATATAATTTCAATAGAAAAGAAAATGTCTTACCTCTGAAGATTCTCCATAACCTTCTTCTTCATCAGAATCTACCATGCTTTCTGTCAGGCCGCTGTACTCGAGGTCAACATTTTCCTGCCCATCTATCGAGGATTGCATTACATCTGACCCAGAGTATGCACTTGACGTGTCACTTGCCCGAGAATTCCGCTTCAACCAACTTTCCCTCAAACACTGGTCAGCCAGCCGAGTGAGATGGTTGGAATATTCTGGAGCCATCTGAAATTAAGATATTTAGTTATATTAGAAAAATAGAAAACACAGTAACATTTATCAGTAAATAACACTACCCCGTACACATACATACACTTTGACCAATCTAAGTGAAGCTCTGAGTAGAATATTAATATGGAAATTTAAAAGTGTAAGAGGAAGAGAGGGAAAAATGATTCAGAGATGAAAGATAACAAGGAAATATTTAAATTATCGAATGACTTAACTGGTAAGAAAATATTCCTGTCCAAAGCTTCCCCAATACTAAAACAAATTCATCTGAAATCTCTGGTTAGTCTTCAAGTAAATCAGGTTTTTATCAACAATAAAAAAAATATTCCTGACTACAGCTCAAGTTATTTAAAAATAAAACTTTATTAAATCTGCCAACAAATAATACACCAATTACCATTTAAAATTTATTAAAATGATGAATCTACAAAGATGAGAGAAAGCTAAAAATAATAGAGATGAATACCTGGAGAAAGTATTGACTTTTCTATCAAATACAATTTGAAGACCCGTCTACCACAGCAGAATTAATACCAGTGCTGATGCCATGTTAAAAACAACCAGTACACTCAGTGGAGTGGTTGGCATTAGGAAGGGCATCCAGCCGTAGAAAGCATGCCACAACAGACAGTGGAGTCTAGTGTGCCCCTGGCCTTGCCAGATCCAACCAAACTGTTCAACCCATGCCAGGAGAGAAAATGGACATTAAATGATGATGATCTCTCTCTCTCTCTCTCTCTCTCTTTCTTTCTTTCTCTCTCTCTCTCACTCTCTCTCTTTCTTTCTCTCTCTCTCTCTCACACACACACAAAATCATCATCATCATTTTAATGTCCACTCTTACATGCTTTCAAAGGTAAGACAGAATTTTGTTGTGGTGGATTTTCTACAGAAGCCCTTCGTGTTACCAACCTTCATTTGTTTCCAAATGAGGTAATATTTGCCCCCGCCCTCCCGATCAGACATGTTTTCATGGAAGATTGGAAACAAAAATGATACCACTTGCATAATGGTGACACTCACTTATAACAATTGTATGATATCAAGGCAAGAAGATAGTAACACACACATATATGATGGAATTTTTTTCAATTTCCATCTACTAAATTCATTCATAAAGTTTTGGTTGGCTCAGGGCAATATAATAGAAAATACTTGCCCAAGGCAAGTGGGACTGAGTCTGAAACCATATGGTTGGGAAGCAAATTCCTTAATGCACAGTGGTAAGTGTAAAGGGTTAGCAAACAAAGGACGTGACACACTCTCTAATGCTGGTGTCACAATAAATCACATCCACCACAGTCTGTAAAATGGTTAGTATTAGGAAAAGTTCCAGACATAGAAATCATGCCAAATATAGATAGGACAAGTAAGACAGGGTTCTCCAACCCATCTAAGAGAGTAGTAACTCTAAATAAAAACTAGTGTGAACTGTGGTGACATTTCTCCAACCCACGTCTGGTATAGCAAGCAGAAGAAAAAGATGGTGATGATGGTACTGGACATGGATCAGAAAATAAATTCAATACTAATTAACAATACATGTGCATTGTTATTATATTATAGAACTAAATAGAAAAATAATAATTTGTCAGTTGCCTTCATTTAAAAAAAATCAACACTCTTAAAATGTTGGTTTGTTACATTGCTCATGGTAAAATGCCTCAAGTTAATCACTGGTTTAACCAGGTTTCAATTTAGCACAAGACTTTTGTGTTTGGCCTTGGTTATTTTAGATTACAGCAGAAAATAGCAATAACTACTGACAGATTTAACCAATTTTATAATAACACAGGTCAGTGTCCTTTTCTCATTAGATGTTTACTGATTAAGACATATTTAACATCACACTTTAGTCATAAGAATCTAAATATTATTACAAAATAATCAAACTTGAATACAAGGATTAAACTTAGAAAACAAGTTGCCCGGAACTTATTTGAAGCAGTCACTGGATTAATGTTACTTTAAACTTCTTTTCTTTAGACTACATTGGAAAACCAAGACATGAGAGACTGTTGATTGGGGACATCTAAAAATAATAATTTGAGATGCAATTAACATTTTTTTTAACAGAACACCATCATGAGCTAATTGACCTGCTAGAAATTGCAGGCCCAATTTCCCTAAAAACCATGCCTTACAAAGTACATAATTTTACACAACCCTAAAAAGACAAAATGATATAGCTAGACAGACTTAGACTATTGGCTTGCAAGATAAGGGCTTCAATGCTACAAAATATTTGATATCTAATGGTACATAAAAGTAGGGTAATATGCATATGGCTGTAGACAGTTGCATACAGAAATGCTGATCGTGCCAGAACAAACAATGGAGCCTGGTGAGGCCCTTGGCCTTACCAGCTCTGGTTAAACTACGCAACTCATGCCAACATGAAAAACAGACTTATGATGATGATAGGGTAGTTTCAGATTCAGCCTCACTGCACAACAATAGTCACAAGCTAATCAATGCCTTGTGAGTGAATTTAGATGGAAATTGTGTTGAAGCCCATCATACATGTATGTGTGTAATGTGTATCATTGTCACACCACTGCTTGACAACCATTTTTGGTTTGTTTACATCCCTGTATCTTAGCCGTTCAGCAAAAGAGACTGATAGAGTAAGTACAAATTTTATAAGTAAGTAGTGGGGTCCATTTTTACAACTAAACTCATCAAGATGATGCCCCAGCATAGCATAGTTCAAGTAAAAGATAAAAGATAATGATAAAGAAGTTTTTACACAGTTTTTCGAGCAAACAAGAGACAACATAAGAAAAATGGATGAAAAGAAAAAAAATTTGTTGACATAAAAATAGAGAGAAACCAGCAACATTGTCTGTGTGAAATGTGCATGTAAAGCTTTAATATATAAGTCAATAATATTGTGTGAATATAGTAAGATGGCACAAAAATGTAAAACCATGATACACTGGGGGTTAATGGGAAATTTTAATTCAAAACTGGGCCATTGCCAGACAGCAGTTATTACTGAGAAGTGATTGTTTTAATATCTTTGGGGATTTCTAAGTATAAACTGATAAAGTAATGGAGTCATGGAAACCAGTTATTAATTATAATATTGTCGAAAGTGTGCAAAATTAAAAGTTTACTATATACTTAGTCATAATCATCATTATACTATATTCTACTAGAACTTTGCAATGAGATTCTTCCACTGTAATACAGAGGAAGTGTTGTGCTATAATGATGAAAAGGATGCTATGAGTGGCACCCTGGCTCCTCCTAATAACAAATTCTAAGAATGAGAGAGAGGTGAGAGAAGAATCAATTAGGGTACTTAGACTGGTACTTCATTTTATCAACCCTAGGAAAATGAAAGGCAAAGTTGGCTTTGATAAGATTTGAACACAGAATATAAAGAGTTGGAACAAATAGCAGAGGACATTTATTCAATGCCAAAGACCTTCCTCACTATACTATGTGGTTTTGTTTGTTTGTTGTTGGCACTCCGTCGCTTACGACGTCGAGGGTTCCAGTTGATCCGATCAACGGAACAGCCTACTCGTGAAATTAACGTGCAAGTGGCTGAGCACTCCACAGACACGTGTACCCTTAACGTACTTCTCGGGGGATATTCAGCATGACACAGTGTGACAAGGCTGACCCTTTGAATTACAGGCACAACAGAAACAGGAAGTAAAAGTGAGAGAAAGTTGTGGTGAAAGAGTACAGCGGGGTTCGCCACCATCCCCTGCTGGAGCCTCGTGGAGCTTTAAGTGTTTTCGCTCAATAAACACTCACAACGCCCGGTCTGGGAATCGAAACCATGATCTTATGACCGCGAGTCTGCTGCCCAAACCACTGGGCCATTGCGCATCCACACTATGTGGTAGAGTCAAAAGAAAAGAAACAAAAAAATTCTTTTTAACTAAATGGACTTGACCAAGGATCTAAGAAAACTCTGGAAAATGCAAGCATAAGTTATCCATACTGTCATAAAAACAGCAAGGTAAACACCAAAATAGTTGATCGAGACACCCAGGAACTTTGGAAATTAAGACAGAAATAACAGTTTTGAAAACACATCATTATCTCTATTCTGCAAGAATTCTTCACTTGGTCATTGAGACTATTGGTATGATTTATAGGTCATGACGTTAGTGTTGATGATGATGGTGATTGTCATGATGATACATACATTCAGTGCTAGTTTCATAGTTGAACACAAGAAAGGATAGTAAAGTGAATACTTTTTGAGAGTTCAATAGAATTCCTAAGTTGTTTTTCTCTCCAAGAAAAATAGATTAATGCAAAATATTTCATGTGAAAAATAAGTAGGAGCAGCAGGTAAACTGACAAATACAGCTTGATGTTCTAACTGAATCTGAGATAGATTGAACTAGTTCTGTAGAGAATAGGTGATTGTAATCAATTTCAAAGAGCCTAGACTCCAATAACCGTTTTAACACCTACATTATTGAGATTGATTTCTTAAGTACTTTAATTTCATCTAATTATCTATTCTTGTCAACAAGTTTGACCTCTTTTTGTGAAACAAAGCATCGTAAACCCAAACTAGCAGCATTAGTTTGATATTAGTGTTTGCAGAACTCATTGCTAAACAAAATACAAAGGCATTAGCTTTGTTCAATTTAATATATAATATGAAACAAAAATGTTTTTAGAATATATTCCTTGTTTAAAAAAACAACATAATTATCAAAATTTAGCATCATAATCCTCAATTCTAAACGAAAGCAGATGAAAATGATGATGAGGAGAGATAGAGTATCTACTCAGAAATTAGGTGAAGTGAGTTCAAAATGTCATCATTAATTCAACGCTTAATGATTTAGCCACTTGAAAGAGAGTAGTGAGAAAAGTATTTTACTCATCTAATGTCTGTAAAGAGACACTAGATTGTACATCAAATCTGAAGAATATACATCATCATCATCATCAAACAAACTGAAGAACTTTGTCTACTTTGGTATAGTTTCTATAGCTGGATGCCCTTCCTAATGCCAACCCCTTTACGAAGGATGTTTGTATGTGTTAGAATAGCTTGTTATTTGAAACTTCTTTACAGAGGAGTTGAAGTGTTACAGGATAAGTTCTTTAAATTATGCTAAAATCAATCTAAATATCAAAACAGTAACTTCATATTGTCTAAAGAGGAAAAAATACTAATTGAAGGAAGATGTGTAATATGATATTTTTGCAAAAGTAAGGAGTGGTGTGTTTACACAAAAAGTTAGATCAATATTATACCAAAAGGAAGGGTATAATATATATTTATATGTACATACTACACTTCTTTTTTTCTTCATCTCCATGATACATGAAAACTATAGTTTACCTATTTCCTTTAATCCTAACTGTGAGGCCACATCCAGGATACTATGACCAGAAGTTATACCTATTGACCAAGTTGATATGTAAATCTCTTTTACAATGTTGCATTTTTCTCTGGTCAGATGCACTTCTTGACACCAAAAGTTTTTTTTTTTCAAGTAAAGCACTTCATTTTTCATATATCAAACCACCAAGCTGTGTGAGGTTATTGTATATGGGCAACATAAACACTGCTGCCAAAGGAATGTGTAAGCAAAGACATACAGACAGTTTCCATCTGCAAATTTCACTCACAAAGCATTCATTAACCTGAAACTAAAGTAAAAGACACATGCCCAAGGTGATACGCAATAAGACTAAACTCAAAACTATGATTGTGAAATAAACTTCTTAACCACACAGCTATACCAGTGCTTTCTCCAATAGTGATAATATATTGAATGCTCATTATACATCATGTGTATGCTCACATCAGATCTTATTCATCAAGGCCTAGTTGTTACTTAATTCACAACACATCACATTGATTAAGAAGTAAAACAGAAATAAATTGTACTTAGCTCTTGTCAATACACTTACAAGAATATACACTTCTTAAATATTTGTTTCAATAACTGCTATAAAAAGAAATAACACAAAGGCATTCCTACCATGACCATCCACTCAATAAAGTTCTTAATAAATATGCATTATGTATCATTTAATAGTTGTAAAAATTATTTAATATTTTCAATTTATATAAAAAATATTTTATTTTATTAAATAATCTGAACATTATATTAAATTACATGCATTACACATTTCTATTATGGCAAAAAAAGTTTTAAAAAATTTTAAATATGTTCTTGTAACAATATGTATAGATAAACTATGTACATGACCATCAGGTGCCCTTTTATAGCCGATAAGGTGCACCTTTATATAACCAAAACTGGTAATGTTCAAAAGTCATTTTTGAATTTGCTCTTTGCTTTGTTAAAAATGTATCAACTTTTCCAATGTATTTTATGTAGCAATTATAAATCTGACTAAACATTCCTTTTTCCAAACATTAAAGAAAAGCCAGTGTATATTATAGCTGAGATAATTTTCTCAAGGATTTCATTGCCCCATAATTAAGAGAGCACGTCATACAAAGTGCACATCAAATAAAGAATAACATGAAGATTGTTGCAAATAATGAATAGAACAACATGATTACTAATAATCATAATATAAATTAATTGTATACAACAGAAAATAATTCTAAGTTAAGATAGAATCACTTCTTTTCACATATTACCATTTATCTACTTAGGTACAATTTCTATTTCAAAATTCATTCTAAGTATAATTACTGAAAGAACATGGATGGCTGAGTCAACATTAGAATGAAATGAGCAACTGCTAGTGATTTGTATCCTATCATTGGCACTGTATTGTTTTGTCCATAACCAAGACACTTAATTCTCAATGGCTAATTCTCTCTGTAAGCAGTAACTTCATTGTAAACTTAATGAGTAATTGATTAGCTTGCAGATGTGAGCTTAATTGCTCTTGTAAAAAAAAGAAAAAAGAAAAAAAAGAGTTGCTTGTGATAGCTTGGCATTCTATCCAGAAGTGTTGGAAGCAATTAAGCTCTACTCAGAGCACAAAATAAGAGGGTCCACATTTGTGTTGCACCCACCACCTCAACACACGACTATTACCACCACTACCACCACACCAGGCCACTTCTATACTCCTTGCTTTATACAAGCATTGAAATTGCTCAATTTTATCAGCTTGTGTCTTTAATACACATTGCATATAGTCAATTGCAAAATAATGTAAAAACCCCTCTGTTTCATCATCAGAGCTGATCACTGTAGGAATGTAAACACTAATCAAGGTGATAAATTCATGGTTTGCAATATTAATATATGAATTATAAATTTAATCAATGGCTGCAATCAAATGACTGAAACCAGTAAAACAACAATAGAATTATTCATACTACACAGTGATCAAGATAAATAAATAAATAAAATCTTCAAAGATACAGTCACAATATGGTTCAGACAATGGACCAGTGGTCAGCTCAATCTTAAGCACAGAACTTGCCATGTATGTAAGATTAAAAGAATCCGCTTCCCTCAGCCTGTTCTGACATTTATCAAGACTGACTTAGGTAAAGTTGACAAGGGTATATATCATTCACACAGCTCATGTCCTGACTATTTATATTAAATACTAGATCAGCTTGGCTAAGAAATGCTAGTATGAAAAACATCAATGTTCAAACAAAGCAATAGATAAATAATGGCCAAATTTCAAACATTCTAACAACTGAAATATTACATAAGAATTGAATTAATGCATTTAGATGTTGACTGGTTATAATTAATCAAAATATTTTTATTGGAAATTTTAATGAAAAGGTCAGCAATTTATGTTGAAAACTAAAGCTAATTCAGAAATGTCAATGCTCTTAAAGTATGAAACAAAGTTACAGACAAAGTATCAAGTGTACTGGTATTAGTCAATAACAGTTTAGAAACTGATTCTCTGCTTCTAAACTTTTACCTTCAAATTTGTGATTGGTTAGACAGGTTTACAAAGTTTAACATTAATAAACATTTTCTGAGTTGGCATTGAATAATTAGAATAAATTATTTCTAAATATTGTAGAGAAGAATGAGATAGTATATTTTAATTACATATTTTAAAGTAAATAAAGCTATTTTGATTAAAAAAAAAAAAATGTGAAATTCCCAAAGTAGAATTCAAGTTCATGATACACACTACAAATACCGTTTATTTGATATTCAGCATGTACATGAAATATGTACTCACTTGGTCAGTGCTAGAGTCGGAATGCATTCGATTAAACTTCATATTGGGGTCAACTCCAGCCACAGAATGCTCTGGAGGTACATTCATAATGGCACCTCCACCGTGCCGCTGTTGTTGTTGTTGGTGGTGGTGATGGTGGGGATGATGTTGTTGGTGGTGTTGCTGCTGCTGCTGTTGTGGAAGTTGGTGTTGTTGCTGCTGCTGTTGTTGTTGTTGTTGTTGTTGTTGCTGCTGTTGTTGGTGCTGTTGTTGTTGATGTTGTTGTTGTTGTTGTTGCTGTTGTTGTTGTTGGGATCCACCTTTCAGAAGGTGAACATCAGGATAACCAATCTGAAAAAAAAAAAAAACTTCAAAAATCATTTTTCTGCTAATAAAGGTTAAATTCAGAAATAGAGAACAGGGACTGAACAAAATATTTTACTGATAATTTTATTAAATTCATTAAAAAAGATTTCAATAAATATTCAAATTATTCTTAAATCATAAGTACTCAATGTAATGAATATTCATATTGTTGCTCTTAGCTCTTCTCTTAGATCTTCCAGTACTGTCAGCACAATGGACAACAAGCCTCGTTCAAACATCCCAATTGCCCACTTTCCTCTTAGCTACTGGAGCTACATGTAATTCTCTAACTCCCTTGTCCCTAAAATTGCAGACCTTGTACCAATTTAAAACAATTATTTGGTGTGAGCAATAAGTAAGATCGATTATGGTTAAATTTCATTACAATTCACAATTATACCCACTAAGAAATCAAGATAAACCACATTAAGTTCTTTTCCAATTTGCACCTCTGAAAATTCCTGAATAAAGCAAATGTATGAATCAAGTAAATATGTCGAAGTATTTACACTACAATATAGGAGTTGGAATATAATTAACAGTAAAGCCAAAGTGTTAATTGCTAAAGAATAACATTTCTATATTTATTTTGCACACATACTTCTCCAGAGAGATAGATTAAATCTAATATACCTATGGAAGGTTTATTTTGTTTCATTCTGAACATTTGTTATAAGCATGAATCTTAACTCTGATGAAATAAAGCTAAATTCTTAAATTCTCACAGCAGATGTCAGTTGAAGAAGAGTTCTAGGCTGTGTTGATTCAGTAAAATATCTTTGGCTGTACTTCTGGTTCACTGGTGATATGAGAATACAATAAATTCCTTGCATCTCTCATATGAATTGAGCTTGCTTATTCTATCTTTAATAAACTGATTATATGTAGGGGTTTACAACATAATTCAGGTAAAAATCTATCCTGACTACCAACATGATTAAGAAAGAAAGTTACTAACAGTAAAAGGATGAATCAGCTGAAATAGAAATTATCTTAGCTAATTAGGTTCTGTACATATTTAAAAAAAATTAGTTTCTCCAAGTTAACATTTTGAGCTAAAAGTGGATAAAAATTGCTTAATGATCTAATAGAGTTGATATGCATTCCAATTACAAGTGAAAATTATTGTTAATGCAGTATCTAATATTATCTTATATTTTTTTAACTGGGTAATCAATACTAAGTCGGGAGTTCTAATCTTACTAAATACAGCTGTTATAAAATTTTACATTGGAAGCATTTTTTTTTTTTAATTACACTTTTTAGCAATATTGGCTTAAACATTTCTACCAATCAATGATGCAAAAAGTATTGCACAGGGAATACATTCATAAAATATTTCCATAAAGTACTCATGTAAGGCAGATAATTAAAACTATGCTCATATGGATAATGTGGATAGAAACCAAGAAATAAAATAATCAAAAAGCATTAAGATTAAATTGCGTATGTGAGAACTTAACTAAGGTTGTATCAGTACAAAGTAACTTCAGATATTAAGTTTAAATCAACATCAGTTTGGCAAATGTTTAGTGAAACACACACAAGCTAAAAAAATTACTTTCCCAGAAATTACATGCATTAAATCAGGCATAGAAGAAAATTTGAAGCGATTTAAAAAAAAAAGGAAAGGAAATATGTAGTACATTATGTAAATGAAATAGAAAATAAATTGTGAAAAAAATACCATCATCTTCTTTAAATAACATCTTTTTTTACAGTTAATTGTTCAGAATGATGACAAATGCAAAAATTAACATTTGGACACTCAATAGCACTATTATGCAAGAGACTAATATAATGTATAAACCTGCTATATTAAACTTCTTACCACACAAGTATGGCTGTGTGGTAAGAAATTTGCTTCCTAACCACATGGTTCCAGGTTCAGTCCCACTGTGTGGCACCTTGAGCAAGTGTCATCTATTATAGTCTCGGGTTCACCAAAGACTTGTGAGTGGGATTGGTAGATGGAAACTGAAAGAAGCCTGTCATGTGTGTGTTTGTGTATTTCCCACCACTGTTTGACAACCAGTGCTGATGCATTTATGGCCATGTAACTTAGCAATTCAGCAAAAGTGATCAATGGAATAAGTATCATGCTTACAAACAAAACAATACAAAAAAGTACTAGGATCGATTTATTCAATCAAAATTCTTTAAGGCAGTGCCCCAGCATGACCACAGTATAATGAGAGAAATGACACACACACACACACACACACACACACACAAAGAAAGTAATTTCCATCAGTCTCAACAATTAGTCTTCAAGTTGTTCAAACAACTGAACACCGTGTTAATTGTACTGTTGTGTAAGTAGCTGAGTATTCCACAGACACTTCTCTCCTTAAAGTAATCAGTGTCAATGTATGAAGAGTTTGGCCTTTGAATTACAGGCACAGTCTTTGCAAAAGAGGTTGTCACACTTGCCCATCTATTCATTTACAAGGCGTAGTCGTGTGTGTGTGTGTGTGTGTGTGTGTGTGTGTGTGTGTGCGCGCGTAGAAAGAGATAGAGAGAAAAGGGATTATAATCCAAGCTTTGTCTTTGTGAAGCACATCTGCCCATTCCAGTAATCAAATGTATGTAGATAGATGTTTTATTTTGTCTTGGGAATTATGGGTAGGAGACACCATACATGTTTTCTACATGTCTATAGTTTGTAGTTCTCATCCTGTAATGGAACGGCATGGAATTAAAAATATACCTTTTTTTTCACCTATTACTTACTATGGCAATCTGATTGAAACTTTACACACACACACACACACACACACTAGTTGATCAATTCAACACTTCAAGACTTAAAAGAGGCTTCAAGTGAGAATGATGCCAACAATGATATCAAGATTTGAGGCACAATCACAAACACTATTGCCACCAGAACAAGCCTATGAGGGAATCTTTATATAATCATTTAACCTGCTGAAAATAGCAACTAAATCTCTCTCTCTCAAATCATATATTGGACACTATGAACTTGGGTTCCTAGTATTTGAAAGGAAAAAAAGAATGGTTATGGCTGGGATGTCTTTGATAAATAACCGGCCCAATTAGGGATGAATTGGTGAGGGTAGAGAATAAATAACAACAACAACAACAGTAACAGAAATCGCAAAGGAAAATATGAAAATCACCAAGAAGAAGTACATCATTGCTGCCATAACAACAATCAAGCTATCACTATCATTAATACAATGTAAAAATGACAATAAGACAAATTATAGAACTTCAATACTTATTGGAAATAACTGTTCAACAAATGACCTGCCACCATGTCCAGCACAAACTTCATTATATGAAATGAGGAGGTTATTCCTAGCAAGTGCTTAAGGGATACAAGAAAGGTTTAACCTACAGTCTGGCACTTCTATAAAATATCAATGAAAAAATATAGAGTACCTGAACATCAGATGCCAATACACACCCTCAAGGACATGGTACAGTGATTTGTTCCTAAGAAAATAACTGATCAATGAGTAACATTTTAAAATCTGAGAAAGACATTACTGCACTAACTGACCTGGTTACAGGAGACACAAGACTACTCACATCAACACACAAGGTTATAACAAAATGAATCCAGAATGACCATCCCATACATCCTTTCTATAACAGAACAGTTTTTTACAGATGAGTAATAAGAGTAAAATTGCTACAGATGCAAAAATACACAATTCAAAGTATTTTTAAAATTTCCATATAGATCATTGGAAATATCAGACCCCTAGCTCTGTTGCCACACAAGTACATATAAAACAATTCACAAAATGATATGTACAAATTATTGTACAGTTTCCCGAGATGCCTCAAATCATAGCATAAACCTTAAGGGGTGTCACTTAAAAAGATAGAAATTAACCAAACTAGATCAACAAACTAATTTATTCCTTTTAAAAGACTTCATTGTTCTTAACTTCCAATGATCAGATATCAAGATTCATCATCATTTAACGTCTGTTGTCCATGCTGGCATGGGTTGGACAATTTGATTGGGCTGGCATGCTGGATGGCTGCACCAGACTCAGTCTGATTTGGTATAGTTTTCTACAGGTGGATGCCCTTCCTAACGCCAAACACTCCGAGAGTGTAATAGGTGTTTTTACGCACCACCAGCACAGGTGCCATTTGTGTGACACAGAGATGCATTTACATGCCACGACTCTGATTTTGCTCAGCTTGATGGATCTTCTTCTCAAGCACAACATAATGCCAAAGGTCTTGGTCATTGTCTCCATGAGGTCCAACGCTCGAAAGGAGCTCAGCCACCTTGCCTCTATGAGGCCTAACACTCAAGAAGAACTCAGCCACTTTGCCTCCATGAGACCCAATGTTCAAAAGATGTTCTTTACATGCCACCAGCAGGGTGCACTTGGCTTGAAGAGTCTTCTCAAGCACAGCGTATTGTCAAAGTACTCAGTCACTAGTCATTGCCTTTGTGAGGCTCAAAGTTTGAAGATCATGCTTCACCACTTGTACCATGACTTCCTGGGTCTATCTCCACCACAGGTTCCCTCCACCGTTCTTTCTTTACACAGCTGTCCTTGTCCATACATATCACATGACCATACCAACACAGTCATCTCTCTTGCACACCACATCCGATTCCTCTTATGCCTAACTTTTCTCTCAAGATACATACACTCTGTTGAACATGCACACTGACATCGCACATCCAGCGAAGCATACTAGTTTCATTTCTTTCAAGCTTATGCATGTTCTCAGCTATCATAGCCCATTTTTCACAGCCATGCAGCATAGCTGTTTGCACACAGGCATCATACACTCTGTCTTTCATCCTGAGAGAGAGGTCTTTTGTTGCCAGTAGGGGTAGGAGCTCTCTGAACTTGCCCAGCCTAATCTTATTCTCACAGCTATGTTCTCGGAGTATCCACCTCCACTACTAACTTGGTCACCTAGATAACAAAAGTTATCTACTACTTCTACCTTGCTCCTTTGGCAGTTGATAGAGTCTATTTTCTGCGCATTTTCAGCATTTGTTGTACCTGTGCACCTTCCACATACAAAAGTTAGTTTCATTGTTAACCTTCCGATTCTGTTGCTGCACCTTTTATGTGTCCAATGCTTACACTGGGTGCATCTTATGGGGTTTCTACCTACATATTTTCTACAGATGAGCAGGACCATCTACCTGAAGGGATTTGTGATTTGTCTGCCTTCCTACTTACTATGACTTTGATTTTTGCTAGGTTAACTCTAAGGCCCTTTGAGTTTAAACCTTGCTTCCACACCTGGGGTTTCTTCTCTAGTTCAGTAATATCAACATCACAACTACCAAGGAGAAATTTCACCTGATCTCACTAACATGCTGTGTCCAAACAGATAGTTAAACGTTATGTTTCTACTTTCAAATAATATAGAATGCATCTACAGTTTGAAATTATTCCAATAGTTTATTTAACTGTAATACAATAGACTGAACAATATATATTCCACAAGATTTTGTAGTTCAGTATCTGACAGAAAGCAACCCCAAGTCTGCTGAAACTAAATTTCTACAAGGATTACCAGATATTAATTCAGTGGGGATTAAAAGGGAAAAAAATGGAAATTAAATCAAAAGTTTCTCTATGAGAAGCATAATATGAAACGGAAGTCATTTACGTCAACAATGCAAGCTACATGCATTAAATATATTCTTGAAAGTAAGAACAAATGATCCCAAAAATATCTCCAAGGATAAAAATTCCCATCAGATAAAGAAAAAGTATGTCTCAAATCAATAAAACTGACAATCTAATAACAGAAAAATCCAATGTCAGTCAAACATTGAAAATAAAATGGAGTGCTTCTATGAAAATGAAAAAAAGCAATAAAGGACACCAGGGTTACATGAAAACAAAAATTCATGTTAAGGTTCTTGACAGACTGACAAAAGAAATAGCTTCAGGGAATTCCAAAAAAGACATTAAGGGAAAAGGTGCATTTATTACAGGATCCTCACAAAGTAAGTTAATACTACATGAATATTTCAGTGTTCCCTGTAACTCACTGTACACATTCAAAATAGCTAAGCTGGTTCTTGAAACGGCAACTTTTCATAAAGCAACAAGTAGCCACCAATTACGCTGATATTATCATCATCATCATCATCATCATCATCGTTTAACGTCCGCCTTCCATGCTAGCATGGGTTGGTCGATTTGACTAAGGACTGGCAAACCAGATGGCTACACCAGGCTCCAATCTGATTTGGCAGAGTTTCTACAGCTGGATGCCCTTCCTAACGCCAACCACTCCGAGAGTGTAGTGGGTGCTTTTATGTGCCACCGGCACGAAGGCCAGTCAGGCGGTACTGGCAACGGCCACACTCAAAATGGTATATTTTACAAGCCACCCGCACAGGAGCCAGTCCAGCGGCACTGGCAACGATCTCGCGCGAATGTTTTTTTCACGTGCCACCGGCACAAGTGCCAGTAAGGCGAAGCTGTAATATTTATTACAGATAAAATGAGGGTGAGCACAGTAACAGTCACTGATAGTTTATCTTTTACCTCTTACTAGTTTCAGTCATTAGACTGCAGCCATGCTGGGGCACCACCTTGAAGAATTTAGTTGAACAAATCAACCACAGTACTAATTTTTTAAAACCTGGTACTTACTTTTTCAGTTTTCTTTGCTGAATTGCTAAGTTACAGGAGACATAAACACACCAACAACAGTTGTCTAGTGGTGGTTGGGGACAAACACACACAATGAGCTGCTTTCAATTTCCATCTGCCAAATTTACTCACAAGGCTTTGATTGGCCCAATGCTATAGTAGAAAACACTTGCCCAAAGTGCCATACAGAGGGACTGAACCCGTGTGGTTGGGAAGCAAGCCTTTTACCACAGCCAGGTCTGCTCCTATAGTTTCCTGACTATAAGTGCAAACATCCTGTTAGTAAGTGGTACTCAGCATGGTTTCCATCCAGATAGACCCTCATTCACAGATTTGCTGCAATTCTTCAGCTTGCTATTAAAACAGTAGCAGAAGCTATCAACAGAGGTATTGTATATCTGGAATTTGCAAAGGATTTTGATAAATTGCTCGTGGAATTAAATGCTGCATACTAAGTAACTTCAATAAAGTCAGAAAATTAGAATTTTAAATGACAGAAGTCAAACTGTTTCAGACAATAGTACACATCAGAAGGGAAAACAAAAAATTCAGAAAATTATATTCTTGACAATTGTAACAGAACAACCAGGGGTACCAAAACATCAAAGGAAAACAAGCCTAAAGATGTAAAGAAATCTACAGAAGGATTGATTTTATAATGATATGGCAACTGATAAAAACACTTTATACTATTAGTTTCAAATTTGGCACAAGACCAACAATTTGGGAGGAAGAGGTAAGTTGATTACATCAACCCCAGTGCTTATTTTATTGACCCCAAAAGGATGAAAGGTATAGTCAACTTCAGCAGAATTTGAACACAGGCCATAAAGACTGACAAAAAGCCACTAAGCACATTGTCCAGAGTGCTAACAATTTTGCCAGCTCACCACCTTAAAACACTTTAAAATATCGGAAAGTTTTAAGCATTTTTCTACTGGTTGTCTTAACACATTGTATCCTGAACACACTAAATCAAGATCACAGTCTCAGAGTCAGAATATGCACAAGCCCAGTGTAATCAAGCACATTACAAAACAGCCCATGATGATTGCAAAGTTAAAAGTTTTAAAACTCAAGGATGCAGTAAATTATATCTGGAAAATCTGGTCTAGCACAAAACTTTGGTTTGAAAGGTGCATGAATCCCAGAAATGGATTACGCTTACTGCATAGTAACAAAAGCTTCACATTTTCCTTCATGGATTCAGATCACATACTGCATTAGTTTAAGGTTTGATATTATCTTCAAAACAAAGGATCTGTATGGTGTGATGAAATCACTGAAACTTGAACAGTCTACTGTATATGGTCTGCACCTATGTCACAGCAGGGTATGCAAATAAGAGTATTGTTAATCAAATGTTCCCATTTCCACAACATAAAGGCTACATAGATAATCTTTTCTACTCTAGGCACAAGGCACAAAATGGGGGGGGAGGGGGGCCAGTCAATCAGATCGACCCGGTATGCAACTGGTACTTAATTTATCGACTCCAAAAGGATGAAAGGCAAAACTGACCTCAGCAGAATTTGAACTCAGAATATAAAGACAGATGAAATACCGCTTAGCATTTCACCCAGCATGCTAACGTTTCTGCCAGCTCGCTGCCTTTAAGCTACATAGATATTGGCAGGAACAGTAAAAGAGAATAATAGACCGGTTTTAAATTGTGTATCTCAAGTTTTCTATATGTATTTGTCTTTTGCATGCACTTGGAATGTCAAGCATAATATTGCTTTTGCACCATTTTCAAAATGAACTTTGTCTATTATTCTCATACTTGAATCATGATTTTTGATTCACATCTTGAGAGTATTCATAAGTATATATTCACATACCCATAAAGAAACTTGACAGTGACTTAGAAATGTTGCCAAATGATGCTTTGCCAGACTACCTGATAAAACCAATAGTCAGAGAAAGTTCAGTCACTGTCAGCCTTTTCTTTGTAAAAATATATTCCATGTGATGATGATGATGAGCACTTAAATGTATTCATTAAACTTTCAATTAACAATTGTTTTTCTATACGTATACATAAACACAAATTATACATATATTTGTCTTTGGGGGGGGGGGGGATTAATGTTCAGTTTTCCCTGCTAGCAGGAGTTTGGATGGAGATTTAATTGAGACAGGATTTTTGCGGCTGGGTGCTCTTCCTGTCACAGACCCTTACTTGTTTTCCAGGTAAGGAATTTCTTTATTCTGAAAGTTTTTGAAAGTGCAGAGTAGCTAATCAAAGTACCAAAAAGAAATGTATCCACAAAAAAATCAGCCTTGCTTTGCTCAAGCAGTGATAAGCACAATATAAACATTCATGCACATCTGCACACATGCACATATCTACAACAAACTTCCTGCAGTTCCCTTCTACCAATTTTCTTTACGCAGCATTGGTTAGCTGGGGTCAATAGTAGCAAACTTTTAACCCAAGGTGTTGTGCAATCGGGCTGAATCTGAAACCACACTGGTGCAGAGTAAACTTATCATAGCCATGCTCCCCTCCACACACACAATTACAAGTAGCAAATCACTTAGGCAATTTCAACAGTACTATTTATCCAATTGAAAATCAACAACTAATTCAAAAATTATAAATGTATGTACGCTTTCAACACTCTGACCTTCTTACAGATATTACAAAACAATTGATAGAATGAGTGATGGTGTTGAAAAGGTTTAAAACACCTTTGAAGAGTAATTCTACATATGAAAATGCTATTAATATCAAGAATGGTTAACTATCAATCAAGATAATTAAGTCAGAAACAAGTAGTATAAGGATATAATTTGAAGAAAAGTGGGGTGTGTTCAATTTGTGTAATAATAAATTATTAAAAATATGTTTTATTAATTGAACATTTACTTTAAATCTCAAGAGGATGATACCTGTAGCCAGGGGAATTTAATATGACCTAAGCAAAATATGAAAATCACACACAAATTATGAAAAATAAAAGATTATTGAAGCAATGATGCATAAAGGATAAAGACACTGGTTAGAAGTAAAATTTCATTATTATTAAATGATGAAAGAAAGGGAGGTAAGAAAATAAATAAAAATGAATATTAAGTATGAAAACAGGATATGAAGGGTGGAAAATGTTGATTAAAAACTATATGGAGATCATCATTATTATCATTATTCATCTGTTTTTCATACTGGCATGCATAGGCTAGCTGGACAGGATCCAACAACTCAGAAGGCTACATAAACTTTTAAACAATTATACACTTGCCAATAACCTGATGAGTCAACGAGAGGACTTCTCTGTAGTTGTTTAACCTACTGGAAATCACAGTCAAATCTATTTTAAATCACACTCTATCATATTTAAGAAAGAAAGAATATTTTAGATAATGTAGTCCTAGATGGAAATGGCTGGAATGCCTTTGATCACAGATAGATTTGTTTGATGCTTGATCAATACTGATACAGTTCAAGAATATATATATATATATATATATATATATGGGATTCGCAGTTTAGGCTTGTTATAGTAGTAGTTGTAGTAGTAACAACAACAAATATCTAAATGTTAAGAATTAAAGCAAAACAATTGTTTGATAATAATATTAACCCACCCACCCCAATTCAGTGTGAAAGTAACTGAGAAACAGTAAAAAAAAAAGACTACAAGAATTAACAAAAGAATTTTGCTCAACACTGCTGTACAGTAATTTCAAATTCTTTTGATCAACCTCTTAAAGACAAAAATTTTTTTAATTTTCAAGACAAAAATGTGGCTTCAACTTTAGACAAACGTTTTAGAAGCTGAGATTTTAATTTTCTGAAAATCATGAAGTTTGTTTATACTTTAAATAGTTCTATCACAGAGTAACTTCATGCTAAAAACAAGGCTATTAATGGGAATGTATACATTTTCTGTATCAAATATTTGATTACTATCTAAGAAAACATTTCAGAAAAGCTACTAAGAGGAAGTGAAATGATGTATATACTTCAGTCACCCAACTGTTTTTCCTTAGCAAGAAAGGGGAGTGGTGAAAGAAAACTGCACACAAGTAATACTAGACATATTTACAGTTATAAATGTTAATTACCAATATTGATTAATAACAAATTTATAAAACTTTTCATGTACGTGTGCGCGTATGTATGCGTGTGTGTGTTTGTTGCTATAAAATTTGATAAAAACTGGGTCATGAAATTCTAACATAATTAACTTATGGCTATTAATACTGAACAGATTTAAGTGTAAACACATTACTTACCAGTCATTGTTCAAAATTCATCTCTCTAGAACTACTTCCAATCTATTATCCTTGCTGCTCCAAATAGGTCACAAAAACAGTGGTCAAAATATTTCCATTGTTATTGTAATTATCAGTGAAATACCCAGAAACTGCACATTGCTTCAGTTAAGCTGAAGCTAACAGCTAAAATGTTATAGCCAAAGCAGTTAAAATTTTCTATTGCAATTTTAAACATTTTCCCATTTCAAATAGAAAGCTAGAATTGATAAAATCCAGATAAACTGTTAAATACTGAAACACACAAATGTTTATAATTTTTTTCTTTTAAATATAAGTAACATTAAGTTTATCTCTTCATACAAGTAGCTTTTGTGGTCCAGTACAAGCTTTGACCATCCTAGAACCGCTTGACCAAACACACATCATGAAGAGCCTGTTAACATCCAACGTAAAAGTAGGTTTTCTCTGTCAAGACACTTCATGTTTCTTCCGTTTGACTCATTATTGGTGCAGCCAATAGACAATATTCCCTAAACAAGAGTCATTTCCTTGATTTAAAAAACTGAACTCTCATGGAAATGCCTACTTCAAATAAGCAGAAGGGCAGACAAAAAAATAGAAACACACACACACACACACACACACACACACAAAATGCAAACATTTGCGTAGAGAGTGAAATGAGAGGAAGAGAGAGACTGAGAAAAGAGAAGAGACAGTGAATGAGAGAGAGAAAGCGAGCATGAGTGAGAGGGTGCATGAGAGTGAGTGAGTGAGAGTGCATGAAAGACAGAGAATGCATGAGTGAGAATGCTTGAGTGGGAGAGAATGCATGAGTGTGAGAGAGAATGCATGAGTGTGAGAAAGTGTGCATGAGTGTGAGAGAGTGTGCATGAGTGAGAGAGTGTGCATGAGTGAGAGAGTGTGCATGAGTGTGAGAGTGCATGAGTGAAAGAGTGCATGAGTGAGAGAACTACAGAGAAAAGAGGAGAGAAAGTGAGCAAGGCAAAAGTGAATGAGAAGAGAAACAGTGAAGGACAGAGGAGGAGGGAGAGAGAAAGAAGAAAGGAAAGAAGAGAAGTGAAGATGTAGTCATCATGTCTGAAAGAACACTTAGAAATAAGCGAAACACAATGAACCTTATTACCAGAATAATTTATATTACTATGGTTACAAAAGAGGCATTTTGTGAGTTAATATCTCATACTTCAGATTTTCATCCTCTTGTATATTGGATCTCAACAATTCATCAAAAAATAACGTTTTGAAACGCATGTGCAGACACACAATTTAATGCACTTTGACACATACATAGAGAAGCTAAAGCGAAGGCCTCCAAAAAAACTACTTGACGAATTTGTGGTTAAAAATAATATACAAATCACATGCTACTAACTGAAAAAAGGAAGGGTGTATTGGATAATGTAGTCTTAGATCTCATTAAAATCACAGGATGTTCATGAGCGAATTGCATCTGATCACAGATTAGTTCAATCAGGATTGACTTGGGTTAAACAACAACATATAAGGATCAGATTTAAATTGTTATACCTGTGCACATTAAAGACTTTTTTATATGGGAAGGACATATAATGTTCAAAACATTTGTGTAACATGGGCATAATATATTAAAGGCACATTTTAGAAAAATCTGGAAGATGAGTGCAGTAATAAAATTTTTACTTTTTTTTTTATGAACCCACTTACAGATCATTCAGTTAAATGAAGAATTTTCCAGGAGAGATAGACACACTAAATTTTTACAGAATGCTCTAGTAGATATGGGAATACTGCATACAGATTTACCTGAGGACATTGGTACACTGAATACAGACTTCTGGAATTCCAAAATACAGTATATAATCATGCTTAGAAACACTTTAGAAATAGTCCATTGAGACACACTGACACATTGCGATTGGCCATACTGGGAATCAGGAAAACAAAATGCAGAGATGGGTATACTAACCAGAGACTTAATATATAGTTATCAAAACACTTTGGGAGGCTTGCACCACACTACAAAACAGAGAGTAGTTGAAACAAATATCCTTGAATTCAGAACTTTCTGAAAGATGTGAACTTTTATTAATTAATATTTTATTTGAATGCTATTGTTCTGGCAATTTGTGTTTCATTCATAGATTTGTTGAAGTAGTTGTTACAGCTGAAAGATTTTCTCGTCACCAAACTTGAAGGACATGTATTCAAAGAAACCTGCAGCAAGACTTATCAGAAATCTCTAAGCTTGAGACTATCCTAACAGGTTTTCAAATGAATAGCCAGATTGCAAGACTTCATGCACCATATTAAGTTAATTGGTAAATCAATCAAAAAGTAGTGAAATATAAGATTTGAATGATTCAACTGCAGACCCTAAAATAGTTACTTTAAACTATCAAATCCAGTTTCATTGAAAGATATTGTGACTACACACAAACACACACATTTACAATACATAACAACCAATAAATACTGACCACAATCATTTCCGATGGCTCCAAAGTAAGGCACTCGCTGGTCCGCCGTGTACATCCTGGAGGACGTTTGCCAAAACTGAAAAAGAAAAGAGAAACTGAAATGAAAATCTCATAAAATTTGCTTACGACAGACAAATGCTGTAATTTCTTGTAAAAGTTCATTGATTTTCTGACAACAAAGTAAATAAACTGATTAGATTAGTCAACAAGGTCAATAAAACAGATAATCATCATAAAGAAAACTAGAAAAAGTGGCATGGTAATTCATCAGAACCAGGCAATGAGAAGGAATTCTTTCAAAATATCAAATATCTTTTGAGGAAAACTGTGTGTGTTTGAATACGCATGAATATAACATATATATTTGTATTTATTATTGTAGGTTTGTGTGTATAGCCATAACAATAGAAGTGGAAATACAAACAAAATGTTTATGTAATCTTATGTGTATATAACAATGCTTATTTAGGTGTTTTTTCAAAGTTATTTATCTAATATATCACCATCATTTTATATTCCCTATCCCTATGTATAATGGAAAGGACAGGTTTCACAGCATCTTGTTGCTATCATTTGTCATTCAGCACACACAACATCAGAGGAAACCACCAGTGCTGCATACTTTTTTTTCCTATAAGTTCTCATCACCAATCACTTTACAACATGGACTTCTTATTCAAAGTTACTGACATCCTGGACAGGCTGCCTGCGATGCAGCCCACTAAAATCTATGTTTCCTGTGTCAAGTTCACCTTCTGCTTAACATACTCACCCCAATCCCATATAGACACCCTTCCTACAAGTAATCACTTTCTAATATGGACTGAGAATATTTTAAAATGCAATCAACACTAGAGTTGTCTGCAGCAAGGATAAAGTCTTCCCTAACCTATTCTTCATAATATCTAATGGTATTTTGTTTCCAGAGTTCAATACAATATCCAAATAATCTCCAAAGCATCAGCACATATGCATATACAGAGGTAGGGGAGAGATAAAAGCTGGCAGACACAGAAGAATAAGGGGGACAACAGTAAATTGCTAAAAAAGTAAACAAAGAATCGAAATTTCCTTCAAACAAACTGAACAAACAGAAATCCAATTTCTGCCTTCAAATTTAACCCATTAACATTTAAACCAGCCATATCTGCTCCAAATATTCTGCCAGTTTTAAGTTGAAAAAAGCCCAATCTGGACTTTCACACATACCCCACAATGTCATTCTAAATACAAACAATCACACTGAAATGTTGGAGCTACAGGATAATGCACGATTAATTCAAACCAATAAGCATTATATTCGACAGAGTAATCTGAATGATAAAGGGTTAATCAACTGAAAAATCTGCATAACCTGAAACACTCCCAAATAAATCTTCAGTGTGTTTGAATTTTGAGAATTAGATGTGAAGACAATGCAGCAGACTGTTTTTTGCCAGTTACAGGGATGAAAATAAACCAATACTGGCTGTCAAGCAGTGGTGGTAATGATGGTGGTCATGGTGGGACAAACACAAATATACATACACACACAACAGGCTTCGAAACAGTTTCCATTTAGCAAGTTCCCTCACATGGTGTTGGTCAGCTTGGGGGTATAGAAGAAAACACTTGGCCATAGGTTGTGCAGTGGAACTGAACTCAAAACCACATGGTTGCAAAGTAATCTTCTAAACCACATCCATGCCTGTAAGCCAGGTCTGTTCAGTGCTGGTATTTTTCTTTCTAACAACAATTAAGTGGAAGTGATACCAGTGAAAGTAAGCTAAACAAGGTGTTCTGTACAGGATCAGAACACAAATGGCTGCAGCAAGTCTTGGACATGTGACTATGAAGTCAATAGTCCAGCACTTCAAGCTACTAGTTCCTGTGCCTGTTTGAGTGCAATCTGAACTGTTGAAAGTTGATATTTACAGAAAAAACATGAACAGGATGTGGATTTCGCTAATCAGAAAACTGATTCTGATACAGATAGACAGATGGAGAAACGAAGGGGGGGTGGGAAGCTAAGGACAGAATCAATACTTATTAAATGTAGTAGGGGAACATTATTTACTAATTTGAGCAAGACTTTATAAACTTGCAAAAACACTGCAGTTGTACCATGAAATATTAACTCTACCTCTCCCAATAACACTTCTGCATGTACATGTGTGTAATAAAAATAACAAATAGACTATTTTTGAGGCCAACATGCAAAACGTCTTCTTAACAAAGAATTGTGATCCCATTGTCACAGTGCTGGCTTTAACAGACATGTTGGATAGCACTACTTTGGCTAATTTGATGTATATGAAGGCTATGGATAAGGTACAAAGAATGAACAAGGATGAAAGCTCTTTCAGTTCTGCGATGAAAGTGAGCTAACAAATTGCAACAATAACTTCAGGAAGCCAGCCATCAATCTGATTACCTACTAATCCGGCAAATACACAGCCAAATAGACTTCATACTCACCAGGAAGTAAGACAACTAACTGGTTGTGAGTATTAGATTTTTCTCTACAGAAGAGTGTACCACAGACTAACGACCAATGATCTCAGGATAAGTGCTACACAGGCTCGGAGATAATTTGGAGAACGAAGGTATGGAAGATGAAGGATCTCTTGACCAGAGTAGGTTCAGAGAAGTACTTGATGACACATTATAAAAAGGAGAAGGAGGAAATATATTTACAACATAGAAGACAAATGAGATTTTTCTTTTTTTTTTTTTTTACAAGACTCTGCTGCAAACTACAAAAGAGATCTGTGTTTAGCACAGAGATGAAAGACTATCATGGTGGTGGCGGAATGGAATGATACAGTAAATACAGTCATAAAAGCTTTGAGACAGACCAGAAAAAGTGGAAGTAAGGAAGAATAGTAGGTGGCTAGATTAGAAGATATACATCACCTATACTAAACAAATGGAGAAACTTGCTAAGACATATAACTTCTCTTTCTGCATTGTGAAGATCAAAGTAATGCCAGTGCAAGTCAAGAAGTTAGGGAAAACTATGTGCAGAGAGATAGTTCCTATTGATGCTAAAATGAAAGGAGAAAAGTGCTACCATGAGGAGCATGGAGAGAGAGAGAATGAGAGAGAGAGAGAGAATGAGAGAGTGAGAGAGAGAGAGAGAGAGAGAGAAAGAGAGAGAGAGAATGAGAGAGAGAAATGGTAAGGGTAAAGATTTTCTGAAGAAGCTACTACAGAGGGATCGAATTGATGAACAAAGTTACAAAAGTAACAAAATGAGTTATAGTCCAGACAGCTAATTAAGAAGAGAATTAGCTTAAATGTGGTGCAGTTTAGGTCTGTACCAAGAGGAGGTATTACAGGTACTCTCCTCTTAGTGGGACAATTAAATAAGTTCTTAATGAACCATTAAGCATGGCATTTGTTAAACTGGAAAAGGTCTTTCACAGGATACCATGTTCTTTAGTCTTGTCTATGAAAACAAGGTGCAGATAAATTGCTTGTGAATGTAATTCAAACTATGTGCAGAAATGTCATCACCATGGTAAACAATAACAAGAATTTAGCAAGCAGGAAGTTGTCTATCAGGGGTCAGTTTTCAACCTCCTACTTATAGTTATCCATGCTATAACAGAGGAGTTTAAGACTGGGGGTCCATAGGAACATCTGTATGTTGAGCTTAGAAGCAAGAGGCTTCAAGGTAAACTTAAAACAAAATTTTAATTAGCAGGAAAGAAATCAGGTGTGCTACATTCTGGGAAATGGTTATGTTTAGTATGCAGAAAAGGTTTACTTCTAAATAAACTATGAATGCCCAATAGATGCAAATGTATAACAAGCAGGCTGACAGAGAAGACTTCATATGTAGCAAGTGAACAGAGCAGTACTCAATTGTGGATCTTGTTTGCACTTCATAGGTTAGTAGTTAATAGGCATTGAAATATTTCTTTTAACTCCAAAGAGAACGTCTACTCTCTCAATTGCAGATTTTACTATATTAAAGATGTGCACTCACCAAGAGTTCTTCTCTGATAATAGAGCCTAGCATTTGGACTATTGGTTGCCTGTAACTCATGTTCAGAGCAGTGCAGTCTAATGGTGATTTCTTAACATGCAGTTATTGTGGTGTTTTTTAGTAGTTATTTTTCCTATTGAAGGAAACAAAATTAGCATGATCCTACTGGAGGATATTTTCAAGGTCTCTTTTCATGGAGTCAATAGATAGCTTGTGTAGGAGTGCCTAGGTTGCATGTAGATAATGCTTGGGTGCACAAAATTACAGAGGAATGAAAGGTGGTATCATGTGAATGGAAAAGTGGATATGGCTGGAGCTGATGGCAAGTATACCAATGTAAAGGAGAAAGAATATAGGGAAACAAAACTGAAACCTGGGGTATACCAAAATTGATAGATTGTGGATAAGGGAGACCCATCAGAGCATGCTGCAACAGTATATATACTCCAATAAGAAACCAATGACTCAAGAGATGAGAGACGGATGAAACCATTGAGCAGGCAGTTTTCTCAGGAGACTCATGTTCCAGAGGAGTCGAAAGCTTTGTTGATACTGAGAGCAACAGTCTCAAGTAGATCAAAATTTGCAAAAGTTGTTAAGTTAACTATAAATCTTAATCAGCAACAAACAATTTAATGCCTTTCTAGAAGAATCTCTTGAAAAAATATCACAGCAGCATGAAATGGCATAAATATTTCACAGATACAATAATTTAATGTAAAACTTAAGTTCACAATTTATATATTTTAAAAAGGAATATTGCTTTAAATATTAATTATTTTTATAAACTATTTGCATAAACTGAGTTAACTATTTGAATAAACTTTTAAGCATTAATATTTTCTAATCAAATTCACAGACTAATATTTAAAATATGAATTTTACAAACAAACAAAAAAAATTAACTGAACTGATAATGAGATCAAATTCTTAAAAGTAAATGTCAGACCAAGGTAAAAAAAAATAATACCCCATAAATTTTATTTCATATAATCACTAAAAAACTTCTTACATATTTTCTCAAAGTGCTAGTAGAAACTTAAGAATGTGATCTTCACTTCTATACATTTAAAATATTCAAACTAAATAGATAACCTTTTTAGGTAAATAACTAATAGGTTTCCAATATTAAGATGAAGTAGGATACTTTATGGCTGGAGTTCTTATGTACCAACTAACACACATATAGTCAGACCAATGATATCAGCCACAGCTGTTAGTTGTCTAATAAGAGCCAGCAGCAATGTAAAAGTTACAAAGTAGGTTATTTTCTATACATTTTATAGTAGATTCTTTTTCTATAACAGACAAGTAATTGATATGAAAGTCTATGTAGCGGCTTAATGACATCACATTAAACAAGAGAAGTGCCTGTTTCAAATCAACGTTCCAGCTAAAGTCTATGCTGCTTATTTACTATCATTATTGAATTGTTGTAGAATTAAAAAGAAATTTCTTTTTTTTTGGCATAAATACCTTTTATTTTGGTATGTATGTGTGTATGGGGTATCTGTGTTAGTGATGTGTGTGTATTTATAGTGTGTATGTGTGCAGGATCGAGAGAGGGGGTGCTGTATGTGTGGTGCATGTATAGTGTTACTGAGTTACCAACCACATCTGTATTGCACGTTCAAATCCTGACCAAGCCATTTTATGTACTCTTCACACCTGTGATTTCCAGCTGTAGCCATTTGATTTTCTGCATGAACCTACAACTAAACATGTTGACAGATTCTACAAAATGTTTAGCTTGATAATTTCTGATGACCTTAAAAACTGGATCCCAATGACTAGGTTTCCTCTTCAACTTTGAATAGCAGTTGACCTTCTGTAAAGCACAAATACAGCTCACATATCAGAGATATGTGCAGCTGCTACACACACACACACACTTTTGTAACTATAGAAGAGCTTAGCTAGTTGTCAAACTGCTACTTTCTAGTATAGTACAACTACTGACCCAGCAATATATTGGATCCTCTCATTCTCTTCTACTATTACCGCAATGGTTCCTACATTTCTGCAAAAATGAACTGAACCAACCTATGTACATTCATCCTCTATTCTTGTCAAATTTATTGTCTCACCCACACACCTCACATTAAACACTGACTGGCAACTCTATGGATCTCCTTTCATTCAAGTGCCTTCAAACAGTAAAAGACCCCCAAAGTGTTGAGAGCTTATAGACTACATTGTCCTAATATATATGGTTAATCCACATTACTTTGTAAGGTGCAAAGGGCTGGTTTCCTGGTTTCTCTGGTGTATATTTTCCTCCCTGGATAGGATACCAGTCCAACACAAGATAACTTATTTTTACCAGCTGAGTGAACTGGAGCAACATGAAATGAAGTGTTTTGCTCAAAGACACAATGCATTACCCAATCCAGGAATCAAAGACAATGCATTACCTAATCCAGGAATCAAAACCACAATCTTACCATCAGGAGTCCAATGCTCTAACCACTAAGCCATGCACCACCACTGTCCTATTATATATGATCAACTAAATTAAGATGTACCTTCATGATGGTGCTCAGCAGCAATGTCCACAATTCTTTTCTACTCTAGGTACAAGGCCCAAAATTTTGGGGGGGAAGGGGGGGGGGGCAGTCGATTAGATTGGCTCCAGTACACAACTGGTACTTAATTTATCAACCCCCCCAAAAAGATGAAAGGCAAGCAATGTCCACAATTAAGTTTGTCAGTGGCTCTATCTATGTAAATGGAATTAGTTTCTCTGCAATAGGTCGTGGAGGTACTCAATAATTAATGCATGCAGTATTTGTCTCAAACACAGAGGAACTCTTCAGTAATGGCTCAATGATATACTCCATCATAATTACTGCTGCTGCTATCTATATAGCGAAGTTTAATAATGCACAATAGCAGCATTAAAGCTGCACATGCACACGCACACGCACACACACACACACACAAATATTGAATATGATTTTGGCCTTTATTTTTTAATAATTATCTCCTAAGTTGGTAACTAAGAAAATCTAGTAACCAAATATAAAACTTTAAAAAGATACTAAAACCAGACAAAAAAAAACCATGCATTTTATGTTTTAATTAGATATTTTAGCTGTTAAAAGAAAATCAATGTTTCTATAGCTACCTACACACTTTTAGTTCAAACAGATGGTACCCACCTGATTCTAAAAATATGTCTAATGCAAAAAAGTCATTTTTAAATATAAATTCATCTTTAAAAATGTCTTCTTTTTCTGCAAAGATTTTTAACTAGGCTCAAGGGCAGAAATTCTGGGAGAGTTGTATAGTTGATTATATTGATCCCCTATCAGCCTTGGAAGGGTGAAAATGTCTATCTTGATAGGGTTTGATCTTGCAATGTAAAGAGATGCATCTAGATAGCAAGGCATTTTGTCCATCTCTCTACCAATTTTGCCAGCCCTATTAAAGTAATGGTAAATTTTGTGTAATTTCAATAAAGTTTTAGGCAAATGATTTTGTTTCAAATTGGAGGTTATTTATTCTGTCATTCTGCATGAGAAAAATTTAAGTGGAAATGTTAAAGTGAAAATTTTCTCTTTGTTGATGGCTTAGGTCACAGGCTTTTGACACTATTATTAACTATGTGATAACAATGTCCTTAAAGCAAGGTTTTTGTGACATAGAATATCAAAATACTAAGTGCTTTAACTGCTTCAATTACCCATAATCAGACTGAATTATGTATTCAATGCTTTTGTTTCAAATTATACAGGTGGTGCTAGCAATAAAAAAAAAAAATTTGACTGGATGTTGTTACACATTTAACAACTGTCAAACAAGTCAAGAGAATAATTGCAGAGCCAAATAGAGTTATTCAGCAAATAGTCACCTCCACTCCAAAACAAACAAACAAAAAAGGAGATGAGCCGGGAATAAATTTAACAACTGTTTTCATTTAAATATTCTTAAAGATGATCAAATATATAGATGGAAAAGTCCCATAACCTTTAATGGATCACTAGGTCATGAATAAAAGTTTTATCTTTATGGTGTATCATGTATGGGAGTCCATCTCTTCGAGCATCACAAGACAGAGAGAAGAAAATAAATGCTATTTCTCCTGGCTCTTCATGTTATGGGATTAGATCCTGCAAAGGTCAACCATGCCTTTTGTCCTTTTGGGATTGCAAAAACAAAATACCAGAAGAGCACTGATGAAGATGGTATTGACCTCAAAGCTGCTTACCTTGTTCCTAAATTAGAAATAATGA
Organism: Octopus bimaculoides; assembly: GCF_001194135.2. NCBI lineage: Eukaryota > Metazoa > Mollusca > Cephalopoda > Octopoda > Octopodidae > Octopus > Octopus bimaculoides. The sequence continues at coordinate 25,303,337 of NC_068984.1, forward strand.
CAGTTCTTTCTACTATAGGTGCAAGCCCTGAAATTTTGGAGGGAGGGGGATAGTTAATTACATCAACTCCAGAGCTCAATGGACACTTATTTCATTGAACCTAAAAGAATGAAAGGCACAAGACAGACAGTATTGAGGGAAAGGTGTTAGTCAATTCCACTGACTCCAGTACTTGACTGGTACTTAATTGATTCTAGAGGATGAAAGTCAAAGTTCACCATAGCAAGATTTGAGTTCAGACTATTAAGAGCTAAAACAAATACTGCAAAGCACTTTTACTCATGCTTTAACAATTCTGCCAGCTAATAATAATAATAATAATAATAATGGATCATAGATATAGCATGCCCAGCTGACAACAAGGTATGCAATGAGGAAGAAAGAAAAGTCAATAGATATGACAGGTTAGCTTGGGAGGTTAAGCAGTTGTGGTCGATGAAAAAGGTGGTGGTAGTAGTAGTACCAATAATTGTCGGAACCCTGGGAACTGAGTAAAAACCTTGAGAAGTACATGGAACAAATAGGGGATGCAATAAGGGTGGAGCACTTGCAGAAAACAGCACTGCTTGGAACCGCTCAAATACTACGGATGGTGCTCGAAAAATAAGGGGTGTTACCTTAGTTTACTGGTAGTGAACAGCTGGCACTGTAGTACATCTCCAGCAATAGAAGCTGTGCAAACACAATAAATAATAATAATAATAATAATAATAATAATAATGTCTATGGTAGAGCAGCAGCACCCATAACCTCTATGAAACATAGGCTGTATCAAATATTCAAATGAATTAAGCATTACCTATTTAGCTATCACCACTACTAACAAGATACATTCAAATTACAAGTGCTCGATCACACATTAAAAGGGTTTTGTGATTCTGTCACAAAATAAAATCATTATTAACCTAATAGGATTATTACTGATATACTTTGAGATTCTCAGATCACAGCACGAGTCGGTTTAATTCTGTAATACTGTAAACAAGTGTAATTGAATACTTGGTAATGCTGTAGTAACTAGTAAAACAACAACCCAAGAAAATTGAATCCCTTGCTCTTTACATTAGGCAATGTCATATAATACAATGGCGCCAAATCTTTCTCTTTCTTTTCTTCTCAATATCATATCAGTTGGATTCACGAACAAAAGCACAGTAATATATTCCACATTCGCTTCATTACAAAGAATAGTACAGTGACATAATGAAATCTAAAACAAAATGTGAATTCATAACCAATTACTCAATATCCATTTGAGCAGCTCTAACTACTACTACTACTACTACTACTACTACCACCACCATCATCATATTGTATCCTTAAAGCAAGAATTATTCACTTAGCTTACAAGACTGGTTTATTATCAATATTATTTAAAGGCGGCAAGCTGTCAGAATCATTAGCATGCTAGGCAAAATAATTAGCAGCATTTCATCTGTCTTTACGTTCTGAGTTCAAATTCTGCCAAGGTCAATTTTGCCTTTTGTCCTTTAGGGATTAATAAAATAAGTACCAGTTGAGCACTGGAGTCAATGTAATTGACTTACCCCTCCTCAAAATTACTGACCTTGTGTCAAAATTTGAAATTATTATTTTTGTTATTATTACTATTTAAATCTCCTGTTTCAAGCTCTCAGGATACAGTTTTGATATTTTCAAATGCAGGGAAGGAAAATTTACATGAAAATATCTAAATAAGGGCATGTTCCCAAAAGGAATTTATTTATGATGTAAATTCTACGAAATACTTCTACAGCATATCAGTATTAATATATTATACATCATTGAAGTCTCCTCTCAGAGAGATTGAATTAGGTTTTGATGCAATATATGATAGTAATCAAGCAACTTAGGATACCATTTCACAGTCTGAATATGTTAACACTCATTGATTTTAGATTAATGAGTGTTAAATTCATAACAAATGAATAGATAACGAGCTGGTATACAATTAAAAAAAATACATTTATTACACAATTTGACAGGCATTCATATGTTAGATATTAATGCATTTTGCTAAAATGTGCAATGTTTTTATGATGGTTCTTTCAGCAGATTTACTGCTTCTTGATGATTCATCATCTAATCTGGTATTTGTTGCGTCTAGAATGCAATACCTTCCCAGTCACCATACCCTTCAGAAATATTTGTATACACACACATACATCACACACACACACACACGCAAGCATATATTTGTATGAGTAAGAGAGAAATGGGGAGAAAGAAAGAGGTGGGGGTATAAACATATGAGCCATATTTATCAACAGTACACAAAATTGGCTGAAAAGAATGCTCAGTTTAATTTATATTTGTTTGAGTGGATAGAAACTGTAGGAAGTACTTTGATAAATATCTTACATGCCAGAATACACAAACCACATTTATTATAATATATCTATAAAGCAACCTGTCTGTTAAACATCTGCTCATTTCTATTTTGCCACTTTATAGATTGAACTGATAAAGTAATCAACTGAAAGAGTCAATAATAAAAGTTATTTTTGAAAATAAACTATATTGAAATTTCTTTTATTCCCAATCTAAGATAGATTGGAAGGAAAGAGAAGGAAAATGAAACAATATCAAATTCAAAAACTTAAATTGGGAAAAAATGATTTTAAAAAATGATAAAAAGAAATGAAAAGCGAGCTGGTTTTAATGCATGTGGAGAAATAATTTTAATATGGATGAGTAAATTTACATAAGATCATTTAGTCAGGTCTTGTAATTAAAAATTTCAAGTAGTCAGACAGCCTGGTATATGATATTTGTCCTAGATATGTCAATGACTTCTATGTAACATCATCACCATTATATATTTTTTTATTTGGTTATATTTTAATTTACAAGTGTCATCAAATAATAATTAAGGTTTTAAACATGAGGTTTACATAGCAGCACCTTCAAGACATTATGTGTTTCAAAAATAGGGCTGGGAAGATTAGATTTATTCATAAGAGCAAACAATAACTTTAATATGAGCTGTTTTATTTATTTTTCCCTCCTTTTTAAAACCATGAAGTGTCAAGTAAAATAAATAGGTTTAAGGAAGGAAGTTTATACAGCCAGTATGTTTTATAATTGCAATAAGATTAACAGATAAGAAAACAAAGACTTAACAGAGTGGAAGAGGAATAAATTCAAAAGAAAGGTAACTGCTTTCTTCCAGTTTTACCCAACAGAATGGAGAGTTACTGAAGTATATTCCATACTTTTAATCTCTTTGGTTCAACACTCAACACAAGCTACCACAAAGCCCTTAAATGAGTCTTAATTTCACAGCTAAACCAAATGCATATGGCTGTACATTTAGTTGTCTTACCTTCTGTTTCAGTCACTGAACTGCAACCAAGTTAAAGCATCCCTTGAAGGGTTTAAGTCAAACAAACCAACCACAGTAAGTTTATTTTGTTTAAGTCTAGTACTTCTATCAGACCTTTTGCTGAACTGCTAGATTACGGAGACATAAACAAACCAATATCAGTTGTCAGGCAGTGGGGGTGGGGAGAGACACACACACAAAAAAAAAAATAAATAAGCCTCCATAGTTTCTGTTTATGAAATTCGCCCACAAGGCATTGGTTATCCTGGGGCTATAGTACAAGACACTTGCTCAAGGTACTGCACAGTGGGACAGAACCTAAAACCACATGGTTGCAAAGCAAGCTTTTTAACCACATAGCCATTTATGCATGTATTTATTTAGCAGAATGATTAGTTTTATTTTAATTAGCATAAAACCTGGCAGTAATATGTATAGCATGTTGGTCTATCAATTGAAAAATGATGTCTAGTCACTGGCTTTGCACTTCGATCTGAATAATGTTAACCAATTTTATATTATTTCCCCAACAGCAAGAGCACAGTGATGAATTTGGTTGCAAACTAAGAAGCTATGAATAACAGACTTCAGTGTGAAAATTAAATGATCTTCTTACCTAAGAATAAAATTACCTATCAATCAAATGAAAGTTAAAGTGTTGTAAAAAAAAAATTTTTTTTAAACTTGTAAAACAATGGGTACATCCCTTTAATAGTGAATAAGGGAAGGGGGGTACTCCTTAAGATGATGCTGAAATATAAGAAAATACTTGAAAAGCTGCTGTTTGAAATAGAATATGGTGGCCTCAGTGCATGATAAGGAAGAAACAGTAGTAATCAGCTTCTAAATTAACGTTAATTCATTCCAGTTTATTCTACATGAAATACAATTATTACAGAACAATTAGATGTCTGTTCAGGTCAAGGCAATATGTCTACATTCAACATTATGTTAAGCAAATAAGGTTCAAGAGGTAGAACTGAGAAATTATTATGTAATGAATAGAATAGCAGGTTTTAGCACAGTTTTTTCTTTATAGAGACACCAGAACAACTAAAAGACAGATGAATTATGCCTGCTGTTTGGGCAACAAGAGCAATACATTTACTATCTAACAGCTGCTGAAATGATTCAGTATACCTTTGGCACATGGAGGTGGATGAGTAAAAGAGAAGAGTGAGAAACAAAAAAGCTGACGGAGGGAGGAAGAAAGGGAGGTGAATAAAGAGAGGGAGGACATGCACACATTAACCAATGGATGACTCAGACCTTCCAGGAATGGAAGGGAGTAGGGATGTGAGGAAAATGAAAATTTCTCGATCCTCCAGTACATCAATCGTTTTATAACTCCAAAAAAGGCAAAAATATGGCTCATCAAATAAGGGAAAGGGTAGTGAAACAAATAATCTACAAAATAAAATTATTACATACAAATGAACCATTTATCGATAGCATTAATTACTATAAATTTAATATTTAAAAACTAGCTAATTACATATCTTTTTCTCCATTCTAAATCAAAATGTTGTAAACGCACAGTGCCTAATCCTAGAAAAATAATACTGAAACGATCTACATTCTTGGAATTAAATTTTATACCATTCTTTGAATTCATCTAAAGTAGGCTAATCAACAAAATGTTATATATAACTTGCCTGCTGAATGAAGGAAGAATTGAAAATTAATGAGCTTTAATAACAGAAAACATTAAATTGTACTTAATTATATAAGACTGTCATAAATTCTCTGCAAGCAAATTTTCCTTCAGTAATGCAAACATGAAAAAAAAAATTTTCTTAAATGACAGAAAGCTTGTAAATTTAAAATTATTGCCCAAATATCAAAATGAGAAATAAAGTATTACTACAAGTAAGTATTAATTACAAAACTGGTGTTAAATTTTTTACCAGCAGACTGGAGAAGGACTTAGAGTTTTAAAAAGAAAAAAAAAAATTAAGAATGCCTACCCTAAATGCACTTAGAATTCTTATATGAACATTAATGAAAGTATAAGAGATTACCTGATAAATTACCATATGGAAATTTAGACAATTATTACCAAGCAGTATTATACAAAAAAAAATGACTGCAAATAACTGGCTTACTGGTCAACTGACTGTGTGCCTATGAAAACATTTGCCATGTAAATCTATTTAAAGATTGTTTCAAGTGTTTCCATGTGGATTTTATCAGAGGATAGTCAATATACTGAAAAGGAATGTAAGTGATAAAATCTACAGAAATATTCATAAATTGATCATAATTAGTTAAGTAACGCTAATATACAGAACAAGAGGTATGTAATCCAAGGTTTTATTTCTACAAAATTTTGACATCTCAAAATTGTATAATCAGAATATAATCTGAGTTATTAATCAGAAAGGTTGAACTTCTTCAAAGTCATTACATCCTTCTGTCTTCAAAATAGTTTCATAAATGCCAAATCCATGACATACTGCAGATATATCTAGAATGGTACACTTGTACCAGTAATCAGAATATTAGATCATATCTCAGAAAAAGTCATCTACCTCATAAACAAGTCCATTTCCCTCAACTACTTCTAATGACAAACTTATGAACCTATTGTATATTTATTCTTTAGGTCAGTACAACAAAACTTACTACTGTCCCACTAAATTTGTTCTATACAGCTTCCAATTAACTTTTAAATTATTGCACTTGATACTTTTCTTACCAACAATTATTCATTCATCATTCCCTACGATAGGTATTCACAACCAATATAATTTAACTCATTCTCAACGATAATCTATTTTACTTTAAAAAAAAAAAACTGCATTCCTCTAAAACTGCCTCATTGCTGAATTAAACCAACTTCCAGATAGCCCCTCATCGTTAAAGTTTCTTAAGGCACATCTATTCATTAACACCTTTTGTTACCACTGAGATCACCACTGGTTCTGTGATGCCAACTTCCTGTTTTTAAATTATCTAAAACCCTTGCATCAAAATTTCATCTTCATTTATCTTCCAATGATGACAAAGTTATTTTACTAAATTCTTCATTAGTTTCAACATTAATTGAATGAAACTAAAGGTAGTATATTTCCACAGAAATATGATAACAAAAGAGTTTAAAGATATTTCTTAAAAATTCAAATTTCAAAAGAAATATTTTTAAAATGGGCCCCATAGACATGACAGAAGTATTTATTATAAACAGCTGTTGTGAATATCACTGCTCAACTCAACAAAAACTCTTAAATTACAGAAAGATTCAATTTCTCTCCACTTGGTCAAAACAAAAAAAAAAAACAAAAAAAATTAACACTAAAGGTCTTCAGTATCACATGGAATATGACAAACACTGATTTAAATTTCTCACTTCAGTCATTACAATATTTAACTCCAGGTCATCTCCAATTAAGGTCCATAATCAACAACATTCCAACCATAAAATTCCTGTATTTTTCCAAGCCAGTGTACTTAGCGCCCAGACAGCTGAATGTGATTTGAAGGAAATTCCTATTCTATTTCTCACATAGTCTCATCAGTATCTTAATTAATATAATGCTGTCAGTCATCATCATTTAAAGTCTGCTTTCCATGCTGGCATGGGTTGGATAGTTCAACAGGAGCTGACAAGCTCAATGAATAACAAACACTATTTAAATGATTATCAACATAAATGACAAGAATGTTCAATGCAACAGGTTAAATATTTAATGACAGAATCAAATAAAAGACTTTGAAGAACCTTCTAAAACATTGGTGTTTCCAAGTTGTAAAAAAGTAACTACTCAACGATCACCTTATCATCTGGAATCTATTAGTCAAGTTTGAACAAGACCATATCTCTCATGTGTATCTTGAATTATCTCATCTATAAGACCGAATTTCTTCACTTCGGATCCCAAGATTTATTCACTCTCTCTGCTCCTCTCTTCCATGAACTAATGGTGCTTTATTCATTTAACATTCACCAAACACAAGCGCACATACATTATATGGCCATACCAGACATTCATACCTCTTGAGTCTACTGTGATTAATTTTCCAAATTTCATGTGCTAAATCAATCTTATAAGTTTTATGTTACAAAATCTGCCTTCATTTTTGTCATTCCAGGTGTAAGTCTCTTACGAGTTGATTGCCGTTAAAAGAAAAAGGAATTAATCAGATAGCAAATATTGTTTAGCTTTGATTGTGGATTTGGTAATCTGTTTATTAACAAAAACAGAATATCTTAACATGTCTGTTTCCCCTTCATTAAAGAAATCATTATTTAAGAAGAACACTAAGTCCATTAATGAAATAAGATAAATTATATGAATATTTAGTTTTACTCAAACAAAAATTAGTGTTTACTGATAAGAAAACACTTATTCATTATTAAGTTTGAAAGCAACAAGAAGATTCCTGATTTACAGACATTTTAGAATGTTATTCCAAAACTCCAGTTGCTTTCTATGGAATGTGTTTATTAAAAAAAAAATTAATAATGATAAAATTTAATAGAAATTCTTTAGAAATTAGGCTCATTGGTAATCTTTATAATCCTTAGTCAACTGTTATATATGAAATATGTCAGTTTTATATGAAAGTTAGTAGACAGGGGAACATGCACTCAACCCTAAAACAATTCAAGTTTGGTGCATTCATTCACACACATGAAAGCAGTCATGCACACACACAAAAAAAAATTAAGGGAAAAACTAAAAGAAATGTAAAGTAATAAATAGGTAAAACTTTAATGGAACCCAATTCCACTACAGAATATCTCCCACCAAAGCAAAACAAAAAATAATAATTCTAACGACAATAGAGAAACAACATGAATGTACACAAGTTATTTCTGTTGTTTAGTTTAAAAGAAACATCATCACCATCACAAAATTTCATTATGGATGCAAAGTGACTAATAGGAAGAAAGTTGAATGATTTAGCATATTTTACCATCCCTCACACTTATCTAAATTGCTTTTTGTTATTGTAGATCCACAGAAGGAACCAATAATCTAAAGTCTCTAGCCCATAACAGGTCCATTTCGAAGTTGACTTTCAGTTTCAGTTTCATTATTGATAATTGGAGTGAAAATATACATGTTAAAGCTGGTACCTTAAAGTCTGGTGTTTGAATCCAAAAAGTGGGGGAGGGGCATAAAATAAGAATAATATTTCATAAACCTTATCACTGTGTTATTTTCATTTCCAGACAAAATAATCTACAAAGGGAGGGAGGGAAATTTACACGTTTGCATATATAGGTTTACACGTGTTTTTTAATATATGTTTTGTTTTATTGGAGGTTTTCTTTTCTTTCTTTTTTTAACTAATACCTATGTTAGTGAAAGATTAGTTCATTAAATCTAGAATGAGGTAATGGTGTTGTTCAAGTAGCTATCAACTAAGAACTGCACTGCACCATTTTAGAACTACATCACCACCTAGACAAAAGGACTGCACTGGAAAGTGATAGCAAAACAATAGCATAATTAAAATTGGCACAAACAAAGCTTTGTAATAAAAAAAATATATATTAAAAAATTAAATATGTTTAAAAATATGACTTCCGTATAGAAGACACTAATACTGGTAACTACGATTGTGTACATTCAAATGACAGAAAGGAATTAAGAATAGGATATTAAAAAAGAAATTACAACAAAAAAAGGCTCTTAAAACGGAACTGACAGAACTGGTATGAAGTCCTAAGTTCGACAATATTAGTCAAGGCTGATAGCTTTCACACATCAGCGCATCAGATAGCCAAACGCTAACTCGATGACGTCAGCTTTTGTCATAAAAAAATAATTAAGCAGGGTAAGATGAGGTGGGAGTTATAGTAGAGTAAAACACAAAGCAAGTTTAGTCAAACAATATTTCTATTTCCATAATTAGAGAGAGGGGGAGAGGGAGAATGAGGTTAGTAATTCTCGTGCTCTATTTCCCTTTGATATGGCATCAGTTTACTTCGAACTACCTCCCTCTCCCAGAACAACGAGGAACATTAAACTACACACATTTTTAATTGTTCTGGGATATATTTTTATAACGAGGACATCAGTCACGATAACAGGACCGTGATGATTAGCCGTAATCGGTGAGTTTCTCTAAGGAGGTAATGTTCATATTTTACTCAAGAAAATTACATAAAACTAACACCGCGACAGGAGACAAGTGTGATAGTTGTGACGTCATTGTCAATCATCAACTTAACAGTGACGCGTTGACAATCTAATGTCATAAGGTGACCCAGATTGTAGTGACAAATGGCCGAGACTGAAAACCTTGACAGCAACGATGACTGAATCCGGTAACAACGACTATGATACTCTTCTTTCCCATTAACTTTAAAGAAGCCTCTTAATTGTTTTAAAAGCCCTTCAGATTACACATTTCTTTGTAGACTAACAAGAGAGGGAGGGGTGTAAAATTGCAGGACCAAATGAACTCACGCATCAATATCTAATGATAAGTTGTATTTTAATCTCAGATTATAAAATAGAGATAAAAGTGTGTCCAAGAGAATTCTGGGAGATAAACACATAAAAGATTAAAATATTTATATACATAACAAGGTGGTGCGAATTGATAAAACAATATCAGGCTTAAATAAAGCATGCAAAAATGCACGAGGAGACGTTTGATTTAAGGTTACGTTGCTTACAGTATGAATTAAAATTTTCGATCAGAAAATAAAACAAAGAAACTGGTCGTCCTAAGTACTTGAATAGCGTACAAGGTTTCACAAGAGGACTGATTTAAATCATTTCTATTTGTAACGAATTAAAAAGCTTGGTGAGATTTCAGTGTTTGATATGCAGAAATGAAAACTTATCTCAGGTTCCTGTCAGAACTGAGAGATATAAACATGCCAATCGTATATATATGAATTTTAAAAAATAAATGCTGAGAAAGCTGAATGGAAAAATATTTTTAGCGAATCCCATGCATTTTAATAAATTCCAAGCTTACAAGAAGCAAAATAGTAAAAAGTCGTAAAACCAACAAAAGGTAAATAAATAAACGAATAGAAGCTAGTGATGCTGGTAACCATAAAATAGTTCAGTTCAAAAAAAAAAAAATCCTATCAGGTTGATTCCTCACCACCACTTGGAGGAGGAGAGGAAGAAAGGGGAGTAGAAAAAGGAAAGGGAGAGTGAGGAGGAGAAAAGGGAGGAGGAAAAGAAACAGAAAGAAAAAGGTGAGAAGGAAAAGAGAAAAAGGTGAAGAAGAAAGGGGGGAAGAGAGAACTGCATAATGAATCCTCATACTTTCAATAATTCAAATGAGTGGCATATTAGGGAGAATTCCTGTAACTTTTTTATAATGGCACTTTGCCAGGAAAACAACTCAATAATGGTAAATCCCAAAAAAAAAAAAAGATATAACAGATAAAAACATAATTCCAAAAATTCTTCAATTGACTAAATGATCTTTGATTTTTTTGTTCCAAAGAATGTTTGAACCTTCCTCAGTTAATTTACAAGTTCTATGGTAAATACACAAACTATCCTAACCCCCCCCCCCCCCCACCGTGCTTGTTTTATTGTTTATTTTATTTTTTTGTTTACATCTTACCTATCGAATGTCCATGTTTACATTCAAGTTATATGAATGTAGTCTTCAAAACAATTCCAGCTTAAATATGTTGTTCTTTGCTTTCCTTTCTGAGCATAAGCTTGTTGAAGTAGAAAGCAAAAACCGTAAAGGATGAGAATGTAAAAATATTTCAAATTATATCTTACAAAAACATTTTAGTAATTAATTGCCTAACAAATTGGAATGGTCTGCTTTTCTGATATTGAATAACAGAAACTCTATACAAATGTTCCATAGGAAACCTAACTAGTGTAATTGGGTAGATGATTAGATATGATAGCTAAGTATCTCCCCAAGAAGATAATAAATCTACAGCATCACGGATATAGCTTTATCATCATTATCATCATTTAACGTTTGTTGTCCATGCTGAGGTTTGACCAGAGTTGACAAGCTGGGGAGCTGCACCAGACTCCAGTCTGATTTGCTATGGTTTCTTTGGTTGGATGCTCTTCTTAATACCAACCACTTTACAGAGAGTGCAGAATGCTTTCTTTCATATAGCACTGCATGGGTGCTTTTACGTGGTGCCATACGGGCGCTTAAAATGAGGTGTTCTTACTCGTTGCCAGTACCGCCTGACTGGCCTTCGTGCCGGTGGCATGTAAAAGCACCCACTACACTCTCAGAGTGGTTGGCGTTAGGAAGGGCATCCAGCTGTAGAAACTCTGCCAAATCAGACTGGAGCCTGGTGTAGCCATCTGGTTTCACCAGTCCTCAGTCAAATTGTCCAACCCATGCTAGCATGGAAAGCGGACATTAAACGACAATGATGATGATGATGATGATGATGATGATGAACATTTAGGTAATAAATGCATTGAGAATATTCTAATTTCCAATTTAGGCACAAGGCAAGCAATTTTGAGAGGAGGAACATAGTTGATAACATCGATCCTGGTATTTAGATTGATAATTTATTTTATCAACCCAAAAAGAATGGAAGGTTGGGGTGCATGGCTTAGTGGTTAGGGTGTTGGACTCATGATAAGATTCTGGTTTTGATTACTGAACCAAGTGATGCATTGTGTTCTTGAGCAAAACACTTTATTTCATGTAGTTCCAGTTCACTCAGCTGGTAAAAATGAGTAACCATGCAACAGAATGGTGTCCCATCCAGGGAGGAATATATATGCCAGAGAAACTGGTCCCTACAGAGTAATGTGGACTAACCAAAAGAATGAAAAGCAGGATTTGAACTCCAAACATAAAGAGCCTTAAGAACACCTTCACTAATCCACTACATAATAATGGTTTCAAATGTTGGCACAAGGCCAACAATTGAAGGGGTGAGAGTTAAGTCAATCATATTGATCCCCCAGCATTCAAAGTTGGTACTTATTTTATCAACCCAAAAGGATGAAAGGCAAAGTTAACATCAGTGGCATTTGAACTCAGAACATAAACATGGATTTAATGCCACTAAGCATTTTGTCCAGTGCACTGCCTTAGTCTACTGTGTAATAATAACAATAATGGATTCCAATTTAGGCACAAGGCCAGTAAATTTGAGAGTAGGGGATTAGTAGATAACCACAATCCCAATATTTGTCTCATATTTTATTGAACCCAGAGGGCTGACAAGCCAAGGTGACTTCAACAAGATTTGAATTCAGAACAAAGGGCTGGAGCAAATATTGCATCTCTCCACCATTCAAACAATTCTGTAGATGCACTACCTGAACAATAATTCTTTCTACTATAGGTACAAGGCCTGAAATTTGGTGGGAGAGAGGGGTCTAGTCAATTACATCAACAGCTTCCCCAATATTTAACTGGCACTTTATTTTATCAACCCCAAAAGAATGGAAAACGAAGTTCACTATGGCAGTATTTGAACTCAGAAAGTAAAAAACCATAAAAATGCCACTAGTCATTTTATCTGATGAACTAACAATTCTGCCAGCCTGCCTCCTTTAATAATAATAATTAGTGCTTCACGCATATTAAGAAGGGCATTGTCAGAAAGAGAGAACAATAAGATTCCCATGCAAATATATATTCTTTTACTTGCTTCAGTCATTTGACTGTAGCTATGCTGGAGCACCATGTTTAGTCAAAGAAATTGACCTTAGGACTTATTCATTGTAAGCCTACTACTTATTTCATCAGTCTTCTGCCGAACCGCTAGGTTACAGAGATGTTAACACACAAACATCGGTTGTCAAGCAATGGCAGGACACACACACACACATATATATACAACAGACTTCTTTCAGTTTCCATCTACCAAATCCACTCACAAGGCTTTGGTTGGCCTGAGGTTATAGTAGAAGCACCTGCCCAAGATGCCACACAGTGGGACTGAACCCGGAACCATGTGGTTGGGAAGTAAGCTTCTTACCACAGCCATGCCTGCACCTATGTATTTTCTTTTACACACCTTTATTTGATTTTTGAAAATGAACAGTCTAATGTGTGTATTTTAATGACCTATCAATGTATATAGCAGGTTTCTTTGCCCCAGGTGTCAGGAAGACAGCAACAAATAGAAACAATTAAAGGAAGAAGAAAAACTAATAACAATAGTAATGATGATGATAACGATGTCTGCTCTAACTATGACTAAGAGGTTAGACTTAATGTATATGCAGAAAGAAAGAAAAAAAAATGGGAGCACAACATTGGCCAAGTAAAAAGAAAATGCCATCAAATATTTTAAAAGAAAAAAAATGGTAGGGACATGAGTGGAGGGTTATGCATAAAGTTGAATATTTATTGCTTCAAGATGATGTAGAAAGGAAGCAGTGTGTGTGTGTGTGTGTGTGTGTGTGTGAAGATATCAAAAAATTGAGTTCATTATAAAACCTAATTAAAGCAGCACTGAATGAGAATATTATAAACAGGTTCATTAAAATAAAAATAAATTCTAGGATGAAAAAAGCAGACACCTGATGATGGTGGTGATGATGATGAAATTGAATACAATTTGAATAGAGCAAAAAAAAGAAAAAGTGCATGACACATTAAAATACATCACTATTAAACAGTTTGGAATCATCCAAATTTTTAAATTTTGGTTAAACAGTATAGTTAAATACTTCTATGGCTGCAGACAAAATATGTTTTGAATTCTATGTTCATCAACCCAAACGTTACATGCAGACAAAACTACATGTGCACACACACAAACACACACACATATGCCTTCTCCTCATAAATTAACTTCTGCACCCCAGATTCCCATACAGCAATACAATTATCTCAAGTGTTTTCAGCTTTAAACTTTTGATAGAAGGTCATGTAGGTGAATTGGTTGGTCCTCGTATTCGTCAACTAAATTCACTACCATTTAGATAATAGTGTTAGAAGTTTTACAAATTTTCCCAATTTGAAACCAATTCTTTCAGATTGTTCCCTGGTAACCATGGAGTCTGCTGCTTTCTCAACATCCAAATAGATATATTTTACATTATCTACATGTTCCTTTTGAATATGTTGCTGACACTAATATTTACAAGCCATTTACAAAGATTATGTCAAATACACTTTGGAGAAAGATAATGCCAGATAAGATAGCATTATCTTTGTCACTGGGTGGTTTAGTTTTAACTGACAGAGGACTCCATCATTGGAAAAATTCACTCAATTATCCAAGCATGCAACACATGTCCTAGCTTTACTCATCTATTTATTTCAAAGATATGTAACATTAGATATGAACAAAGATTTTGCCATTACAACTATGTAATCATACTAGCTTCTAAAATCTGCTGGCAGTTGTTTTGTTTTACTATGATTATTAGCAAATAAAAGAAAGACAATAAATACATGAAGCAGTTATCTGAATTACTTTATACAGTAGGTTATTGCAGTTATTTTTCTTAAGATATGATCAAACAGTGAAGATGAGAAATTTAAAAAATCAACAAATCAGCACAGATAAGAGCCTTTTAAAAGCTTGTTTTCCTCTTATAATATCTCAAACTGATAAAAAACAGAAAAACATTACATGATATACCTCACTATAACCAGCCAATAAGCTAATGAACAATTTAAATGAAGCTAGGTCAGAGACGTAAATTATCCTAATTATACATAATTCAATAACAATACTGTAATGTTATTGTTAATCTAAGGATATCTGTGAGGTCTTAACTTACTTTAAATATATTTTGAAAAATTATTGGAATAGTAAATAGAAGTTTGCTAGAGAGCATTAAAGCATGCTGGGCCTTTTCATTTAAAGATTATAATACTCATTATTGCTCAACATCTGCTTTCTATGCTGGCATGGACTGGACAATTACTACTTGTATGTGTGCGTATATATGACCCTCCATGTTTGTTTTTGTTCGATTTCCTTCCATGTCTCCACTGTCATTTTTTTTTTGTTCTTAACTCTGACCCGCTATAAATCCTAAATTTTATTTTAGAATTTATGGGAGCAACGGTCTTTGAAGACTCACATTGTTGCTGAATGCTCGAAATGAGGAGTAGACAGACAGCCAACAACTGATGAAGGGTCCTTTCTCTGTGTTTACTTGTCCTGTTTTCCATATTTTTCTTCTTGTTTGTGTATTTCATGTTATTTACACCGTTGGTGATGTCCTGTACCCATATACATATATATGTGTGTGTGTGTATATACACACTATTTATTTATATATATATACACACACACACACATATATATATACTATTTATATATACACACACATATATATATATACTATTTATTTATATATACATACACACATATATATATATATATATATATATATATATATATATACTATGTATATATACACACACACACATATATATATATACTATTTATTTATATATACATACACACACACATATATATATATATGTATCATCATCATCGTCGTTTAACGTCCGCTTTCCATGCTAGCATGGGTTGGACGATTTGACTGAGGACTGGTGAAACCGGATGGCAACACCAGGCTCCAATCCAATTTGGCAGAGTTTCTACAGCATATATATATACACACACACACACTATTTATTTATATATACATTGAGGACTGGTGAACCAGATGGCTACGCCAAATCAGATTGGAGCCTGGTGTAGCCATCTGGTTCACCAGTCCTCAGTCAAATCGTCCAACCCATGCTAGCATGGAAAGCAGGCGTTAAACGATGATGATGATGATGATATATTTTAGTAGTAGAATTTTCTGACTAACCATGTAGATAATTATTCAGTATACATTCAGATCAGTATGACCTTAGTAGATAAGCTGAATAATTTAAACCAAAGCTAACTCAAGGCCATCAGTCAAACATACTTCATTGTTTTCAAAGCCAACAATTCTTTCCTTCAAGATCAGCCAGTTGTCATTACAAATCTTCCACCTGAAGTTAACTACTTAACACCAGACAATCTTTAAAAAAAAACAAACAGAAAAAAAAAAAACTATCATTCATAACAAGTGAACAGTTATTTCTAATAAGTTGATGAGATGAAGAAGGGTCATGCCCATGGCCTTTCCAGGTCATTACATACTGGTGAGATTGATGTGGCTCAACTAACATCAATCTTAGAACGGCTAAGTGAAAGTTCTAAAAGGTTAATATCCCAGCTTTTTTTTTTTGTAAGATGATGCCATACATTAAAAAATAAAAATAAAAACAACTTTAGAAGCTGCTATTACACCATTTACATAACTGGAACAAATTTTTTAATGGAATATTTTAAAGAAATCTGAACATTTAAATAATCTGAAAGCTTGCACAAAATTTTTTCTTTCTTTTTTTTTTTTTTCTGTTATTCTACATCAATCAAGCTGTAAACTGTTAAAGAGTTGACTAATAGAGAAAGCAAAGTCAATTTAGTTAGAATCTAATTTAGAGAGAAGAGGACTATTTGCTGACTGAATCAAAATCAGTATTATTATTGGTATTGTTTTCTAATTGAAGATGGATGATGACGATAATAATAATAATAATCCTTTCAACTATAGGCACAAGGCCTGCAATTTGGAGGAGGGAACTAGTCGATTACATCGACCCCAGTGTTTCACTGGTACTTAATTTATCGACCCCAAAAGGCAGAGTTGACCTCAGCAGAATTTGAACTCAGAATGTAGTAACTGGCGAAATACTGCTAAGCATTTCGTCCAGCATGCTAACGATTCTGCCAGCTCACCGCCTTATAATAATAAACCTAGATAGAATGTGAACTGATGACAAGAAAGGCCAGAATGTTCAACAGATTCTGCCAACTCCTACTCTTCAAGAAATGAAGACTAAAAAAAAAGTAATCAGTTTAAAAAAATATACACAAGGTAATAAAATCTAAAACTAGCCATTACAAGTTTATAGAACATAATATTTAATAACTCGGGATAAATTTGAACATTTGCCTTTACAGAAATTAGGAATTTATTTTTGGCCTTTATGATGATGATGATGCACTTTCTAGACTTATAACCTATCATAAGACCACATTGTTGTTGTTGTTAAGCCCTAGGCAAGGCCTGATCAAGTTAATCTATGATCAACAGTATTCCAGCCATAAACATGTCTTTTTTTCATTCATTCTGTACTTTCAGATTATCTTATGTAATATGTCTTCTTTTTTTTCTTTTTCTTTTTTAAAGACAGTAAGGTGTAGTTTCAAAAATAGGCTGCTGTTTCTAGTAGACTGAATGACCACTTAATTGGCTTATAAAAGTATGTAAGACCTGAAAACACTCAGTGTACATTACTTTTACTTTTTTAAAATCAAAAAGCAATCAATTTCTAGGTCAAGGTTTTCAACTTTTATACTGCATTAATCAATAAAGACTTTATTACTCCAAAATATTTGCACAACAAAATTAAAGAGATCAGAAGCTCTTCCATGAATATTGTGGTTTTCCCATAATTCTAAATAAAATTGGAAAATAAAAACCATAATGAATTCAAATATTAGGAAATAAAGATTGGATCCACTCTCCTTTATTCACATTGTTAAACAATAATCTTAGTAGCTCTTCATAGTTTAAGAATATGGAGACAAGAACTAGGTTTACATAAAGAGCCAATCATCACCCACAAACGAGTAAGGTTTGGTAACAATGCATCATGCTTTCAGTAATTGTTTTAGCTACCTATGTAGCCCCAATTAGACACAGGCACCCTTGTGGCTCTCCCATCCTTTGACCCAACAGCACATCCAGAATGTGGTGAGAGCAGAGAGACTGCTCCGTCAACACTAGGCTGGCACTCATTTTCAGCTGAGCAAACTGAATGTGAAATGAACTACTTTGCTCAAGGACACAATACACTACTTGGGCCTGAAATTAAACCCGTGACATTATGATCATGAGCCAAATATCCTAACCATTAGGCCATGCACCTTCACTGAAGGAAGGGCAGAAGGAAGGATCAATAATTTAAACCAGTGATTCTTAATCTTTCTAAATCTATAGCATATTGGAGATGAAAGTGGAGGGACAAAATTACTGGTGTATTTTATATTGGAAGTTAACATTTTACTGGTGCACTTCATGTGCATGAAAAACTTTTGAAAAGCTATGCTTTATAAAAAGCACATTTTTCAAGATACTTAAACATTCATATTTTCTAAACCCTTAAATTATATATTTTTTAAAAATCTGTGGTGCCCTGTTCAAGAACAACTGATTTAAACCATTAAATTACAAATAGAAATTTCAAAGAGGTTAGTAATCTTAAAAAATAAATTTTATAAAAAGCAAGCTAAAATTTAGAACTGCTAGATAATTCGCTGCACTAGGAACAATCTTCAGATACATTTAAGAAAAGGGATGCTGTGGCATTCATATCTTCCCAAGTCTAAGTTACATATGTGAGATGGTTACAGCTAAGAATCAAACCAAGTTGTAGACTACAAGTACAGAAAACTTAACAGCACAGAAGGTATTATTTCATGTTACTAAAGTCAGCTAACTCTACTTGCCTAAAACTCATTACTTAATCATTAAAAAAAATTGTAACTACTACAAGTTTGTGCTGGTGCCACGTAAAAGCACCCAGTATACACTGTGGTGTGGTTGGCATTAGAAAGGGCATCTGGTCATAGAAACCATGCCAAAATAGACAATTGGGACATGGGTAGCTCCCCTGCTGGCCAGCTCCCATCAAACCATCCAATCCATGCCAGCATGGAAATGTGAACGTTAAATGATGATAATGTTGCAGCAATATTATTTCATTAAATACAATTTGTATATCATCTCTAGTTTAGTTTATTCATTTATATCCTTACAAAAAAAAAAAAGAATGGCTTCCAAAATTTGTCTTTCTCATCCTTTTTAACCAATACCGCCCATATCCACTATCATTTTAATGCCAACTTTTCCATGCTTGTATGGGTCAGACAGAAAGCCTGCCTCAAAAAATTTTCTCAGTATTATTGAATTAAATAAAACTATTATTTTCAGGGAATTTACAAGCAAATATTTTAATTTTTGCCCAAGAAAACCAAATATATTTTTATTTCATTTTTTAAACTAGTAATTAAAAAGGCAGCAAGAATTAATAAAACAAAAATAAAAACTAAAAGCTGATTTTTAGTGTTTGAAGTTTATCTGACAACTCAACAATAGAACATACTGGAAGAGCCGAGCCTAATGGATTAAAATAATAATAAGAATAATGCTTTAAAGGAAAATAAAACCTGTCTGTAAAAACAAGTACCTTGTTTTTATTATATAGTGCAACTTAAGTTAGAAAAGTTTCAGAAGAAATGTAACAAAGGTGGCTTTCCAAACCCACACCATATTGTTCATTGTTCCACAATTTATCTTGTCAACTTGCCAGCTCCTTAGATTAGCTAGCTGCTCATTCAAGTTGCTAATTCCACAATTTAAATCAACATTGTTGTCTTTCAAAGTGCATATCAAAATTGGCACCAAATACATCTTAGCATTATATAAAATGATTTCCTGAAATATCTTTTTTAATTATAACTGGGGTTTTTTGGGTTTTTTTTCATTCACTTTTTTTTTTTTTTTTTTTGAAAAAAAGTTTTAAGAAATGAAAGTAACAACTTGGAAAGATCAGAGAACAAACACACAAAGAGTAATTTTGTTTTAAATAAATATACTTTTGATAAATTGGCAACAATATTCTTTTATCTTTTACTCGTTTCAGTCATTGGACTGCAGCCATACTGGGGCACTGCCTTGAAGAAGTGTTTTAATGGAACAAATCAACCACAGTATTTTTTTCTTTTTTAAAGTCTGGTACTTATTCTATCAGTCTCTTTGCTGAAGTGTTAAGTTACAAGTACATAAATGAATATTGGCTGTTTAACAGTATGTTTGTGAGGGGGCAAACAGACACAAACACATACACACACAATGGGCTTCTACACAGTTTCCATCTACCAAATTCACTCACAAGGTATTGGTTGAAGCTCAGAAGTACAAGCTAATGAAACACTCCTCAATTATTCTACATCCAAATTTCAAGTAGTAAAAATCTATATCTATTTTGTAAACATTTACAGATGAGCCTGGGCAGAGTTAAAGAGCTTTGCTAAAACACAGCCCAGCACTCAATCAACAGTGACCATTCAATTAGTAGGACTCCTGCCTGTTGACTTAATGAGTTCTAGCTCGTCATATAAACATGAATATTGATGTCACCACTTGCACAAAAGTGATGGTGTCAACATTCCTTACCAATATTGTGACTGGTCACTCTGCATTTTTGAACTCTGGAATAAAAATGCTTGAACAACATCCTGCTTCAAACAATTCCCTGTCTATATGACACTTCCATGGGGAAAAAAAAACATTGAATAAATGACTGAGCTTCAGTTTAGCATGAACATCGCAAACTCATTTTCCTCCCTTATAAATCATATTTAAGAAAAAGGCGGCGAACTGGCAGAAACGTTAGCTCGCCGGGCGAAATGCTTAGCAGTATTTCGTCTGCCATTACGTTCTGAGTTCAAATTCCGCCGAGGTCGACTTTGTCTTTCATCCTTTCGGGGTCGATAAATTAAGTACTAGTTACACACTGGGGATCGATGTAATCGACTTAATCCTTTTGTCTGTCCTTGTTTGTCCCCTCTGTGTGTAGCCCCTTGTGGGCAGTAAAGAAATAAGAAAACGTTATTACTATGTAAGAAAAATCATTATTGCTCATTTGCCATAAATTATTTTATTCTTTGTGTTAATGACTAAAGTAATTGAAAAAATTATTTCCTGCACACTTTCTCGGTACATGTCATAAAAGACTACTATAATTACAGAAATATTCAAATGTAATTCTACTTAGAATGTTGAAGATTATAATGATTAAATAGTTAGGATTCTTGTCCACAGAATAATCTTGCAGAAATAAATTAAATTAGCACACCCATGATGAGCCAATAACTTTATATACTGCTTAGTTACAATTTATATTATTAAACCTAATATAACGGAGTCCTCTAAAATAAACAGCTATTTATAGGAAATGGTAAGCATTTCTTTTCATTAACAGTCATTACAAATGAATGTATGCTTCATTACTAGGAACCGCAAAAAAGCTGTAAATTGAAGTAACATTTTTGTCATTAGCAATTGATACATACACTTTATCAAAAAACAAAACAAAAAATATTTCATGTAGGTTGAAAAACTAAATCAACTTTTATAAAATTTCAACTCAAATAACTACAGAATATCGAACTCACATTTTTACCAACCTACCAAGTTTTTACCTTTATAAAGTATTCAGTTTTAGTTTTAAAAAGTTATAGAGCAGTATTATCACTTATCAAAGTAAGCTCCATGACTATTAAGAAGCAAGGTTATAAAACACTTAGAAAATTCAATTCAAGATTAAAACATCTTGACCATATGACCTCCTAAGTAAGCTTATAGCATAGATAAGATGATTTTAACGATCTTCACAATATGGGGGCAAATCATGATTTTTGTTATGGTATGTGAATAAATCCTGTTTCAAAACTGTTTTCGTCGTCGTCGTCATCGTTTAACGTCCGCTTTCCATGCTAGCATGGGTTGGACGATTTGACTGAGGACTAGTGAAACCGGATGGCAACACCAGGCTCCAATCTGATTTGGCAGAGTTTCTACAGCTGGATGCCCTTCCTAACGCTAACCACTCAGAGTGTAGTGGGTGCTTATTTGACAACAGCCATGCTGGAGCACCGCCTTTAGTCAAACAAATCGACTCCAGGACTTATTCTTTGTAAGCCTAGTACTTATTCTATCAGTCTCCTTTGCCAAACTGCTATGTTATGGGAATGTAAACACACCAACATCAGTTGTCAAGCGATATGGAGGGAGGGGGCAACCAAACACACACACACACACACATA
>NC_068984.1:25325556-25349615 GCF_001194135.2 Octopus bimaculoides
TATATAGGCTTCTTTCAGTTTCTGTCTACCAGTTACCTTTACTTGCCTAAAACTCATTACTTAATCATTAAAAAAATCATAATTACTGGAAGTTTGTGCTGGTGCCACGTAAAAGCACCCAGTATACTCTGTAGTGTGGTTGGCATTAGAAAGGGCATCTAGTCATAGAAACCATGCCAAAATAGACAATTGAGACGTGGGTAGCTCCCCCTGCTGGCCAGCTCCCGTCAAACCATCCAATCCATGTATAAGACTCGCCCGAGCTAGTTCATTATCCCAATCCAAGGCTATAGTAGAAGATACTTGCTCAAGGTGCCACACAGTGGGACTGAACCCGGAACCATGTGGTTGGTAAGCAAGCTACTTACCACACAGTCACTCCTGCGGTGTTTTAAAAAACTTATTTAACTTACTGATGCTATTAAAGAAATGGGAAGAGAAACTAAGAAGGCTTCTGTACAAACATATGAAACCTCTTTTGTGCTTGGATTTTTTTTTTTTTTTTTTTTCAGTTGATTACTGAATATTTGACTAAAATTCAGCATTAATGTTAAAATAAACTTGTTGGTGCAAATTAATACTTTTAGAACTAAATATTAATGCAATATCTAAAGGAAATTATTATCAATGTATTTTAATATATGAGGAACTGAATTTTCATACTATCAAAATAGTAGTTAGTACCTGGTTACTTATTTTGCAACATCAAAGAGAATTCACCAACATCTTTTAGGGTCTAAGCAATTAGAAATAAATAACTAAATAAACCCAAAACCATTTATGTTTCTAAGCAGCAGAATGGCTGTAAGCAGTTCCCAGGATCAGTGAGAAGTTGGATTAATGAAATGGCATTCCTGAGAAAGTTACTTTGTCAGTTTAAGTAATTGGTTTAGAGGAAAGCTTGTTCAAAACTAAAATGGCTAGCAACATCCACATCACACTGTAAGAGGCTCAAAGACAGAAAAAGGAAGTGAGAGAAGGTAAAAGAGAAAGTAGGGAGGAATGAAAAGCAGAAGAGAAATGTAAGAGAAAACGGGTGGGGGTAGTTAGTGTGTAATATGATGGGGTAAAAAATGAAACCGACTCTTTGTGTGTCACCTGTTTTATATATTCCCTTTTCAGTTTAGTAGCAGATGCAACCCTTAGTGAGAAATAGGCAGACAATTCCCAAACCAGTCAGGTAGGGAGGAAGGGAGATAGAGACGAAGTTGGCCCTGTATATAGAATAATGCTGCTATTAAAGTGATAACGAGACAAACGAAGAATGCTTGTTACATGTGCATGCATGTGAGCACCTTTCTTGCTTGGATTTTTCAATTGATTATTGAAATTCTGTTTTAAAAAACAAAAAAACTGGAGTACTGCTAATTTTAGATGCACAGTTGATATTTACAGTAAAATAAATGCAATCAATGATTAAAGAGAATAGTTGAAAATAGTGGTGTAAAGAGAAGGAAAGTTAGTTGCAAACTTTGTACATTTGTGTGTGTATATATATATATATATATATATATTATTCATATAGTATATGCATCTACTCATATATAGTTATATATATATAGTTTATATACATATATTTATATATAGTATATATTCATATATAGTATACATATATTTATATATAGTATACATATATTTATATATATTTATATATAGTATATATACAGATATTTATATATAGTTTATTTATATATAAAGTTTATTTATTTATTTATATATAACTATATATATAGTTTTAATTACACCGAGTAAGACTTCTAAATGTAAGAAAGCATTACTTCTTTAAACTTGATCAGTAGTTCCTAAAGTGAAGTCGTGTTAATTTCATTACCGAACACTTCGTGTCAACAAAATGGATTTGGCCAGTGCAAGCTGGGACTGTCTAGTGTTGACACACGCACACACAAAACATCACGGGAAATAGGTTAAGAGCACTTGTCAAAGGATCATGACAGCAATATTTACATGGGAATATTTGGATACGAATATATCATCATGTGTTACAAATGCGCTTTGGAAAGGCATGAATATCAGAGCTAAGAAATCCCCGGTAACGGTACATTTTGTGCCTTTGCAAAGAAAAAATTATTAATAGGAAAATAATACGAAAACTATGTAAAATTATAGACATGAAACAAAAACTAGAAACTTAATGAACATTCAGTATAAGAAACAAAAAGTATGTGTGAATATATATAGAAAGAGTATGTGTTAGAAACTGGGAGTCTAAGAATTAAAATCTAGGCACCATTTTGATGCATGCAGTCTATGTAACAAGACTGTTTTTGCTTTTATGCTATCATTAGAACTTCCTCGATTCAGTTATATTTGAGACTGAACATCAGCAAATAATTCAAGATAAGAGGGCAAAGAGATGAAATGTAAAAGAGGAGAGAAAGAAAAAGGGATGAGTGCTCCCTAAAGCACATCGAAACATCTTCCAAAACAGAAAGAGAAAGGGAGAGAGAAATGGGTAATTGATGTATGTCATTAAAACTATAAAATCAAATCCAGTTATTAGATATAGCTTTACTCAACCTTTATATGTTGTGTATTTCTTTTAAAAATAGTTTCGTAAAAAAAAAAAACTGAATCCAATTAGAATAACTACTAAAATACTAACGTAAGATTACCAAAAGGTAATATTAAGTCCGAAAAGAGAGACATGAAGCGAGATCGTAATAAGACCAGACGTAAACATTCTCAACACATGAGAAGAAAGATAAGTGACATGCCACGCTATCGCAAACAAGGCGTAAAGATATTGAGTATTAAAAAAAAAAAACAGAAATCAATCATCTTTAATGTCGGGCTATTGCTAAATATCACCGACATTTATAGTGTAGAATCGGGTAAATCAAGGGGTGAAATACGCTTATGAGACGATTTCTGGAGAAGAAGAAAAATGTAACTCGGCAAATTTTTATAAAGTAATTTTTATTTAAGGACTACTGATAGTTCTTCCGTTTTTTTCTTTTTTTTCTTTCATCAACCTTATAGAGATGACTGCACGATAATTTAATTTAGATCTTCCAAGTGTAAGCCATCAATCTAAATATTGTGAAATATCTAGTAAGTAAATAGATTTAAAAAAGAAAAAAAAAGCAGTTATTACTTGCTACAGAAATTCATAGGAAAACATTAATTAACAGAGGAACTCTTTGTGTGTGTATGTTTCCGCTGTTACAGTTCCCCCTGAGCTACGACTACTAATCGTGAAAGAGAGAGAGAGAGAGGCCAACAATATAATCTATAGAAATATGACAGGCAGTTGTAAAAATATACAATATGTAGAAATCAGAAAAAAGTTTGTATTGTTACAATGAGTTTAATTAAAATGGTGAAAGAATAATTAAAATCAGTAGTTATTGATTAAAGATGTATATACATACCTTTTGAAGAAGTGCTTGCTTCCATCCCAAGGAATAATAAAAACAAACGTACGTAAAACAACGAATGTGTGTATATAAATATATAGTATATATCCCGCGATGAATGTTTTAAAAAAACAAATGAACACAAAAACAAACTAAATTGCGATTAATAATAGTTTTCCTTTGGTTTGTAAAATGTACCGAGTTTGTCTGTAGTGCTTGTGTGTATGAGGCTTGTCAAACAGAAGCGAAGCATGCATGATGTTAGGGTGGGTGTTTACAAGAGAGGTAATAAGGATTGGGATAATGAACTAGCCCGGGCGAGTCTAATACAGAACAGATGCCCAGGGATGTTAGAAGGCAGTAGGACAACGTCTGCTGTGCAGCATTTTACGTGTGTTATGTTCATGCATTTACTTTCTTTTTTATAAAATGACTAATTTTGAGAGGGAAAAATTATTTTAATAGAAAAAAAAACTCGATTCTTAAGTAATAAAATTCTATTGACTGCGATCGTCATTCAAGACATACTTTCTCCGACAGACAGTTTCAGTAATTTTAGATGCCTTATTCCTTATTGTGCTCCAGTTTCGTTTCCCTAAGTATATATATTTTATTTCACCAAAAAATCTATGTATAATACTTTCGTCTCATTTTCCGCTTTGAGCTTATTCTTAGAGATCACTGTTTAGGTTAGGAAGTCGCTGTGATATAGCGAATTCTTGGAACCTCCACGTGGTCACTCGACTTCCTAGAAATAAGAGCCAAATTCCTCCAAATGAAACCCTACTGTCTTAAAAAAAAGTACAACTTGGACAATGTATATAGATCTACTCGACAAGAGCTGACCTACAACAAATCAACAGAGACATCTTATTGTGGACGTTTAGTTAGAATCTTTCACTTATTTTTGTAACTAAAGCCTGCACAAACAAACATCACAATTACATATCTCTCCACACCACCACGCCACCATCCTGCCTCAAAACAATTTGAGGTATTCTATCTATGTAAGAAACAAATGTTTATTCTGCTATTGTTGAATTTTCCTTCATACTAATTAATTTCATAGACTATAATCAACAAAATACGAGTGTGACAAGTCAAAAGCAATTAAGTGTTCGGATAAAAACACGTAAATATTACGGTCACTACACTAAACTTAAGCCGTTATCAAAAGTACACAAGGTATTATGACAGTGAAATTAGTGGCGTGGGGAGGGCCAAAGTGACGGAGGTAAGGAATACGTACACCACCCGTTTTCGGCGTAACAAAAACCCTAACCACCTAGTGTACGTATTCTTTACTTTCGCCGCCTAGATTTAATACGAAAGGTATGAAGAACCATAGAAAACTTGAATAGCATGGTGCCTTCGTAATTATTCCAATTAGTAAACCATACATGAAGGAAAACAAAATATTTCTTACGCAGGCATAATCCCTATGATTTCAGAGGAAGAGAAAAATAGGAAACTGAAATACACGTTGTTCCCAAAAATATTAACGACATAAAGGGAACTGGCACAAAGTGGGTATCGAATTCACGTCCCGGACTCAACTTGCTAATAGCTTTATGTTTATCTCCCAGCTTTCATCCTAATGAACAAAACTCATTTATTTTCCCGCAATAATTATATATAGATGTCAATGTCATTAGTTTGTGTTTCTATAAAGATTCATCTACACCCCGTGTCTCTCGAGCACTTCATAATGTTGCCAATCCTAACAAACGTGATAAAATGACAAAAGAATGCTTATAAAAATTGATATTAAGAAAATTTCTAGACTATAATATATTAACAGACAGAGATAGATAGATATTTCATCAAAAGGATGGTTCACGGTGTGGAACTGAAATCAACGTTGCATAGCAGCTTTCAACGATTAAGCAATATTGCTAAAAAATAAATAAATAGAATAAAATATCTAACACAGTTTTCTCTAAGTTACATTTCATTACCATTAAACATAAATATATGCAGACAAAAATGTGTGTGTGATACAAATAATTAATCCTTAAAGTTAATTATTCAGAGACCATTCTATGAAAATTAAGCTTAGTATTAACATATATAATGTAGTGAGCATGAAAATCTAATTAGAAACATTTAAATGAGGAAAAGACCTTAGCTCAGTGACTAATAATATTTTAATCATTTAAGCAAGTATGAGAGACAACCTAAGGGTATGTTTCATTCTTATTAGACCTCCTCAATGGAACCTATTTTAGCATAGCTCTGAAGCAGTGATGAGAGAATCACTGAATATCACAAATACATGTATGTATGTAACAATCTAAGACAAACCAATATGGAGATTCTATGTTCACTGGACCAGATAGATATAGCAGCCAAATTTCTTACAAATCACATTTTGCCCTCATAAAGAGGAAGTGCACATTAGGAAATGAAGTCATAGATATATAAAATGATAAGATAGTAATAATAGCTGGATTGTATAACACATCAGAAGTAAAGTCTTCTGTGAGTTCATTGGATCTGGGTGAAATTGCAGTTAAATTACCCTCAAATCTTATCACTCTTAAAAACAGAAGGGTATGGTGAATAATGTAACTCTAGAAATACTAATCTTGAAAAAGAAATAGGGTGGTTTCAATCAGAACACCTTAGATCATATATCTGCTGAATCGAGACTGATCTAGGGCTTAGCAAAACTACTAAGGTTTATAGTCATGTCATCATTGCCTTTTAACCATTGTTATATTTCTGTTGAGTGGAGGCGCAATGGCCCAGTGGTTAGGGCAGCAGACTTGCAGTCATAGGATCGCAGTTTCGATTCCCAGACCGGGCGTTGTGAGTGTTTATTGAGCGAAAACACTTAAAGCTCCACGAGGCTCCGACAGGGGATGGTGGTGAACCCTGCTGTACTCTTCCACCACAACTTTCTCTCACTCTTACTTCCTGTTTCTGTTGTGCCTGTAATTCAAAGGGTCAGCCTTGTCACACTGTGTCACGCTGAATATCCCCGAGAACTACGTTAAGGGTACGCGTGTCTGTGGAGTGCTCAGCCACTTGCACGTTAATTTCACGAGCAGGCTGTTCCGTTGATCGGATCAACTGGAACCCTCGACGTCATAAGCAACGGAGTGCCAACAACAACAATATTTCTGTTGAAATACACTGCCTTTATTTCAGTTAGTCTTGAACATAATGAGAATTAAGCAAAGTAACTATAATTACTGTGTTTGGAACATATATGACCAAGAAATTTTGACAAGTGGTTTTAGTCTAGATCCTTTTAAAACAGGAAGTTTTTATCAAACGACCAAGGGCAGTCTCAGACGGGTTCATATCAAAAGTGTTAACATCTGTTTTCCATGTCGGCATGGTCTGGACCATGTACACTGGAAAGATATCTGGCTAAAGAAAGCTTGTCTCAACAAATTCCATGTGAGCATGGAAAATGGACATTAAAACAATGTTTCTATACATATATATGGGCAGGTTTGGTTGCGTGGATAAGAAGTTTGCTTCCCAACTACATTGTTTTGGGTTCAGTCCCAAACTTGGGAAAGTGTCTTTTACTATAGCCCCAGGCCAACCAAAGCTTTGTGAGTGGATTTGATAGACAGAAACTGAAAGAAACCTGTCGTGTGTGTGAGTGTATGTCGTGTGTGTTTGTTTGTACTCTACCACTGTTTGACAACAGGTTGGTTTGTTTATGTCCCCCATAACTTCGCAGTTCAGCAAAAAGACACCAACAAAATAAGTACCAGGCCTAGAAAAATTATTATCAGAGTTGATTTGTTCGACTAAACCCTTCAGGCCAATGCTCCAGCATGGCTGCATTCTTATGACTGAAACACGTAAAAGATACACATTTGTGGACAAGCATTATGAAAAGGACACTGATAATTACATATATTAAACCCCCTCATAAAAACATTTCATTCATAAAACACCCAAATATTCACAAAACCAAGCTGGTAGAGCAGTAAATTGCAAAGGAATGCAGGATAAAATGCTCAGTTATTAATATAAAATTATGACAATGTGAAAGACATCCGGTTTTAAATAAGTATTGAATTACATTTTTCATGTATTTCTATGTAATTAGTTTATATTCTAAGAATTTTCTTGATATTAATTTGGAAAGTGCAACACTGGCACTAACTTTACCAAACTTAGATTCCAACAAATCTTACTGCAAAATATTTTCAGCTAAGTCATTTATTTATTTATTTATTTATTTATTTTAAAGCAAAAGGCTTTAGATATGCTAATCCCAGACAAAATATCTTATATTTCTTTCCTGATGTTATTGTAGTTTAGTTCTAGATCAGCCATGATTGAGCAGACAAGCCTATAGTCAAAGACATACCAGCTGTGACCATCCTGCTTTTTTTCCTATGACAAAGCAGTGAGGTGGGATTTAAGGAAGATTTGACAGCTATTTCTAGCAGATCAAACGACCTTCCAAAGGCTCCTTAATTTTCAGATGTGGAGACGGGGGATAGGGGTAGGAGTTCCTCTAACTTTATTTTATTGATTGAAAGATGTTTGATCATTAATTTTGAGGATCAAAAATGTCAAGGGTTAGATCATGATGTTAATTCAATTAGACTAAAATATTTCAGAAACTGAAAAACAATAAATATTTCCTCAATAAATGTCATCTATTGAAGAAGTAAGGAGCAAGCATTTAATTAACAAGTATGATCAGAAGCCTGTTCTAACTACTCAACAGACCTAAACAATATTTGTCAATTTAAAAAAATAAAATCAATAACAGTGAGTTTGAAGCGGAAGATAAAATAAAATTATTTCACTTCTTATCAGTCAACAATTCAGCTGAAATGGAAAAGAAATCCTGTCCTAAGAAATGTCATCATCAGCATTTTCCATGCTTTCAGATTCAGTGAGACAGATTTTCTACGGCTGGGTGCTCTACCTATCACCAACCCTCACTTGTTTTCAGGTAGGTAAAGTAATATTTCCCCATGGCCAGACATGTTCTCACAGAATACTGGAAATGAATGACACTGCTTGTATGACAGTGACATTCACAACTATCGTGCGATATCAAGACAATGAGACACAAGCACATACACACCTATATACACACACATACGCGCACGCACACACACACACACACGACAGGCTTCTTTCAGTTCCAACTACCAAATCCTCTCACAAGGGTTTGGTCTGTCCAGGGCTATAACAGAAAACACTTGTCCAAGATGCCATACAGTGGGGCCAAACCAGAAACAGTGTAGTTGGGAAATAAACTTCTTATCACACAGCCATGTGCGCACCTCATAGCTATATCCATCTAATCATCATTATACCACCATCACTAGTCGTACTACTATTAGTACACAGGTTGTTCAAAGTCACCTTTGTATTCTTTGTAGATAAATTGAGACTAGAAAAAAAAAATCAATGCTCAAGCTGCAATGGAGTTAATAAGAATACTAGAATGTTCACATGGATAGAATTTTTTTAAATGGTTTGAGGGCAAACATCAATGTATCTATTCTAATACGTAAAATTACCCATCACTAACCCTAGCCACCATGTACATACAAAATAGACTGTCAGAGAAATGTTATCGAACTTGAGGAGCTCTATAACAACGAAGTAACCATGTTGGATGTGTAAATGTCAGTCTAAAAAGGATACTGAGTTGAGATGAGCTACAAAGGTATTTAGAAATAAAGAGCAAAAACAAAAAAGAAAAAAAAATTTTATTGTGTTTTGTTTTTAAGGTATTAATCACACCAGTATGTAGGTTTTTACTTAGGTATAGTTTGTAACCAAATAGCTACCTGAATAAGTACTATTTATAAGGCAAAGAGATTAAAAGGGGGTTTGGAGAGAAAAGAAAATACGTATACACAGCAAGAAATTTTTTTTTTTTTTTTTTTTTTTTTGCTGCTCACTAACAGAGCTTGAACATTTCCGTAGTAGATATTTAAAAAAGAAAACAAAAGATTTAGACATAGATTTAATAATGAAACTAAAAGATCAAATAAGTGCACAACATTAACAGATATCAGCATGGTATTTTTTGAAGACTTAATATTTACTAGAACAAATATGTGTGTAATGACTACAATACAAGACTGGATTTTTCAGCATCCTTAGTTTGGTTAGGTTTTAACTTTCCTCTCCAAGGTGAATGAAATCATTACCAGTAATGTATTGGAATCAACTCTGAGTAATTAAAGGTGAGCTGGTAGAATCATTAGCACACAGGGCAAAATACTTAGCAGCATTTCATCTGTCTTTATGTTCTAAGTTCAAATTCTGCCAAGGTCAACTTTGCCTTTCGACCTTTCGGAATCAATAAAAATAAGTACCTGTTGAGCACAGATTGATCTAATCAACTTATTCTCTGGCCTTGTGCCAAAATTTGAAACCAATATTTAAGGTGGCAAGTTGGCAGAATCATTAGCATATCAGACAAAATGCTTAAAAGCATTTCTTCTAGCTCATAACGTTCTGAGTTCAAATTCTGCCAAAGTCAATTTTGCTTTTCATCCCTTTCGGGATCAATGAAATAAAATACTAGTCAAGTACTGAGGTAAATGTAATTGATTTCTCCCTTTCCCACGAAAATTGCTACAACAGACCAGCATCCCATTCAGGGGGAAAGTTTTGATCTCAGTGAAATATTCACCATGGAAACTAGGTAATGAATCTTGAGTCCTAGGACTCATGAAAAAATTTAAAAGACAAAAAAACTAATGTTTACAATTAATAAGAAAAGAAACTAATTTATTTTCAATATTTTACAATGCAACCATATGAGTTACTTTCAAAAATTAAATATCCACATTAATTTTTCAAATATATGAGGGAGAGTCAAAAACTATACACACTATCGTTTTTTCAATGTATTTACACAAAAGCAGGGGATAAACAAGTACATCA
Source organism: Octopus bimaculoides (assembly GCF_001194135.2). NCBI lineage: Eukaryota > Metazoa > Mollusca > Cephalopoda > Octopoda > Octopodidae > Octopus > Octopus bimaculoides. The sequence goes on from NC_068984.1 coordinate 25,335,828, forward strand.
TTTTTCTATATAGTCTCCTTCCTTTTCAATGCACTTGGTCCAATGGTCCACAACCTTGTGTATTCCCTCCAAGAATAAGGTTTTCAGTTGGTCATGCAACCATTTATGCACTGCTTTCTTCACATCTTCACTCTTAAGAGATCGATGACCTCATAAACCATCTTTGAGCGGTCCAAAGATTTGATAGTCAGAAGGGTGAGATCTAGGCTGTAGGCAGGGTGTTCCAGTACCTCAAAAACCAATTTGTTAATGGTTTCAACAGTCTGGGTGGCCGTGTGTGCAAGTGCATTGTCATGCAACAACAAAACTTTCTTCGACAATAGGCTTCAGTATTTGGTTCGAATTGCTGGCTTCAGTTTGTTGGTTCTTATCTTGACATCATGTAATAGATATGAGTATTATAACCATATAAGCAGTGTCCTTCATTTCAAATTTTCTTTATAAACATGTGCAGCAACAGGGAAACAGGTAAGAGCATCAGGCCACAGAAAACCTGCCTCAACAAATTCTATCTGACCCATGCAAACAGAAAAGTGGGCATAAAAACAATTATGATGATAATGATGGATGATGATGGCAACAACTGGAGTAAAGAAAAGTAGACATTTGATAGTGCAAAACACAATGTCTCACACACCATTTTAAATCCTGCCAAAGCCAAATTTGGTTTACATCTCGCAGGATCAAATAAAATACCTGCCAGAAATTTATGGTGGGGTCAAAACCAATGAACTATATCTCTTCCTTTGGTCATAAAAAATTCCTTGCACTAAATAAAGAAATCAATATTGATCACAACCAAACTATAAACACCATTGTTTTTAACCCTTTGGCTTCCAGGTTATTGTCAAATGTAATATTCGTTTATTCACAGTGTTTTTAATTACTCGTGTATTATCTTGTAGCTTTGAGAATTTCATGATCAATTGCTTATTTTTAGAAGGACATTGTAAGATATGTGTGAGAGGCTGTTTCTGGCTGGTTTGAATATAGAACAGGAAGAATATTTTGGCTGGATATAGCCGGTTTAAATGCTAAAGGGTTAAATACATGAACATCATTACAAGCAAACTAACCTGGCACTATGTCACCTTGGCACATACCTAGAGGGACTATGGTTGTTTGACCCCAAATCAACTGTAGTTGAACAGACTTCTGATCAAAGGCATTTCAACCAGAGTTATCCTGTTTTGTTTGCATATCTAAGAATAAATTGGCTAATATGTCCATCCTCTTTTTTTTCTTTTTAGATGGTAGGGTAGATAAATATGATTAGTTATAATATCACGACTAATGAGCACATTCTTTATTAATGAGAAGAGGAACAGAATTTGCATCCATCTCATTATTCTTTCTTTGCCATAGTACTGGACAAGTTTAGAATGTTTAAAACATCTCAATTCAATTAAATATGACAATTTATCTCCCCAATCGTTACATCACTGCTCAATGAGTAACACTTGTAGGGGGTATGATGAGGGAATTTGGCTGTTATTTCTAACAAAACCAAGTAACCACATAGTGGCTCCCCAATTAGCTCAGTTGAGAGAATATTAGACTGAAGAGTGACTGTGATACTAATAGATGCATATGTCAGCCAAATCATTCCCATGTGCTAATTAAATACAGGAATTCAACAACTTGGATACACAAACTAGGATAATTACATTCCCACACAACTCGTTTCAGAATATTAAAAAAAAAACTATTTTCCTTACATTTTTTATTTGGTCTTTCTATAATTCAACTAATTTAAATTTTAATATTTAGGACAGTTCTTTTCTGCAGCCAGATGCTCACTTTTCTAACAAGACACTACCATAATGAACTAGGATTCACATTTTGTTTTCAGCTGGACAGAGTAGGAGAAGCCAGTTAAGGTAACATATGTGAAGGTGAGCAACAAAATAACTGTAGTCAATTTTGGTCTCCTGGTGGAACCCAGCTACTGAACTTCACAGCATTTGTGCCTTTATATGTTTCAAACATACACAAAATATATAAAGAAAGCCTCGCAAGCTCTTGTTTTTCACAAGTATATTCCATTTTCAAAGTCAAAAGTAATAGGAAAATAACAAAAAAGAATATATAAAGGAAAGAAAACTGTCTACATATCTGTACATATATATACACATACATAACAAAAGAGATAATCCCAGAGGAGTGAGATTAATTTTAGTTTGCATCACAGGGGATGGGCAAAACTAAGCTTACACATTCCATTGCAGGTAACTTGACAGATCAAGTATTAAACAGTAGTGGTGGCAGTGAATGTAGTAGCAGTTGAAGTATTTGTTGTGATAATAGTAGCAACTACTAATATATTCAGTAAATATAATATGGTTACAGAAAAATAGCTTAATGTAAATACAAAATTCATAAATTATCTTTGTCCTGAAATTGCAAGACAGAAAAATCTGTCAATATTGCCATGCTCAATTAACAGGCTTCACTGTTTAATTTGATCTGAACTTAATGATATATATATATATAACCATCTTTCTGTAAGCATTTGTAATATGGTTAAAGAGATGGCTTAATGAAAATAAAATGAAATGTTAAAAAATTATTCATATCCCAAGATTAAAAGACAGAAAATTTCTAAGAACTGTCATGCTTAAATGAGCAGTCTTCACTGTTTGTCTTGATCTGAACTAAATAACATAAACAACAAGAGCACTCAGAGAGTGCAAACCTCCACCAAGGCAATATCAACGTCCTCCTAACAATTAGCCAGAAATGATTTTTAAAATGAGACTATCTGAAATAAACTTGACTGCTCTCACAAACGAGAATACTAAAAATGAACCCGACCGCTCTCAAAGATTAAGTAAAAAAAAAACAGAAAAATAATCCAGAGTCTTTGTCCAGTACCTCATCGATCCCAATGGTAGTCATGGAATGTGAAGGTGGCTGTAGAAAATTTAGTGACAGTAATAAATAGTTTATCCTTATCTAATACAGTCCAAAGTTAATAAATTCACCATTCAAAATAGTTTCAAAGGCGGAGGTAATAATAATAAGTTCTACTTAGGAATTTTTAAATGAATAGCATGAGACCTTTTGGTTTTCTCTTAAATTCCAGCCTTCCTTTAGTATTCCTGTTGTTTTAGATCGATGTTTAGAAGTATGTATATATGTAAGTATAATGTAGTGTTAATATGTATGTATAATATATATATTATAAAAATATGTTAGTGTTATTTAATTTCTGAATGGTTTTGCTGCCATTTGTTTATGTAGTTTGATTTCTTTATCCATCAGTTTCTACTAAGATAGAGATGTGAGTAAAATTAATAATAGAGAAATAAAAATAAAACTTTGGAAACAACCTAAAGGGAGATAACTGAGAAAGACTTGAAAGTCAACGTAAGATCATAATCATGCAAAGTAAAGTAAATATAACAAATAATCCAGAATCCTTGTCAGGTACCGGATCAATACCAAAATCTAATCAGTTCGTGCCAGCCATGAGGCCAAACATCCCTGAAAGTTTCATCTGTGTCCATCCAGCAGTTCTTGAGATATCTTGTCCACAGACAAACAAACAAATACAACTGAAAACAATACCTCAGCTTTTGCCAAGGTAGAGGTAATAACAGAGTAAAGCATCTCTGTAACCATATGCAATTTCGTTACAGTAACGGTTTAATGAAAATAAAAATAAACATTTTTTTAAAAATTTGTATCCTTAGATTGAAAGACAGAAAATTTCTAAATACTGATATGCTTTAATGAACAGTCTTCATTGTTTAATTTTATCTGAACTTTTGTTTTTAATTGATAAATTAACTTTTCAAAATAAGTTAAATCTGGTTGGTTATCTGTTTAAAATGTTTGTTATAATTAATGAAATTACACATTTCAAGGCATGCTCTGGCCTAAGGCATACATGCTATTTCCTCTCTTTGTCTATTTTATTGTGACAATAACTTCTGTTCCTTAGAACTGACCAGTTTGTACCTCTTCTATTTTGACAATCCTGCCCTGCTCATCTCTCTCTCTCTTTCTCTCTCTACTCACCCCTTGGGTATGCATCAACATACACAGTTCTATATGTTCAAACTGTACTACACTTCTGTGTTGTGATATTTATGAGGCAGGTAGTTAGGGCTATGGCAGAACCGGTAGGATACTAAGACAAACAGTCTAGTAATATTTAGTTATATCCCTTTACATTCTAAGTTCAAATTCTGCTGGTGTTGATTTTGTCATCCTCCTGCAGAATATGTGACTCTGGCAAAGTTAAAAATTATTATCATTCTTATTCTCAGAGTCAATAAAAATGTCTTCTTTTCCACACACGCATATAAAATATCTCTAAATACTTTGTCAAGTTCACTTCAAGTCTTATTTACAATAAAATGAATATATAAAATGTATATTGAAGATCAGATTTATTATGGTTTACTCTTCAAGTCTTAACCTTGAGTCATAAATAATAATTAATCTAAAACATTCAGAATATCAACTTCTAAGAAATATGAAATGAGTTCTGTGAAATAATTAGGTAACCCTCTATGTTCTGGATTTAGACCCCACTGGATAAATATAAAATGAAAAGTAAAATAAATAAGAGTAAAACAGATCATGGTTAGATACTAAGATATAAGATTATTGTCAATAACAAGACATCTCTAGCAGAGTCTGTGAAGATACTCTTGTCTGTAGGACAATAACAGCATTCATTAGAAAGTGAAACAAATATTCCTTTATCTATTAGCTTCTGTGGATCTTCTTATTCATTGCTGCTGGCGCCAGATGACGCCAAAGGGCATCTCTGAAAGTTGTTTATTATTTTGGAGAGAGAGAGAGAGCAGTGATGCTAACCAAAAGAATTCTACATATCAAAGGAGGTAGTATAATATGATTATTTCAAATTGTGTAGAGTACAAATTCAGTGTGAAAGATTATAAATTTCTCTTTCAAAAAGAATGTAATCTTGAGGTAAAATATTTCTAGGCTACAATTTCTACTGAATCAATTCTCTGACCTGACTTAAGCTGAGTGTAAATAAATAGTTTTGAAATACAAAGTATGCATAAGGCATTTTGTACTCAATTATTTTTATTATTATTATTATTATTATTATTATTATTAATAATAATAATAATAATAATAATAATAATAATAATAATAATAATAATAATAATAATAATAATAATAATAATAATAATAATAACGCAAAACACTTTCAATACAGTAACCATAAGAGCATCACAGCAAACCACAGCACATACCCAAGGCACACAGAGCTGTGCTCGGTAGTGAAGTGAAAGCACGTTATAAAAATAAAACTACTGAACAATAATAATAATAATAGAAACAAAAACCATAACTATGGATGTTTTTTCCAGCTAATCTCACACATACAACTTGCAGAAATGTGTGCCTATGTGCATGTTCTGCATATAAATTATTTCCATGATGGTTTTATTATATTAATATTTTATAGAAATCCTGAAGTCTATACTAATTCCTACATTACAAGTAGAAATGAAACAATGTCAGAAGACGGCTGCTGTGAACTTTTTTTTTTTTTTTTTAATGGTTCTAATCCATACACCTCTCAAGTAATATGCTGGCATTAAACAACTGAATTGTTTAGACCAAATCGCAAGCATTTGAGTAATATATCAGGGCATGTTTATTGAAATATTCACCATCCTGACAAAAGTATGAACAGCTAATTTACAAAGAAACTATCACATAAATAGGAAACAAAAACTTTTAAGACAAATGTAAAACAATGACCTTTCATTTCTTAATAAGCATTGGCTGCTGCAGTTCACTCCTTATAATAAAAACAAATATATATATACATTTGAACATTTATTACTGGTGCATTAGCAAGATCTTTGAATATCCCACACAATCAGTTAAATATTTTGAAAACATTTACAGTTTTTGATATTAAAACAGGATAGAGGAGAAGATAGGCAAATGCCAAACCCATTTCACAATGAACAATCACATGGAAGACAAGATGAAGATATAACCTTTCAGTGACCTTATGTTGGGGCTAACCTTATGTTGAGAAGCCAAAATCTCAGTTAATAACAAAGTAGGTTAATTTCTAGCACTTCAACTCCACCTTACTAATTAGCAATGACAGAAAAAATAACCAAGTTCAAACACTAGTTGGAAATGTGGCTATATTTTTTCATTGTCTTGAATAATTAAGAAACCACTGCTGACATTTGTTTTTAAGTCCTCCCACACACACACACACACACACCACCCTCACTAGAAAATAGGCTTCTGAATAAAGTATTGTTCTTTAATCACATCAAGATTACAAATTACGAACTGCAGTACCTACTGTTTTGTCTTAGCTGTAACTACAACTCAATAAGCATTCAAAGATTGGATATATTTGTCAGAAAACCATTCCTGAGAGAGAGAGAGAGAGAGAAATATAAAAGGAAGTTTAGTTCCGACTTGTTATTGATAAATATGGCTCATGGTTATAACTACTGATTCATTCATTCAGTTCTTTAAACTGACAGGAAGTTATCTACTTATAGATTTCAGGAATTGAATTTACCATTCCAAACACATATATTCTTCTGAGTGGTTAAACATAAATCTCAAGCTTATTAAAAGACATCAGACAATAATTCGGTCTTGATACTGTAAAACATTAACACCAAATAACGGCCAAGTAGATACAATAAGTAACGTGCATATTCAGATTAAAATTGAAACCAAAGCAACAACAGCTATAACTAACTGAATGACAATGTCGGCATTACTGGGAGAACAGCTTACAGGAAGAGATGAGAAATGGTGAGGAGGAAGAGAAACAAGGTAAATTTGTGGCTTGCTGTACTATCTTTTAATCTTTATCTTTTACTTGTTTCAGTCATTGGACTGTGGCCTTGAAGGGGCTCAGCTGGAAAAAAAAATCTATTCCGGTACTTTCTTTCTTTGTTACTAGTATTTATACTCTCAATCTCTTTTGACAGACTGTTAAGTTATGGAGGATGTAAACAACCCAGCACCAGTTGTCAAATGGTAGATGAAGACACACACAGACAAACAATGGGATTCCGCTCAGTTTCTGTCTATCAAATTCACTCACAAGGTATTGGTTGGCCCAGAGCTATAGTAGAAGACACTTTCCCAAAGAGCCACTCAGAAGGGACAACCTAAAACCATGCTTGCACATAGCCAATATTCACATGTGGACTACATTACTTTTCAGTTAAGAAGTTCATCCCAATTCACAAATTCTTCAAGATCTACAAAAGTCAATCTAATGTAGATTACTAGTGCTTAATGCATGACATTTACCAAAATTTGTATTACATTCCTAATCTGCAGAATTCAGCTGAAACCAAAATCACTTTCCACCAAGGACAGCAATGCTCAGCCAATTTTGAAATGCACCACATCACACAAACTGTACTAACATTGTTTATATTCATTCTAAAAGAAATAAGGAAGTCTAATGCAAAAGAGAAACTAATCTATCCCTCTGTCATCCATAATTGTTCTGTTATGGAATTACAGGCTTTCTGAGCTGTTCATGTTAAAATTTTCAATGGGATGTTGAATTAATTACCCTCATATTTAATTTAGTAGAAAGTTAAACAACAAAAGTATCTGAAAATGTATCACAACTAGTGTGCCATGTTAAATAGTTTCGTATTCCTGAGTACCTCATAGAAATGCCCTGACTAGTGTAACCTTCCATATATAATGCAATACCAAACTTGTCAGCCACCACTGCCAGTTGTCACCCTGAAATGACCTGATGCCAACACCTGTGTTTTCCTACAGTATTCTGACAGTCTTGAAAGTTGTCCAGAGCTAGAGTTGATTAATGGACTTGTTTTTGTTGTTGTTGTTTAGCCCCAGGACAGCTTTCTCTGACACAGTTTATCCAGGTTTACATTATTGAATGTATACTTTTCTACAATGGAAGATATTGATATGAGAAATATTTAGTTGCTATTTCTGGCAGATCACGCAACCATGTAGAGGTTTTGGACTTTAGAAAAGAACCTCATGACAATTTTCACTGCATTAAATTCTCTTTCAAATTTTTGTTCATAGATATTTGAAGCAGATCTAAAATTTAGAAAGTGATGAGGTAACTTGGCATGTAGGCCTCTAGGATGAAACAACCAAGGATGATAAGTGGTAATATGCTGCACAACAAATCTAACTCATACTAGCATGGAAAAATGGACATCAAAGCTACAACGACAATGACAATGGTGATCATTCCTGACAAAGAGAGAGAGAGAGAGAGAGTGTGTGTGTGTGTGTGCATTCAATTTTCTATGGCTTGATGCCCTTCTTGTTGCCAACCACCACTTGTTTGTAAATGAGGTCATAATCATAAGCAACAAACATGTTTACATAAAGAACTGGAAACAACTGACACCATACGAATGAACTTGGTTATGCTTTCAGGGTGGGCTATCAGTAAACAACGGTGAGCATATATAATATAATAATGAAAGTGTTGTATGCAATGCTCAGGTGCACTACAACTTTAAAAAAAAAAAAAAGGCCATCAGGTTGCACTGTTGGCGAATTTCAAGAATCATGGAAGTTTTGGAGGATGTAGTGTCTCGACAGCTAACAACTGACGCAGGTAGTTTATTCCATGCTTCAGCAATTCTCAGCGTGAAAAAAATGTTTCCAAAAGTCAAGGGTGCTGTCTTATTTTTTGATTTTAAAAGCATGTCCGCGAGTGTTTGTCATATGGAATTCAAAATTCAAAAAAGTGCTCAAGGTTGTTGTAGTTGGAAAGATGGTGGATAATCTTGTGGATGTCTATCAAGTTAGTTGCCAGATGTCTGAGCTTCAATATGTGAAGACAAAGGAATTGCAAACTCACTCACACACAGATATACTCTGTAAAATAGAGTGGCATTAGCAACGGTGTCCAGGTGTAGAAACCAAGCCAAAGCAGACATGGCTTGGCATAGTCTTCTGACCGACCAGCTCCCACTGAATTGTCCAACCCACACCAGCAGGGAAGACAGATGTGAAATGATGGTGGTAGTGGTGATGATGATGATGACCTGTGTGTGTGCGTGTGTGCAGATGGGGACGGATGGGGACACACAAACACATACATATGAATATGATGATCTTTCAGTCTCTATTGACCAACTCCGCTTACAAGGCTTTAGTGAGCCCATGACTATAGTAGGAGACACTTGGCCAACATGCCACAGTAGGACTGAACCAAGAACCATGTGGTTGAAAAGTGAACATCATAACTACAGATACCCTTTTCAATCAGCAGAAACAATCAGTATAAAATTAAGATTGATATTGTAATTGTTATTCTGAATTTACTCCGATCCGAACAAGTTTATGCATACAGATTAGCTGACTCAAAGATTTTAAAGTAACTCTCAAAGTCAAAATATAAGACATTTTTCGTTTTTTTTTTCTTTTTCTTTTCTTTTTTATTCCATTTAAAATACATTCTGTAGTAACTAGTAATTTTATCCATACTGGTAATCTGAAATTAATTGAAACGCTTAAATACCACATGAATAAATAGTCTAGCTTGCCATCATATCACCATATAACCAAAACACCATCAGACTTAAAGATTATAAAACACTTGCTAAAAGCAACATTACACAAGAGATTGTATAAATATTCTCAAAACTAGATTCTAGATTCTTATTCGTGTGTGTGTGTGTGTGTGTGTGTGTGTGTGTACAGAAAGAGAGAGATAAAAGGAGGGGTGAGAGAAAGAGAGAGGGGAATTTCAATTTCTTTAAAATTTCCATTTTAGTGAAATAATTAACCATGCATAAAAATGATTTCTGAAGAGAGTCCACAAAAATTCTCAATTTCTATTAACTTTTTCTTATGTAAATCAATTTAATTTCATATAATTTAAAAGAGGTGGGAAATAGAATATATTTCAGTTCTGTAAATATCTATCTTAACTAAGACAGTTTATAAGAAAAACAGAAAGTTAATACTTTGTATTAACATCAACATTTGAACTGGAAGAAACTGATACGTTAATAAATAAATTTTCTTGCAATAAAATTCATTTTACTTTTGAAACTGAGTGATTATGAAAAATTATTAAACACATATCTTAAATAATGCATTTCTCTTGTTTTAAATAACTAAAAATTTACATCTTTATCATCTTATGTTAATAGCCATAGCTGTCAATTCTCACTCAGTGTCTTTACAGATAGCTTATTCAGCAGAAATACTAACTGGTTAACAAATAATTCTTAGGTTTCTATTCATACAGCGACTAGTTGTTTTATGGCTCACTTTACTGATGTCAGCTTAACAAAAATCAGTAACTTTATTTAAAATGATGTTATAATGGTTTCAAATTTTGGCACAGAGCCAGCAGTTTTTGAGGGTGGGGAGTCAATTAAATCCACCCCAGTACTTGATAGGTTCTTATTTTATTGACCCAAAAAAGGATGAAAGGTAGCAAAGTCAACTTTGGTGGAATATGGATTCATAATGTAAAGATAGATGAAATGCTACTAAGCATTTTGTCGAAGCAGCATTTTGAATTCAATAAAAAAAATAATAGCAATAATGATAATGATTTCAAATTTTGGCACAAGGCCAGCAATTTCGGGGGAGGGGGTAAGTTGATTACATTTATTACCACCATCACCCGAGTGCTTAACTGTTACTTTATTTTATCAACTGCAAAGGGAGGAAAGGCAATGTTGAGCTCAGCAGGATTTGAACTCAGAATGTAAAGAGCCAATAATAATAATAATAATAATAATAATAATAATAATAATGATTTCAAATTTTGGCACAAAGCCAGCAATTTCAGAGGAGGGGTAAGTCAATTATATCGACCCCAGTGCTTACTGGTTCTTAGTTTTTTTTTCAATCCTGAAAGGATGAAAGGCAAAGTTGACCTCGGCAGAATTTGAACTCGGAACGTAAAGAGCTGGAAAAAAATGTCATTAAGCCTTTTGTCCAACATGGAAGCCATTCTGCCAGCTTGCTGCCTTCAATAACATTGATGATGGTTTTCCTGTTTAAGGCAAAAGGCCTAGAATTAAGGGGAGGGGTTTAGCTGATACTATTGATCCCAGCATTTTTATTTTATTTGATGTTAACAACCCCCGGACGGGTGAAAGGCAAAGTTGGCCTCAGTAGGATTTTAATTTCATTTTATTGACCTGAGAGAAATAAAAAGCAAAATCAACCTCTAGCAAAATTTTAATTCGAAACCTAAAATATCATAAATATGACATGCTATTGAGAAAAGAGAATTAGGATCAGGAGAAAAAAAACACTTGCATATCTTTCTTGGAGTCTTGTATAAAAATAAGAAGGAGGACAGATCAGCACCTAAAGTTACAAGTCATCTTCAAACATCTGTCATACCAAATGAAGATAAAAGCACTCTAGAAATAGCATAAGTTTTAATAAATGTATATTCTCTCTTATATAAACACAAACTTGATTTTGCATTTTACTCTAATCTATGAATGGCTAAAATGTTAAATTCAACTAAAACTTTGCAAAAAAAAAAATAGAAAAGAAAAGATGCCATGCTTTTATTTCATTATCCAGAACACTTCACATAAAACAGACACCCAACAAAAAATAGTGTATGCATGTTATAGTGAGCTTATGTGAAATTACTTTCAAATAACTTTATTGACCTACAAAAAAATGTGTTGAATGCTCAACCCTTCTTCCTCTCCTCTCCCCTCTCTCTCTCTCTCAGCTGTTGTGTCAATAGGAAACAAAATTTAGAATTTACATCTGAAAAATATAAAATATCACAGTCACTGGGATGGGGGAATCCATTTATTGGTATTTTAATCCTCATATAGCAAAGTATGACATATTTTATAACTTAGGTTTAAACCATTTTGTCTGACAATACATACAGTCACAGTTCTTATCTCGTCTGCATACAGTAGGAAACGGAGAAGAAACAACAGAATTGGTTACCAGTATCTTTTATCTTTTACTTGTTTCAGTTATTGGATTGCAGCTATGCTGGGACATAGCCTTGAGTACAGATATAACTACTAATGAATGACAAATATTTTGACAAAATAAATAAATATCTGATGTTACGAGATCCAGGAGCAATCTTGTCAAAGAGAAATAATTGTGTTAATCACCTTCAGTACATATTCCTGGAACTGAGATGGAAGATATTCAATGTAAATAAACAAGCTACATCAATTACAATTAAAATTAATTGATTCTAATTTAGGTGCAATGCCAACAATTTGGAGGAAGGGGCCAATCAATTACATAAGCACCCAATATTTGACTAGTATTCTATTTTGTAGACCACTGATGGAAGAAAAGCAAAATTGCCCACAGTAGGAAAGCTTTGCCTTTCATTCCCTCTGGGAAATTGAACTCGGAAAACAATGCCAGGAAAAATAATACCACTAAGCATTTTGCTCAGCATGCTAACAATTCAACCAATCCACTGCAATAATAATAGGAAATCAACATACCATCATGAAAGAAAGAAAAAGGGTTGATAAATATGGAGACCTGAGAATTGAGATCACTAAGATGTGGCAGCTATGAGAGTCAAACACAAAGATTGTCTCTATTGTCATCAGAGCACCCAATGAAGAAAATGAATGACACTGCTTATATGACAGTGATACTCATTTACAACTATCAGCCAAGTCAATTCAAGGAGGGTGGGAGAGAAACACACACACACACAATGGGCTTCTTTCAGTTTCCATCGATAAAATCTACTTACAAGATTTTGGTTGGTCAGGTGTTCTTTCTAAAAAAATAAGCATATCAAACATTAAAGAGGAGAATGGGAGAACTTAGTTATTTCCTTACTGGACAAAATATTGAAATTCAGTATCAGAAGAAAGATTTGAACACATGACCCTTTAATAAAAGGGTATATTGTACTTTGTAGAGCTATATAGAAATATATATTAATAAGTGTCAGTTTTCTCATGATTTCTGAGATATTAATTCAAGAAAACATCATCAAATCATGAGAAATATGATTAAGGGAATTGAAATGAGGAAAATTATTGGAAACATAATATAACATTAACAAAACAAATAATAATGAAAAGGTAACAATTTTACATGGATACAATAGATCATAATTTTGATTTATAACACCTTCCCAAACAGATAAATTGTAACTTACGTATGCAAATATAAAAACAACTCAACATATACACACTTACATAATATTACAATACATACACAAACACACATATATGTAAAACAGAGACAAACACAGACATATGACTAACATTTTATTTCATATAAACATATATATTAATATAAACATGAATTTATTATATAAGTGCTATAAACACTTTATCATCTTTATTTTGGCAACAGTTCATTAATCACCCAGATACTAACCTTCATACACACACATACACGTAAATGCATGCACACACACACTTGCATACACACATACACTCACGTGCACACACACACACACTTGCATGCACACATACACTCATATGCACACATACAATGGTTGATTAGTTTCTGTAAGTGTCCAAAACTATTGAGAAACCTAATAAGCTAGGTTACTATTTTTTTCCTATTTAATCCGTCTAAATTAATAACGGAGACATTTTAAATGTATTATTCGATAATAAGTTGGAGAGGCCAGGGTAAATATTAATAGTTTTGCAGACTCCTTTATACACCAACTAATAATAATATAGAAATAAGATAAATCTTCACATATGCATTCATCCTGAAACGTTCTTGTTTGGAGACAGACAACACACACACACACACACACACACACACACACACACACACACACACACA
>NC_068984.1:25350021-25354136 GCF_001194135.2 Octopus bimaculoides
ATTGTAGTTTGTTAACTGCTCTGGTTCCTTTTTCAATTCATTTTGAAAAAGTTGCCAGTACCCCTGGACTGGCCCTTGTGCAGGTGGCATGTAAAATGCACCATTTCGAGTGTGGCCGTTGTCAGTCACCCATCTGACTGGCCCTCGTGCCGGTGGCATGTAAAAGCACCCACTACACTCTCGGAGTGGTTGGCATTAGGAAGGGCATCCAGCTGTAGAAACTTTGCCAAATCAGATTGGAGCCTGGTGTCGCCTCCTGGTCCACCAGTCCTCAGTCAAATCGTCCAACCCAAGCAGACGTTAAACGATGACGACGATGATGATGATGATTTCTGTTGAAATACACTGCCTTTGTTACAATTAATTTTGAGACTAATGAAAAATTCAGTAACTCTATCATTAAGCTGGTCTTGAGAACACAAATTAATGTGAAATTTTAATGAGAGGTTTCAATTTAGATCACTTTAAAACAGGAAGTATGTATTTTACAACCAAGGGTAATCTCAGGCAGAGTGGTATTAAATGGGCTAAGCTTAAACAAACTTAATAAAGAGATAATCACATCTGAACTGCAATCAAAACTATCTTTAAATAAATCTGAGGAAACATCAGTACCAAAACTTAAGATCTAAGAACAAAATGCTAAACTATTCAATTATAAAGTCACATTAATACTCTTTACTGAAAAGTCAAACTAGACCCAGCTCGCATGTTAAACTATTTTAATTAATTAGTTAAGCATTTTTTTTTTAAAGTTAAAACCATTTGCTATTTGATATGTATAAGCATATGCTAAAAGGAAATACATGAAGCATTAACAGTTGGGTCTGAACTTACGTTACATGGCAAGAACTGCTTATGTCAAACAAAAACTTTTGAGAGTGAAAGACTAGCTTCAAAGATATATAAATGATGAAATTTGCAGATCTGTCCAACTTAAACTAGAACTGAAATTAAAGATAAAATGCCTGATTGCAAAGCCAAGAAATGCTTAATAGGCACAGGCAAGGCAGTGTGGTAAAAAGTTTGCTTCCCAATCACATGGTTCTAGATTCAGACCCAACTAAACTCTTGAGTGGATTTGGTCGGCAGAAATTGAAAGAAGCCCATCATGCAGTGAGAGAGAGAGAGAGAGAGAGAGAGTAAGTATGTATGTGTATGTGTGAACGTGCAATATATATACATATGTATGTATGTATACATCTATGTGCATCTTTGTGTTTGTCCCCCACCACTGCTCAAAAACTGGTGTTGGTTTCTTTGCGTCCTTGTAGCTTGGTGGTTCAGCATAAGAGACTGATAGAATAAGTGGCAGGTTTAAAAATAAGTACTGAAGTCAATTTGTTTGACTAATCCCTTCAAGACCATACCGCAACATAATTGCAGTCCAATGACTGAAATAAGAACACTGTTTGACAGATCATTAAAAATTATCTTTTCTATAAAATAGTTACAATATCTATTGCCGTGACCCGACTTTTCGTCCAATGTCACTTTGTCCAACGTCACTTCGTCCATGTCTTTTGGTCCAAAGTCTTTTTGTCTGATGATCTTTTTTAATTTTTGTCCAATAAACTCTTTAGAAAACAAGGTGAACATCAAAATCAAATAATCATTGAGAATTTTACTGATAGGATTTGTCGTCTGACAAAAAAGTCATCAGACAAAAAGACATGAACGAAAAGACATTTGATAAAGTGACGTCCGACAAAAACACAGCACCATCTATTACAGACATAAATATCAGTTAGATCTTCAGTAACTAAACATACATTTCAGAAAAGCAGTTCCAGTGATCCAAAATCTATTACCTTTTGGAAGAAATTAAAACACTAAACTAGCTCTATTACCATTCCTTCCATCTATTTTGTTATCAAAATTAAGCAATTTCTCCAATCTTCTGAAAAACTGCCAGTCTTAGAAATCCCTTGCCTGATTAGATTTCCCTAACCACAAATTATAGTTAAACTGCAGAAATTCAAGAGACAGTTTAACACATTTTTATCATTCTTTACATAGTATCCAGAACTATTCGCTCTATGTTTATCTAACAAGTCATTCTGCCTGCTTGACAGCAAATCCAATTAATTTGTTTGTAAATTCAATGAGTTAGGCTTGAACAGGTCAAGATCATGATAGAAGTATGTTTGATTAATTCTACCTGCATTTACTAACTCTTCTCAAAAGCCTATAAAATCTTTTAGTTTGGCAAAACAATCAATTCTCTTGCAATTTAGGGTGTAACGCTAAGGTATTAAGCTGTGTCTCTAGGGTATTGCTAGTTAAGTTCTAGCAACAATTGTTTGTCTGAATGCAACAACTAAATCACATATTGAATTCTTTGATAAAAGCTGCAATTTGTCTTTGAATTCCATCCTTTCCAGCATTAACTTAATCATCATAGTAAAGCAATATTTAATTGAATGTGAACTTGCAACAAAATTCAATTCTAAGCTGTAATTCATGAATAACACAATATTAAATCTGAAATATATATAACTGTCTTGGATATATAATTGATCTCATTAAATGAATCATTTCATCTGTCAAGTAAATTTTTATTCCTTATGGAGATGTAGTTTGATAACGAAAAATGTAAGTCTGAACAGAGGGTTTCTTAACATTAAGAGAGAGAGAGGGAAGGAAAACCTGGTGAGAAGGGTGGAGGATAACTGCAAGAAACACAAAAAGGTAGAAGAATAAAAGAGAGGTGGGGTGGGGGGAGACAGGAAAAAGGAAACGTGGAAAAGTGAAAAAGAGAGGGAGTATAACAGAAAACAATATTTGGAAAGGAAAAGTAACTGAAATATTTTTAAATGGCCCTTAAAAGAGTTTAATCATAAATTATTTCTTATTATATTCTCCTGCAAGCTACTTTAGAAGACCATCAAATGGACAATTAATCCTAGAGGGAGAAAGCTTAGAAATGGAAAAGACACACACACACTAAACAGCACAACAAGAATATCCATTCTATTGAATTCCTGATCAATATTTTCATGAATGGATGCAAACTGCAGACATAACAAAAGAAGCGCTCTCAAAGATATCTCCTATCACAAACTTCACCAAGTCTAAAATATTTGGTACGGAAATTGATAGAAAGATAGAGAAAGAAGCTTGCTAGATTTTAATATCTTCTTTAAAAACGTATTTATTTATTTCTTTTTCATCTTACTCATTAATAGATTTGTAAAATGGGAAAAAGAGAGAGAGAGAAATAGGTCTTCTATCAGAAAAATATTATTTTAAAGGAAAATTATATACAAAGCTTTAAAAATGTGGAGCTAGCAAAAAAAGCTTAAATAAATCAATAACAGAAGAAAAAATTAGGATATTTAAATTATTGAAATGACAAACGTTTAATTTACATTAAATATTATAAGCATTCTTATATCTAACACATACATGGAGAAGAGAGATAAATTGTTTAAAAAAAAAAAGGCCCAAGAAAACATTAAATAGCTTAATACAACTGAGTAGAAGTCGCAATTTACTTTGAAAAAAGTAAAATGGAGAGAAATCGACAGATGATAAATTTCAAAATATTTGTGTGTGTATGTGTGAGCATCTATATACTCTGATATTCTGAAACAATTTCCTACGGATTCTGAGTACGTAAAGAAGGCTTAACTTAATATACATTCATAAGCAATTTTATCTGCTTGGGTCTAAATGGGACGAGGCAGTTGAATAGGAATAAAAAAGAAAGAAAAAATCTAAGAAATGGTGCAAATATTTTGTAGAAATTCTGTATTTTCATTTGCAATGATGAAAAAAGAAAAAAAATGGTTTTTATTGTCATAACTCCACAAATACATGAGATAATCTATATAATTTAATGACAAGAAATACAATAAGGAAAATATTAACAAAGTGCTTAGCCTATTGTCAAAACAGGGAGCTAAATTTACAACAGTAAGATAGGGTTTACATGATCATATTGATGTTCACTTCATAGAGATGAGAGCATTGATCTCGTATAATCTTAACAGAGAGCCCACACTATTACGAAATGAGAAAACCAAGAATGTGCAAGGCTTTTTGCAGCCCCTACTTCCATTAATTAATCAGTCCACATCAGTGCAACAAACCAAGCATGAGATATAATGAAT
>NC_068984.1:25354502-25357504 GCF_001194135.2 Octopus bimaculoides
GAGGAGGAGATTTAAAAAATTAATTGGATTCAAAGAAGTTTCTGAAATTGTGTGTTAATGCTAAAGCAACAGATAATTCATCTGCACACCCCTCCCCTCCTCCTGCTCCCAAAAAAAGACTTGAATATCCCCTGCCTAATTTGATATGAATTTTAAGTTATTGAAGCTGATACTTAGTAGCAGATTAGTGGCATTAAGCATGGAAGCAGAGGGAACTGATAGACTGAATAGACATGATATGGTCTAGTTCTTGACTAGTCATCTCAATTTCCAATTGATACATGTTTTATTGATTTGATGAGGAAACCCCCCTTTCCTCATCAAAAAAAAAAAACAACTCTTGATGCAAGTCAAACAACTCAACATTTACCAATTATACGGTTCCACATCACTGGCATCAAAAATGTCCAGGAAAATATACTGAAACATCAAAGTTAGTTACACTGTCCAACGGTGCGACGTATTTCCATTGCGGTTTGAATTATTTACATCTGTGATATATACTTTAGTTACAAAATCAGTGTATGTTTGTAGGATTTTAAGATTGCTTCACAAAGCAGTTTCATAAGGCAGTTTGGCTCACCTAAGATTATTTTTTTTTATCCCCAAAATGAAAGAACATAAGGCTAATAACTATATGAAATAAAACAAAGTACTGAACATGGAAGCCGTGATTTAATATAAATAATGGTATGAAGCTGACTTCAAAAATGTACGGAAAGACAGTAAAGAATTATACTGTTTATAATAGATAAACTAGAAAGTGCTGCATACCTTTACTACTGTTGGTGCAAGAGTTATAAAATGTTCTAGTAGGTTTACTGTCAATTATTTTAGCTCATACAGGAGAGGCAGACATGTCTTACTCCTTCTTACTCCTTTCCCTATTCCACCCCTGCTTTTACATTAATACTTTTGCTACCATATAATGCTAGTAGTGCTCATTCAAGTGATGGCTTAAACATTTTATTCTCCTTATTTATTACTATTTCTGATGTATTTATGTATTTTTATTGTCACTCATCTGTTTGGCACATTATTCCATATACTTTCAACCCCTACTCTTCCTACCTCTTTTACGTTTTCACCCTGCTACCCAAAATATTTACCTGCCTGGCCTAAAGTTACAGAAGTAAGATTTCCATGTGAATGATTAGTCTTCACTATGTATACTTAATTGACCACAATCACCACGCTACCGCCGCCACCATCACCACAATCACTGCAACTGTCACCACCACTACCACCGCTGGTAGCATTTAACAGCATAGGTAGTATGGGTAATTAATTATTAGAACTGCCATTTAGTTGGAAAACTTTTGCATGCAACCAGTGAAGAAGAGGGAAAGGAGAGAAAAGAAAGAAATGGAGACAAAAGTAAATAAGAAAAAAAAATAGGAAAAGAACAGAAAGCAGTTACCCCTGGATGGTGTTCAATGTTTATCAACTTAACATGGAACATTCTTTCTCAGCATATCTAAAATAGGAAGCATTCATTATGTTGCACTACATATGCTAGCATAGCTATAAAACGCTATGGATCATAAAGCAGAAAGGAAAAGCACATGTGATGGGGATTTTATGGAGAAAAATACTCTTGTTCTAGATACCTACAGAAGAACACTAAATGAGATTTTTGTAGACTGGATGCCTCTAAATGGATGAGGAAGCAAAAACAACAATGACAAAAATGTGTTAATGAGAAGTCACACATGTTTGATAATTCAAAATTAATGTCATTTCTAGAGTCTCAAAACGAAAAAACAAATACTTTTAGAAAGTAGCTTTTGAACTGAGACCAACTTTGTGTTTTATATCCAATATCAGTGTTACCTTAATGGTTTTTAACAGTAAGATCAACGTTATAACTTAATTATTGACTTAAAGAGAGGGGGGGGTCAACATGATTATTTTATGCTGAGGAGGAAGAGGGGGGATAATATGTGGTTAAGGTTAATATAAGTTCAGTCCCACTGTGCAACTCCTTGGACAAGTGTCTTCTACTGTACACCTAGGCTGGCCATTGCCTAGTGTGTAGATTTGGTAGACAGAAACTGTATGGAAGCTATTCGTGTGTGCGTGTATGTGTGTATGCACACACTCACCTTTGTTTTCCCCAGTACCACCACTTGACAACTGGTGTTGGTTTGTTTACATTCCTTTAACTTAACAGTTCAACAAAAGAAGCAATAGAATAAGTACCAGACTTTAAAAAAAGGCACAAGTACTGGGGGACCAATTTGTTCAACTAAATTCATCAAGACAGTGCCCCAGCATGGCCACAGTCCAAGTAACAAATAAAAGATAAAGACAAGATGCTGTTGTTATCTTGTAAGGGCACGTCACTATTTTGCTCAGCAAATTAGTAGACTCATTAAAAACACAAGACAAAATGACATGCAATAATAGTTCTGGGTGAGTTGAGTGAATCATTAGCATGTTGGACACTTGTCACCATTACTTCCAGCTCCTCATGTTCTGAATTCAAATACCCCCCCCCCCCCGTTAACTTTACCTTTCATACTTTCAGGATTAATAAAATAAAATACTAGACTGGGTAAAATCTGAGGTCAATGTAATCAACTTATTCCCCTAAAAATTGCTGGCTTTGTGCAAAAATTAGAAAGGAATAACTGTTCTGGTTCTCTAAACACTGTGTTCAAATCCCACCAAGGCCAACTTTTTTTACTTTCATATTTTGCAGGTGTAATAAAATATCAGCCCAGAATACTGTTTAGAGAGTGTTGGCCAAGGATGCTTGTGCTATCTGTTCCAACATTCTGCATTCTTAGACAGTAGACTTAATCCATCACCTAGTTTAACACCACCACTACTGCTGCCACCTGGTCTTTGTGTGCCTTTTAACAGAGTTCATTCTGCTGCAAGCATTTGGGCCAAATGACCCATTTGTGGAAACTTCCTCCATCCACCTATCTAGACCAGTGGTTCTCAACCAGCATGCACATAATCGGCGGGGAATCCATACAAGCAAAACAGTAAAT
>NC_068984.1:25357520-25366212 GCF_001194135.2 Octopus bimaculoides
GGGGGGGGGGGGTCCATGGTAGTATTTTAGGGGTTAATGAAAAAACTTTGCTTTAGATGTATTTATTGTAAGAAACAACTAGATTTCTTTCTCTAACACTTAAAACAGTCCAACATGTTTCCAGCCACTGAAATGTTTTCTCAGAGAGCACTATTGCAAACATACACAAGTGAATGAGTGAGAAACAAAATAGGAATTTTGAAAGAAGTTTCTATAAAACTAGTTTTTAAACATGAAATGGCTATGGGGGTCCACCAAAGCAAAATAGTAATCAAAGCAGTCTACAGGTAAAAAAAAAATGGTTGAGAACCACTGACATAGACTATGAGGCTTTGAAAAAGTAAAGGCATGGGTACACTGGACTGTTGCCAAGAGTGGGTTAGGGCTCACAAGTCTCAGTGCCCAGTTATGATCTATGTATGCTGTCAATAAATACTATAGGACACAGTGCCTTTGTTTACCCAGGGGCCTATAATGTTGCTATAATAAGATAGCCCTGGACACTGCACTTTCCTGTCTGACTAAATGGTAAAAACAAAAGAAAATTGATACTCCCAGTTTGGAGTTGAGCAATGATTCACATTAAGCTGTTAAAGTGTAATTTTATTTGAGGCAACAATTCATAAGAATAAGCAACAAAACGCTATCACAATAAAAACTGATGTAACATTAAAATTAAAATAAAAATAACAACAAATTTTTGAACTCTCAGAATCTTTTGTAATTCCAGCTTCTTTTCAGACAGATTAATGATGTTATTGAGACCAGATTAGAAGTCATTCAGATTCCTCTCTAAATATAGATCTAGTATCATCGTTTTTGTCATCAATACATGCTGATTCCTCTCAGAAACAAAGAAAAGACTTGTGTACTTAGAACCATTTCTCAGTTTAGTTTAACTTAAAAGTTTAAAAACAAAATTAAAAGAAATATTGTATAATCTTGTTGCTTATAAAGATATACCTCAAGTTCAAATCTGTATTGAAGTCTTTGAGTTGCTTGCAGATGTATAATGACTGATTTCTTATCAACACTCGTTAAAGAATTAATCAAGAGTTAATCCTCTTAAAAATTCTAAGCTGCTTGTAAAATGTGCAGTAGTAATCAAATATTCTGGAAATATCTGCAACCTTTATGAAGTTTAACGTCTGTCGTTATTCTTTCCTCCATGCATGTAAGAGAGGGGAGATTGTGCACATATGCAAGTGCAGTGATAGTTAGTTGAACATATTTTTGTCAAGAAAAGAAAAAAAACATTCAGTGCATGACATTAAATTGATTTCTTTTAGAGTCGCCTATTTAATAATCATTCTTGATTGGTTACTGCTTCACTTTCCAATAGGAAATAGTATATGCATAGTATAAATTGTGCATCTTTTTTTGATAAAAGCATTTATTTTCAGATAGTGGAGACAGTAACAAGATATTGTAACATATATTTTTTAAAATGCATTACAAAAGCCATATAATTTTCGTTACATCTATTCTTGGAGTAAATTTCCTTTTTATATAAAAAAAATGAACTATACAGAAATAATAGCTGATTGAATGGGAAAACTAATACATAGGTTTTAATGAATTTCTTAACACAATTCATGCTCATACTAGTTTATTTATCTATATATAATTTAATTTCAATACTGGTTCTACGTTTGTGAGTGACAGAACAATTGAAAGATAAAATAATTGGTTCTCTAACAAACTATTCTAACATTATAGCACTTATAAAATAAATATCAACCAAGTAACAGATTGGGAACCATAAACATTTTCCTTTGAGACTGGCATCACTCACAACGTTTTCAGTATGTAATCCATTCAAATTTGCTAATTCTTGTGCGTGAGAGAGAGAGAGAGAGAGAGAGAGAGAGAGAGAGAACATATTGCTGTGCATCTGCCAGTATATAAAATACAACCACATTTTACCCTCTCTCTCCAATAATCCTGTGCCTCATAAGGCAAGCCACGACCTAACCAAGCACTACTACACAACGCACTTGAAAACTGCGCTCTCCCCCCACTACCGCACCGAAAGAAATATATCGAAGAAAGAAAAAGGAGGTGTCTTGTATGGAAAACAAAGCAAGAAACTTGCACGTAGATATTTTTCAATAGATTTTACTGCAGTCAGAAATATTTCGCGCTGCAAAGTGCATTTTACCTGCTGAGTTAAAACGTTAATTTAGTAATACAGATCGACTAAAATGGAAAAAAAGAAAACTGCGTAAAAAAAACACAAATCTAAGGGAACAATTGTTCTTATAAGGGAAGTAACTCTTTCTTTACTGGCGGCCTTGACAATTGATAAAATATTTCACTAACAAACTTTTTCAAGTACAGGTTGACTTTACATACTACACAAACATGATCCTGTAATTTAATCTGATAATCAGTAAGTGAAAACCAAGAAGTGTTAGTTAATTAAAGTCTGTGTGTGGGGGTCCCTTGTATATCAAGTAGGAGAATATTGGGGATGGGGGATTCCTCGTATATTAAGCAGTTCTTTTTCACTCAACAATTTAAGCTGTTGCTACATAAAAGAAACGTAAATAAATATTAGCATGTTCCATTTAGAACCATGCTAACGCGAAAACCACAAAAAGTGTGTGCCTGTGTGTATATGCAAGCATAAGCAAACTTTTATCCGTGTGTGTTTGTATGCAGGTAAGTATGTTTTAAGTTTACGTATATTTAGCTTCTGAATGCCCAGCAGGAGTAGAATTCTTATTTTAGGCACAGATCACAAGCACGATAGCTAATGCATGAGGCATGAAAAGGGTGTTATTCTCTATGCACATGCACACATGTATGGAAAAAGTAATGGGATCCAAGAAAAGTATTTGATGGGTATACATTCTATTGCACAACAACATAAGCTTTTGCATTGTTGCAGCTTTTGTAGAAGAAAAGGGTTTTCTTAGGCTTGGTCTTTGATGCAGAATGTTTTTTCTTCTTTTCCAACGCCTACACAAAGGCAAAGGGATGATTTTCTTTTTAGAAATTATATTGAAGATTTAATGGATCTTGGTGAGAGTAACTTCCAAGAAATTCATTGAGAAATTGCAGAGTAATATCAGAGAAAGGCACAAGAAGTCATGTTTATCAGTTATTTCAAAGGAGATAAAACATATTCACATCATTTTGACCAGAATATTTCCTAAGGATAGTAGAAAAATGAATGAGAATATTGAAACCATGTATTAATAACATAAGCTCTGGCTCAACATTAGTCTGTGTGTTTTTGTTTGATTCTTAGATGAGTTTAATGCTCTCCATCTATTTGTGCCTTGATATCATGTACACACATATTCATATGTGTTGGGCACTTTTTCTAGAGTAGTCTGTGTGCATGCACATGTGTGTGTATGTAGGAGGATGCGTCTGTTACAGAGTGAAATTAGAGAAAAATAATATATTTTGACTTACATGAAGATTTCTAAATGTTCTTACTTACCTAGAAATAAAAGAAAAATAAAGTTTAAAATATTTTTTTACACAAACATCAAATTAAAAGATAAGAGAAAAACTATTTTATATATTATAAAAACTCGTTATTTTTTTATAGAATCAAATGATTCAGTGATAAAGCACACAATTAGTCGTTTGTTGAAGCAGTATCATAATTAGTAGAATTTTCTACTTTCAGTCAAGTAGAACTCGTCTGCTCACTGGATACTGAAAATGAAGAGAGAATTCTGTTTTTATTTTATTTGATATCCAACTGGGAAAGTGAATTTGAAAGAAAAACTCAAATTTCGTGTTAAAATTATCAATTAACTCCTGAAATTATTTGTATTTGAAAGATTAAAAAAAAAATAATAAAAGTTTACAACAAAATAGGTATGGCTACATGGAAAGAAGTTTGCTTCCCAACCATATGGTTCTAAGTTCAGGCCCACTGTGTAGCACCCACTATAGCCCTGGGCCAACAAAAGACTAATGAGTGTATTCAGTCAGCAGAAACTGAAAGATGCCTACCATATGTGTATGTATATCTTCGTGTATGTCTCCCTGCCACTGCTTGACAACCAGTGTTGGCTTATTTACATCCTCATAACCTAGCAGTTCAGCAAAACAGACCTATAAAGTAAGTACCAGGCTTAAAAAAAGAAAGTACTGGGATTGATTCATTCTACCGAAGCCCTTCAAGGTGGTACCCTAGCATTTCTGTAGTCCAATGACTGAAATAAGTAAAAGATAAAAAACAGAAAAAGGAAGTCTGTCCTTTTAGACAGCCTTGGGGTACAGTGGGATTGTACTTAGTTATTTCTGGTAGTCTTAAGCAGAGAAGATATCTACCACTGGACAGGATGATAGTTTAACACGGATAACTTTCCCCAAATAGATAATAAATTGATTCAAATTGAATTAATTATCAAGTCCAAAAACAAATCATTTGCATGCTGTACTCATTCAGCTTTAATCTAATATAAAAGTTAATTGCTTATAGGGTCATTATGTACATATATCTGGATTAGCCTTTAGACAAATTTCTGGTTCCACTTGAATACATTCACTTCCTTGCCACACACTGCTTTCAACCAGACTTCCAAAAATAGATTTTTTCTATACCCATCTCTGTGTCTCTTTCTCTCATATACATGTGTACATATACGCACGTGTATGTGTGTGTGTGTAAGTTTGGTTTTGCAAATAGAAGACACAGAACCCAATCCATAAAACAGAATTAATATATTTTTCTTATTAGTCAAAACACCACAGTAATGACTCCAGGGTCTAGAGTTTCATACTTAGCAAAGTTTGAAAAATTGGCATGGAACTTAGGACCTTGACTTCCTAAGCATCATCATCACTCATCAATTTTCACCCAATTTCCTATGCTGGATTAGACTGGACAGATCATCACAGTCTGGGTCAGTTCTTATTCACAGTTACTGCTCTACTCAATAGGTCAACGAACCACTTATATATTCCATTTTTGGCATGGATTCTCTGGTTAGGTGTCTTTATTATCACCAGCCACTTCACAGCATGTACTGGATGCATTTTATCAGGGCACCAGCACTAATGAGGTGGTTTTGTCCTTGGCAAGACTAAAGAGTTCTCTCTGCCCTATGTTGTCATGCACCATCACTATCACTGCAAGCAGATAGAAGAGAAAGTGATGAAAGAGCATCAGAATGAGAGAGTGATAAAGTGTAATCAAAAGATAACCAGAGGGAAAAGAATGGGAAGATGATACTGGAAAGAAATTAGTAGGAGTGTGATACAAGATAATTGTTAAGGAGATTGAATAGAAACAGCATTAGTGTGTGATAAAGGAAGACAGAGTGATAGCAAAGAGAGAGTACTGAGAGAGACAGCCAGACAGATGGATGGATATGACCAATGAGGTTTGGGGGGGAATGGTAGGGAGCAATGAAGTTGGATGTTGCTGAGTGGGAGTGATGGATGTCAGTAACGAAAGATGGGAAGTGATGGTGAGGGAGAGAGTAATGACCAGCAATAAAGTAGGGGTTATAGTGAGGGATTGAATATGGAAAGATCAAATATGATACCACTCCTCTCCTCACACAAGTAGTCTGATGGGAGAAGGAGAAAGCAATAGCAAGGGAGATATATCAATAGGATAGGGGTGGGTGGTAGATGAAAGTAATGAAGAAAAGGGTAGAGTGGTGTATAGACATGTAATATGATCATAGATATTACACATCCGAATCTTCATCACCACCACCATTAGTTTCAGTCACTGGTCTGCATTCATGCTGGATTTTAGTCATTCATTTCAGTCTGATACCTATTTTATTAATTTACATTCATTGAATTACATAGTTTTTCAGTGCACCAAACTTCAGCCACAAAATATTGGTCAACCGAGGCTGCAGTAGAAGGTACTAGCTTAAAGTGCTGTCTAATGGGATCAAACCTGGAAGCGCATGGTTACAAAAGAAACTCCTTCATGATGGAGTCCATATCTGCCCAGCCTTGTCACATCCTGTGTCACGTTGAATATCCCCGAGAACTACGTTAAGGGTACACGTGTCTGTGGAGTGCTCAGCCACTTGCATGTTAATTTCACGAGCAGGCTGTTCCATTGATCGGATCAACTGGAACCCTCAACGTCGTAAGCGACAGAGTGCCAACAACATAACATGAGCATAAAAATAAAACAACTATGCTGTTTTAGTAGCTGTTTTACTTATGGGTATATTTAGGGTAACAATTCCAAATGTACAAATTTTGCCGTCAGTTCTAGTTTTGAAGATACTGCATACCCTTTTTTAATAAGTTGACATATTCACTGATGCACTGAAATTAAGACTCCAACTGAACCTTACATTTCAGTGCCTTAGAAGTTAAGTTATTCTTTGGGTGTATTGTGGTAGTGACTAAAAAAAATTAAAACATTCAGTTTTGATTAACTAATAATGCTCAGCTATTCTTCTACTGAATTTATCCCTAATGACACTTTTCTCCTTACTAAAATCATTAAGCTTTTTAAAAAGATCTAAATGCCTGTGAAAGCAAGGGACCTTGACATTCATATTAAAGCAAAGCTTATTAGAAGTGAAGAGCAAGTGTTCGTGGTTGCCAAAGGGAATTTTTGACAAATAGTATGGGGGGAGGGATGCTGAAAAGTTCTTGCCCTTAAGGGTATTGTAAAAGGCCTGGTTGGAGGCCCAACCTTCAAACTTCTTTTACAGTGCTTAGAAAAACTGAAGGACTGCTGCAATAAGTGTGTGAATCAGAGATGGGAATATAGATCAACTAAAATAAAATAACTGATCCTCCTGTATTTTCTTTTATTTCCAATATTTCCAAAGCCAGGAACTTTTCAGCAACCCCTCTCTCTTCTGCACAAGCATGTGTGTGTGTGTGATTTTTCAGCACCAATGCACCAACTCAGTGCTGTCAAATGACTACGAAATGTGTGGAGTTTTGTAAGTTCTTTTATCTAAAAGTCATCAAAAATCCCTGCTTTAAGTTTTTCGTGTTTTGTCAAGAGAATTTATTGCATCAGAAGCCAAAAGTAGACACCAACTCTGTACAATTCCGTTCCTCCAAGTTTTGGGGCTAAAATAAATTGATTTAGTAATATATGGTTTATTCTAATAGGAAATGAATTAACAGCATTAATTGGAGTTGATAGGACAAAACTAGTGTGATATTTACCAAATAATATCAAAAATAGATGTATATGCTAAAAGCATCAATATGTGTGCTGGCTAGTGTAATATAAAAACATGGCTGCAGTTCAATGATGGAAACAAGATACACACACACACACACACACATATATATATATATATATATATATATATATATATATATATATATATATACATGCGCATGCATAAACAATTTCAGCATTTAACAGGTTTGCCTAAAATATACTTAATTTCTATGCCTTAATGAAAAGAAATTGAAAAATTCTTTAGATTTTAGAATCAACATAATGAGAATTACAGGTTTCAAAGAGTCCAGTTTGCAACATGTTACCAGGGGTTCACAACTACAGAATAAAACTGAAACATTTCACTGTTTATTTCAAATGGCTTGTTCTGGTTGATCTATACTTGTAGCCTTCACATGCTCCCCAAGACTATTGAAGTTGAAGTGTTTGTTGTTCTTGAACAACTGCAAGGAAACATGCTGAGAAAGGTTTCCAAAGTTGATGTTTTGGAGAAGGACAAAGGGTAATCATTAGTGAGAGTAGCAAGAGTTGGCACAATGTGGGTGCCAAGAGAAGAGCATAGTGAAATGTGTGCCCAAGGGAGGTGACACAAGAACAGCCAGTGCATTATAAAGCTGATGTTCTAGAAGACTAGACATAGAAATGAGAGCAGCTGGATGTTGACATAACAGGAGTGCCTAGAAGTAGAGAGAGACACAAGTGAAATAGGTGTGCTGAGGTGAAGGTGTATGTAGGTGACATAAGACCAACTAGCACCAAGAGGCAGAGGTCACACGAGTAGCTTGGGGAGGGGGGAGTGAACATAGTACGGAGGCAAGAATGTCTGTTGAGCAGAGGTTGGAGTTGCTCTATGTCAATCATGCTGTAAAAATTGAAACACTATGACTATAGTTTTAGTTTTCATACAGACATTAAAAAAACGTTAGTTACATCCCTATTATTCTTTTCTACTCTAGGCACAAGGCCCGAAAATTTGGGGGAGAGAGGCCAGTCTATTAGATCGACCTCAGTACGCAACTGATACTTAATTCATCGACCCCGAATGGATGAAAGGCAAAGTCGACGTAAAAACAGACGAAATACCGCTAAGCATTTCGCCCGGCGTGCTTTCGTTTCTGCCAGCTCGCCGCCTTAGAAATGTGACTATTATTATATTTGTAAGGACCCCTTCTATGCCCACATTTATCAAGAGGAATACAGACTGCTTTAAATTAATTTTGAAAGTAATCAAATGCTTAGAGAGAGATTTAATAAAATGCATAACCTCTTCAAAATGAAGCTTGTGTTTAAACCAAAATTAAAAACAAAGCTCCTAACATAAAATATGAAAGATAGTTCTAATTTAAATATGGACATTTTAAAAAGAAATGGTTAGGTATCGAATAACAAAAAGGGGAAATTCAATCGTGCGACAGTATCGTTTCCGAAATATTTATTTCCCCCCCAAAAATTTAGTATATTCGGAATCTACATGTTATAACGTATATTCAAGAAAATTTCATTTTAAAAATACCCATTTTTTCTGAAAGTTATAAT
>NC_068984.1:25366388-25378833 GCF_001194135.2 Octopus bimaculoides
TATATATAAAGCCTAATGCAGAACAAACGTGTCTTTTTTTTAAGTATCAGCAACAAGTAATTATGTAAACAATATGAAATGGTTATCTTTACAAAATCTAGCCATTAGATTGTATGAAGTATCGTCATGTTAGGCTCAACTATTTTTGGTATAATTGTAGCCTTGTCAGAAAATCAATAATATTTGGTAATTAAGATCGGAACATTGATTTTTAGCATAACGTATTGGATTAAAATCACAATATATGTACAGCTTTACTCATACGAAAAAAAAGAAAAAAAGATACGTGTAAACACGTGTTGGAGTGCCAACATTTTATAGAATGGAAAAGAAAAATGATTTCGATGACTCACTAAATTCCAAAAGTGATCAGAATTGAAGCTGCTGCTATCAGAGATGAACTATGCATGGACATTTGTGTGTACACACAGTCGCGCATGCGAGCGTACTAACATATTTCCCTACTTTTTGAAACACATTATAGAAAGAAGATATGTAATAAAGTGCCGGAATCCAAGTTCACAACAAATTAAGTGTATAATGTGTTAAGTGCGAGATAACAGAGCTCTATAATGAGTTTTAATATTTCCGGAAGGCAAACGTGAACTTCACACTAAATTAATTAATACCAGCACATTTGCTGAAATTTGTTTTATTCATACATTATGGAGATATTCTAAAAATTAAGACTTTTATAGATCATTAGACTGTCTTGAATCAGCCAAATAAATTTTCATGCGGATACATTAGAAGATGTAGCATATTTGTCAACTTTCTTTATGCCGGCTGTTAGTGTCTTCGTTTCACTTTTCAAAACACGGAACAGGTACAGCAAGTACTGTAAATAAATCAATTTGAATGCTTATTCTTTATAAAGTGATTTAGATAATTAACTCATTAACGACAATAATATATTTTTTTAATTATTTTCATACAAGTACATAAGAACTATAAAACAAGGAATGTGAATGTGAGTGCACGCACGTCGTGTGTGTTCTAAAACAAGCATGTTTGTGCATATGTTTGGGTAATTATGTTATTATCAAATGCTAATTTGAGAGAATATCTAGATAATAAACTAATTATAATACATACTTATGAGACGGTGAAAATTTCTCTGTTACTAAGTCGAGTAACCAATTAGAGAGAGAGGGGGGAGGAAGTGGGGAAAGAGTTTGTGAGCGCACGCTTGGTCCCGCGAGTACATTCTCTCTTACTCAAAATAAACTTTACACCTTTTAAAACGCCAAAGTAAAAATTGGCATATATCAGTATTATTTCCTCTTGTTTTGTTTTAAAAAAATCTAATGAATATTCAAATAACTTAATTTTCAGCACTCGTCTGATACATAAAATATATACTTTTATCGAGAAGGTTACTATACGTTATTTCTCTTTTCTATTTAGAATTTTTCAAGCTCGGTTCGAAAATTAGTAATATAAACGAGAGATATATACGAGATAATCAAAGAGGGAACACCTTTATTCAGCAACACGATATATTTTATAACCAGACCCGCTGCCATCATATATACAACACTACCACCCTCTCCCTATCTAAATATATTTTCCTTTCATGTGTGTAGCCTTTTCATTATAGTTTCGGTAAAGCTGCAGAAACAGTTTACCATTATCTATTTTATTTTCTTTTGTTTTCAACTTTTCTCCTTTCTATAAACGCAGTTTTGGAGTCTGTTTAACGGCTTGCAACTCGTTTAATTAGGGGGAGTGGTAGTAGAAATCAAAGAATAAACCTATTAAGCAGCAAGTTTTGTCTGCTCTGTTGAGAAGGTAGGAAGAGTACAGAAGTGGCGGCAGGGGGAGGGCTTAAAAACGTGGGAGAACTGCTAGTTATCAATCAACATTAGCATCAACATTGCTATCAATAGCAGAAAGGCAGCAACAACGGTTTGTTAGGCATGGTACTCTTGCTAATAGTGGGAAAGGGAGGGACAGAGCACAAAGAAAAGGGATTGGAAGAACGAATTGAGAATGATGCAAGGGATAAATTGACTCATAGCAGAAGAAAGCACTTGAGGAAAGAATTTTTCTGATAAAGAGCAGAGAACAATAGAATGCAACATATGTAGCCGTAGCAGACTCTTGCAATAAAAGACAGACGACCCATCATACCGATATTCCTACGAACACACACAGAATATAATGAATAATGATTAGGCTAAAATTATTTATGAAAGCAGCAGCATTATTATTATTTATTTATTTTTAACATAAATAAATATATAAAACAGCAAAGCATGCAAATTCAGTATTGAAAATATCAATGGCAATGACCAGAAAATCATATTCAAGGAAAAAATAATAGTATAGTACAGCCATAAAATCTAAGTATACAGATCTATTAAGACCATTCTGATATAGAAATGATATAGTTGGAAGGCCCTTCAAAAAAGGTGGAGCAGAAGTATGTGTGCGTGTGTGTTAAATACGTAATCACTATTGAAACAGTAAAGAAATTAGGCAATTGGCCAAATAGAATTTATAAACTTTTTTTTTTTCTATCTTAATGCTCTAAGTGTTTATCACATACATTTATACATAGACAGTGTAAAATATGGATAGAATATAGCTAACAGAAAGCTGAAATAGATATTTTACAAAATTTGAAGTTCAATATCTCAAGAATTCAAAGTTCAAAAGGCCCCTGGAGCTAATTTGGCTTTTATCTTTCCAGAGTTAGGAGCAAATAAATTGATTATATCTCCAATTTCCATCTCTCTCTCTCTCTCTCTCTCTCTCTCTGACTCACTCACACACACACACACACACACACACACACACACAGATCAAAGGCAAAATCTTATTGAACATGCATGCACACTCACACTATCTTTTATCAGTTAAATACTGGTTCTATGTATCTAAATAGCATTAAACTTCATTATTTTCTTCCTTTTTCTCCTTGTTATTCATTAAATGTTTCTACAAAGGCTACATGTAATGCATTAGAGCAGCACACTTGTAGCATGTAACGCTAATGACACTAGATTTAATATTTTACAGCCAGAAACATGTTGTAAACTGGAAGACATGCAATGATGCAGATACATTACATAACTGATAAAACCAATTCAGTCTTAACCACATATAAATTAGGCTTTAAAAGGACATGACGATGCATGTAATATCTATCTGATAAAAAGCTGTTTGACATTCAAATTACTAACTGAGAAATATTCTTAATACTAATGATAAATGTTGTGTCTGGTCATTTGTAAATCAAACTAAGCAATCACAACATTTTTCAAGTGATATCAAAATATTTTACATTCCTCTATATTCCAAGTCTTGAGGTCCTTAGGAGCCACATGAACTCCTTTGGTACCAGGATGCTTTGCAGGATTGTAGATTACCATTGGTCAAATTTCATATCCAACCAACAGGAATGGGAATGTGTCCTGTTACTTGCACAATTCAGGAGTGCCATCTCAAATGGTTTGGCCATGTTGCTCAATTTTCCAATTTAGACCCTGCTTACTATGTTCTCTTCACTGAGGGTCTGGCTGGATTGACAGCTTGTGTTGGTGGACCACATGTTATATGTTCATGGCAGATGAAGAGATATCTTGTGGAGACGGGGACTGACTGAGATTCTGCCCAATGGGTTACCCAGGAGGGCCTGAGAATATACCAACAGATGGTGAATGCAGCAATGTGCTATAATGGTGCATGCCCCCACATCTGACCTGGCCTCTACATTTAAACTAAACTGATTTTGAAACAGACAAACTATCTGTATCATGATGAAAATAAAGTCCTAAAGCGAAAGAAGACTGAATATGGAATACAATATAATTTGCTTATCATAAGGTGAAAATTGCAATTATATCATCATTATCATTATAGTTTTAACATTAACTTTTCCATACTTGTATGGGCCAGATGGAGTTTATTGAGGCAGATTTTTCTAATGCCAGATGCCCTTCTTGTTGCTAGTCCTCACCCATTTCCAGGCCAGACATGTTTTTGCAGAATATTGGAAATAAATGACACTACTTGTATGACAGTGACATGAAGTCAAGACCAGGAAACAAAAACATACACTCCAAGGCACAAACTCTTAGTAGGGCCTCCCATGCTGGACAAGTCAAAGGAGAGTGACCAGACTAATATGGATCACCTCTTCTCAGATGTAAAAATAGGTTTATATAGAGCCAATATCCCTACCTAGGAAAAGCATGGTTACAGAAACATCAATGACAATTCTAAACCAACCGTACCTAAGAGACTGTGGCCATGTTGGGGCACTACCTTAAAGAATTTTAGTTGAACAAATTGACCTCAGTAGTTATTAATATTTTAAGTCTGGTGTTTTTTCTATCGGACCCTTTCACTGAACTGCTAAGTTATGAGGACATAAACACACCAACAACAGTTGTCAAGCAGTGGGGTGGGGAGACAAACAGACACAAAGATGCACATACATCATCATCATCATCATCGTCGTCGTCGTTTAACATCCGCTTTCCATGCTAGCATGGGTTGGACGATTTGACTGAGGACTGGTGAAACCAGATGGCTACACCAGGCTCCAATCTGATTTGGCAGAGTTTCTACAGCTGGATGCCCTTCCTAACGCCAACCACTCAGAGAGTGTAGTGAGTGATTTTACGTGTCACCCGCACGAAAGCAAGTCAGGCGGTACTGGCAACGGCCACGCTCAAAATGGTGTATTTTATGTGCCATCTGCAATACGTATATCAGATGGGCTTCTTTCAGTTTCTGTCTACCAAATTGACCCACAAGGCTTTGGTTGGCCAGAGGTGCCCAAGGTGCCATGCAGTAAGGCTGAACCTGAAACTATGTGGTTGGGAAGCAACTTCTTACCACACAGCCATGCCTGTGCCTATAAGCCACACTTTAAGGAGCCAACATCCTACATTACAGCCCAGAGTTGAGAACAGGGGAGAAAAGTTGTCAAGGGTTTATGCTCTGTAGGGTGCAAAGGCCTAAGTGAGTTTATTTATAAGGTGTTTTTATAACTGAGTTAAATATCAGTTGAAATACTGAATTCAAATTTTGACACAAGGCCAGTAGGTTTTGGAGGAGGGGCTAAGTCGATTAAATTTACCCCAGTGTTCAACTGGTACTTATTTTATCAACCCCAAAATGAAGAAAGGCAAAGCTGACCTTGCTGGAATTCAAACTTAGAAGTAAAGACGGACAAAATGCCACTAAGAATTTTGCCTGGAGTGCTAAGGATTCTACCAGCTCACTGCCTTGAATATGAGTTGAAATATTATCTTGTAACCTATGTTTCTAGTTAGTACATTTACAGACAGGGATTAATAAAGGATGAGTAGTTTAATGCCAACCAGAATATACAATGACAAAATATTTCATTATGATTAAGCTTGAGTCAGCTTGAGTGTAAATGTAAACATAGAAGTGACAAAAAGTAAACAAAATTAAAAACAAGATAAACAAACTTGGACTAAAGATACTGTTAACAATTAGTTATGCTAATGAGTCCAATAACAGAATCCTTATTCTAAATACTGTATCCTTTGATGACATGATATCCATAGTACCATGATTGGTGTTCTAAATATAAACTATACTGCTGCCTATGGTGCTAAAACTTTCTATCCATAATTAATCTTCCTATCCTTAATTAACATGGCCTCAAACTCTTCTTACCAAGATTAGTA
Organism: Octopus bimaculoides; assembly: GCF_001194135.2. Lineage (NCBI taxonomy): Eukaryota > Metazoa > Mollusca > Cephalopoda > Octopoda > Octopodidae > Octopus > Octopus bimaculoides. The sequence goes on from NC_068984.1 coordinate 25,372,061, forward strand.
ATTTAAGACACATGTTAAATTCAATCTCAACCTCAGTGATTTCATTGCTTACGATGCAAGACTTAAGGAAGACGAGTTATTAGTAACAGCAATCATTCACATTACAAACTGCCAGCACGCTTCTAAAGTCAATCTGAAAACCATAAGGAAATTCACAAACTCATGGGAGATGAGTAAAGAAAAAAGGGGAATACGCTGAGAAAATCAACATGAATAATAAACAGAGAATATTGCTCAGGAATAAATTAGATATGGCTAGGCAAAACAAACATTACAGAATTAATGAACCTTATAAATATTAAATGACAGAGTTTAATTAAAATGCTTATCATAAAACTAGTGAAAGCCGTTTTTCTTTTTCTCAGTTTTAGGATGATATTTGTGATTTAGTCTCAACAGAGCAAGGTAATTACAGTGCTACATCATTTGGTGCCAGATGCATAAAGGTACAGGAATGTATCTGCTACCTTGATGTATAAGAAGCTGGCCTTTTGCAGAACAGAGTGTATTTGCTCAGATCAACAGTAAGTAGCTATATTTTAAGGAGAGATGCAAGCTCCAATAGAATGAATGGCTATCTCACTATCATCTGAGATACATTGCTTTCATCTGTAACTCATTCATCTTATTGTGTATGTGTGTGTGTGCATTCATGCATGCCTATAAATATGGAAGGGTATTTGCACAAACACTCCGATAAATGTTTATATGTACACTACATTCATATGCAGCAACTAAAGATAGAACTTCTAACATAACTGAAATTACTATATTAGTTGGAGACGAAAGTTATCAAAGAAGATAACATAGTGAAATAATAACCAATGTTGTTGTTGTTGTTGTTTTTTTTCTTTTTTTACTTCAAAATAAATAAAACAACAAATTAGAACACAAGGTTTTTTTTTTTGTGAACCACCATTCAGTAAGTAACAAAACGTTCTCTTATATTTTTGAATGAAATAATTCTCAGCATACCAGAACTGAACTCACTTGGCAACACACTTAACAAATATTCCTGACTGAAATTGTCTTCATTTATAAGAAATATATGCAAAAAATCTATGAATACAAATGCTCTTACATCAAGAGCTTTTGCATTTTTAATATAAGGAAGTCTCAACAAACCTTATCCATTCTGTAGATTAACAAACTACACAGATGGTCATTTTAGTCCAGAAACTTCAAGGTTGAATGATAGCTTTATTTGACATGAATGTTTTGATAAAACAGTATAGACATCTAAAGGTATACCATATTGCTTGGAATCCTGAGAAAAGATCCTACTTCAAAATATCAATGGTTAGCTTCAATAGATGCTGGAACTGATGCATACTGATTAGTAAATTTTATATTCCATTACAGCTTGTAATAAATATTTTTCTCATACCTATATAAAATGTTCACTGATATTTTATTCCAATATATAATGAACTCCATCAAAATAGAGCAGCTAAAATTTATTTGTTAGGTAAGGATTTCAATCTTAGAGAATATTTTCAATACTATATATGTGTAAGTCACACAAGCTTATATGCCTGATATTAATTGGGGGGGGGGGGGAACTGGGGTGCAACTTATACAAAGAGCATTGCTAAAACTATGAAGAGAAAAAAATATTGTAAAGATTTAACATTAAATTAGAGATGCAACTTATATACAAATGTGCATAAGGATGCACAGTATATACCCACACTACTATTCTTCTAATGCACATTTCTTTCTCCATTTACTTAAAAGAATGTGGCATCATCTCGGATGAACTGAGTGAGCCCCAACTATCTAAGAAGTAGAAACATCTGTGTATTAAATATGTAATTTGATTTCAATAAGATTTTAAAACTAAGTGCTTTACTTCATGAAAATTATTTTCAGAGGGGCTGCAAAATAATGATGTCAACAGTAATAGATATTTAGAAAGTAATACCAAACATTAGGGTAACTACTGAGCAAGAAATAATAGGGGATAAAGTATGCCTGAAACAGTGGGAAAATATTTAGAAAATGACTGGAGTACTAGAAAGTTACTTGAGAAGCTGTAAAGTAAGTAGGGATCTCGGTTACTTTTTCTATTTTCTCTCTCTCTTTTTCCATATGACAAGGCATGGAATGGGAAGAAAATATTATCATAATAGTTTTATGATGGAATTTGGCCTAGTTTATGTGTCCAAATATTTTTTTAATGCATACTTAGAAAATTAAAGAATATTGCTAAGCAATTTTTCACTAGCTTACCATAAATATGTAATAATATCATTTCTAAATGTATTTCTAAATGTATCAGCTTATGGTTTTATGGTTTAATGGTTTAAGTGAAGTTAGAATGGGTGGTTTATAAAGTATTCTAATACAACAAATATTAAAAAGATCAGAAACTGTAAACTAAGTATGAAGCTAAGTTATATTCTATTTTCTGCTAAAAGACATATGTGCACATACTATATCATCATCATCATCATCATTTAACGTCCATTTTCCATGCTGGCATGGGTTGAACAATTTGACAGGAGCTAAGAAATCAGAAGACAGCACCAAACTCTACTGTCTGCTTTGGCATGATTTCTACAGCTGAATGCCCTTCCTAACACTAACCACTTACACATTAAATCTAATCCAGAACTGATTATTTGTCAGAAAAACAAACTCTGGATTATGTTAGTTCTAGTCTTTCCTATGCTATCAACTGCTAAAGGATCAGGCAACAAGGAAGCCTTATGTGATCACTCAACCTGCTAGAAATAACAGCTAAATCGCATATCACACCCCACAATATTTTAAGAAAGAGAAACCCACATTGGATAATGTGCTACTAGTTATACTGTATCTAAAATACAAAAGAGGGTATTTTAATAGGTGGAATGTCTTTGATCAGAATTGATCTGAGGTTAAACAGCAACAACTGCTGAAGGAGTTGAGCCTCATTCTCACAATGCCAATCACCTGCTCAAACAGATCTGATACATCGCTCACTAAAGATCAAAATGTCTTCCTAGTATTGCTTGGGAAACTGGAAAGTCATTTGAAAGATGCACGGGGTATCCATTATTTGTTAATGTCAGTGTGGCAGTGTGAGAAGGTCATGGTGAGTTGTCTAGAGCAGGGGTTTTCAAACTTTTTGACTTGCGGACCCCTTTATATTTCAGGCTTTACCTTATAAACGGTTATGAAATTTATACATAAATATTTGCTTAAAATAACATATATTTTTACATTTATTTATTTAACAGCATTTAACAAATAGGTTTATTGTCAATTAAAAGATTTCGATTAAAAACCATATATAAAATCAAATTGCCCATAAAAAGTATTTGCTGTCCACGGACCCCCTGTGGTCCGTGGACCACAGTTTGAAAACCCCTGGTCGAGAGTATCCCATGAATTAAATTACTATTTATCAAATAAGTACTAAACTAATTTAAGAAGAACCTCTGTGTATTCATGTTAAATAGACTGGAAATGATTCACACAGACTTGGGATGAAATCCTGCCAGATCATGCAATAAACTAGTAATGTATCCAGCTATATACAACAATGATGCCCACTTCAAGGTTTCAAAATGTAATGGAATGTATTTAGAACAAAATTTAATATTAAACTTACTAACCAGATATATGACCTATTTTTTAAAGAAAATCTACCCTATTATAGATAAATGTGAGTTATTATGTGTATGAGAAAATGGAGGAGAGAGGGCGAAGAGAAATTGGAGCTAATACCAACATGTAATGTACTAGATTTCTGTGATACTAATTTATTTGGTAACTATTAATTCTTCAAAATTCTTTTCTTTTTTCTCCTGGAAAGGGGGAAAATGAAACAAGATACTAAAAGATGTGCATGTGTGGTGTGGTGTGTGTACATGTGAACGTATATGGTTTTTCTTTTTTCTTTTTTTTTTTCTTTTTTTTTTTTAAATTCTAAACATTCCCAAACAGCTGTTTCATCTTTCAGCATTGCAAATTTTTCAGTAAATAAATAGCCACTAAAGGAATGGAATGGTATCCCATTTTTCATAAAATCTTAACTTTGAATTACTCATAATTTTTTTCTTTTTTTTTTTAGTTTAATATTAGTTTTTTTTTTAATCACATAAGAAAATAATGTCTTGTATAACTGCTTACTAATACTTTCAAAACTGGAAGCACTTATCTCTGTAATTTATGATGGAACAACTTTTATTGTAGACAACAATGAACATATACTCATCATTGTTTTATCATCTCCTTTTCTATACTTGAGTATGACAGAGTCCACTAAGGCAAATTTTCTATGGCCAGATTCACCTCCTGTCACTAACTCTCACTGTTTCCAAATAAGGTAATACTTCCATATAGTCAGACATGTTTTCACAGAATATTCAAAATGAATAATACTGTGACAGTGACACTCATTTACAAGCATCACACTGGGTCAAAACAAGGAAATACATTCATACAATGGGCTTCTTTTAGTTTCTATCTACCAAACTTATTCACAATGTTTTAGTCAATCAAAGGTTCTGGCAGAAGATGCCTGCCCAAGATGTTACATAGTGGGACTAAACCCAAAATCATGTGATTGGGAAGCAAAATTCTTAACTATGTAGCCATGCCTGTATATGTATGAGTGTGTAAATGGATTTAGGCCTTTTTTAAACCATTTTAGCATTTAAAGTAGCCATATTGGGCCCAAATATTCTACCTGTTTTATGTTCAAACTAGCCAGATCCAGCCCCTTACATCTACCCTACAATGTTATTCTAAAAATAAACAAGTAGATCATCAAAATCTTGAAGGTGCAAGACAATGCATAATTAATTCAAAACAATGTGAATAAATAAGCATTACATTTAACAGAATAATCTGAATACTAAAGGGTTAAACTATGCTTATCTCTATTATCAGAGAAATGTAATAACAAAAAAATCACACTAATTTTAGATAAAGTTAATCCATGTGTCAATGAATGGGATGGCCTCACATTTTTCATTCAGCTTAATATGTCAGTTTCAAAATTGTACTTGTCTGGCAGCTGAGACCATGTGTTGAAACCAAAGCAACTACAGCATGGAAGACACATACTAGCCATTGAAAAACACACAGAAACTGTTAACTTCACTTAATCACTTATCATTTATTAATAACCAAGTTGTAGACAGTGCAGTGACAATTTTAATACCAAGTAATAATTGATTAAGTAATCTTCTGTGTGTTTTTGGATGGTTAAAATAAGTCTTCTACACTTTGTATCAAGGCAAATGTGAGTGTTAGCTCTTATCATTATCTGTAAGTATAAAAATATTGTTGATTTTTCTGATATTGGACAGGTAAAGATGAAACTATGTAGGTAAATCACAATATTATATATACAGGAAGCTAGAGAGTAGGAGATGGAGAGAAATAGAGAGTAAGAGAGAATGAATGAGATGAGTGAAACAAGAGTAGTTGATGGAAAAGATAGACTTAAAAGATAAAAATCAAAGTAAAAAGATCAATAAGATGTTGTTTTTTTTTTTAAATGTGACAGAGAATAAGAGTAAAAAAAAGAAAAATCAAATTGATTGAAGTGTTCAAAAGAATTCTGTCAGTTTTCAAGTGAATAAATATAAATTTTCAGAATAAGTCAGAGATATATTTGATAGGAAGATTGAAATCATTCTACTTGAGTCTATTACAGATTTTTCAGTTTGGTAGGTATGATGACAGCCAATAATTAAAACTCATTCTTTACATTTTAAATGTGTGCGTGTGCACGTATGCACACACACATTATGTATGTATGTATGTATGTATGTATCAACTATCAATATGAACCACCTTCAACAACTGCAAACAAAAATGTCAAGTGTTTTTAACCTACATCAGATGACAGTTATGTAACTTGCAATAAACAGATTCAATCTTTGTTTGCAACCAATGGTTTAAGAACTATATATATATATATATATATATATATATATATATATATATATATATATATATATATATATATATATATACATATATATATATACACAACAAAATAAAAATATTTTACATCAGGTGATATGTAATTAGTTTATTTTTCATCTTCAAAGACTAAAAGCTTGTTTCACTGATAAATATTTAGATTTCAAACATACAAGAAAGCTACAAAAACAAACAGAATATAAATTAGGAAATGCTTTTAAACCAGAGTTGATTACAAATTATTCATTTATTCATCATCATCAGCAGCAGTGTTATATGTCCATTTTTCCATGCTAGCATGGCTTGAGAAGTTGTTCTGAAGCAGTATTTTTTTAACCAGATACCCTTCATATCCCAACCCTTCCTCACTTGACCATTCCAAGACACAGGGATGTGGAGTACCTATTCTAAAGCCAAGATATACATGGTGACACCTTATTCATTTATTTGCTTAAACATATTTGAAATTATGTTAAATTAGAATTGTTAAAGCAATTAAGAGTATGAAGACCGGGAAAGCCCCCGGCCCATCAGGAATCACTGCAGAGATGCTCAAAATATCTGGCAGTGTTGGCTATAGCCTAGTCACCCGTATTACGAACCAGGTGATACACGAAGGAGTCATACCCTATGACTGGTGTAGCAGCATCATAGTCAACTGCTACAAAGGTAAAGGGGACGCTTTAGATACAAATAATTACAGAGGCATCAAGCTGTTAGATCAGGTTATGAAAGTTACAGAGAGGGTCACAGCCCAACTAATTAGGGAGCGAATCAATTTAGATGAGATGCAGTTTGGGTTCGTGCCAGGTAAAAGCACTACTGATGCCTTATTTCTAGTGAGACAG
>NC_068984.1:25380354-25392111 GCF_001194135.2 Octopus bimaculoides
CCTGTAGGATTTTCGAGCGAGATCGTTGCCAGTGCCCCTGGACTGGCTTGTGCGGGTGGCACATAAAAGACACCATTTCGAGCGTGGCCGTTTTCGTGCGGGTGACACGTAAAAGCACCCACTACACTCTCTGAGTGGTTGGCGTTAGGAAGGGCATCCAGCTGTAGAAACTCTGCCAAATCAGACTGGAGCCTGGTGTTGCCATCCGGTTTCACCAGTCCTCAGTCAAATCGTCCAACCCATGCTAGCATGGAAAGCGGACGTTAAACGATGATGATGATGATGATGATGATGGTGGAATACAATTTGTCACACAAAATATAAATGCTATTGCATGTTTGTTGTGTTTTACAGTTGTGATACTTATATATGGAAGGAGGTGAGAAAGAGGCTGAAAATTCAAAATTTCAAGAAAGAAAAAGAAACAAACCACAATGAAAATGTTAGAAGGAAATGTTTTGTACATCAAGTATGTTTTCTTAAACACAACACATCTATATGAAATTTTATCTTGGACAAAAATGTACAATATGTCTGTCAATGATGATCTACAGATGGCTTTTTAAAGAATATAATTCTCAAGTTATATTTGTATTTTTAAGTTCATGCGTTTGGGCAAGTTTGTATGCCATTGGGAGAAAGCAATTTTATGTTCCATGACTGCCCTTTCATGAAAAGGAAAGGAATCTTTAAATGTGATATTCAGATAGTACAGTTCTCACAATATGCAAGGACAGAGTAAGGCTGAAGAAGGTGGATGGGGTGAACAGAAGATGAAAAAGAGTGGTTGGATGTGTTTTTGGAAACGAATTAAAAACACTTTCTGCTAATGACCTCAAAAGACAAATTTCAAGGGAAGGAAGAAGTAAATATAGTTGGGTGTATAACTTGAGGTCAATGGACACAGATAGCAAAGGTTGGTGTGTGTGCGCATGTGCAAATTATGAAAATTATCATATAGGCCCACAGGTAAAGCTGAATGTGCTCAGTAGACAAGGTTCATTTTATATTCTTTATTTATTTTCTATTGGTTTATACTGGAGAAAAGGGCCATGTCTATGACTTTCACAGGCTCTCAGAGAATAGTGATATTAATGCTATTAGCATTCTTCAAGTTAAGGGCCACAGGAAAAGTATGTACATGGTGAAAATTCTAGAGGACTATCATTCAGGGGAGAGAAGACTAAACATAGAGGTTAATATAAGGTCTGAAGTTGAATACGATAAGGGTATTAAGAGGAGATAAGGGAAGTGAGTGAGGGATGTTTGAGTGAAGGTGGTATGGGACCATCCAGATCCAAAAAATAGAAACTACTATGGTAGTTATTAAAACAGCAGAGAGGAAACAACATAACAGTGGACCAGAATTTGGAGTCTGTTTTGTTAGTGACTTTATGCCAAGCAGCCTTTCTTCAGATACAGCACAGTGGGTGTGTTTATGTGCATGTGGCATTAATGAAACAAATTTCCTGGGTGTCTAGCTAAAAGCAAATAGACTGTGCTATCATGGTGAAGTGCATCCCTGCAAATATCTGAAGTCATGCAAACTCATCAAAATCACTTTAAAAAATTCTCCCCTTTTTTTTTTACTTTTTTTTGTATTGTTTTTTTTTAGACATTTTTATTTTGTTTGCTACCAATATGTTGCTAACTCAGACTTCAATTCAGTTAACATCACAGCTTAATTCTGGAAACAGTATTTTACCATTCAGCAATTTTCCAAGGAAAAACAAATTTAACAATAAAGGTGGGAGGGTAAAGAAAAATCTAGTAAAGTGGTAGAGATATTTTTAAAAATTTATTTGTACTCTCTCTCATTCTATCTCTCTCTCTCTCTTGTTTTTTTTCTTTTTTTTTTTTTCCATGGAAGAAATCATTTCAATTTGAGCTAATATTTTAGGATCATTGCAACATGCCTGTAACATTTAGTTAAAAATCAATAGTCATAAATAAAAAAAAGACATATATAGGCTGAAATAAAACAGATTCTATTTTGGAAACAAAATCTAACAGTAAGATATAATAGTAATTTGCTTCTATTTATGATAAGTATGAGTTTTATGGTTTTCATTACTATCATTGTTAACAGAATAGCTGCATTGGCAGAAACGGGTGGAGCAGCCAGCAGACACAAATGCTTTGTAGTTTTTAGTTACATCGTGTAATATTGTGAATCTGAATCCTGCCAAGCTCAACTCAGCTTTATATTCTTCTACAATCTATAAAGTACCACTCACTTAAATGATTCTGCTAATCCTGTCTTTTAATAATAATAATAATAATAATAATAATAATAATAACAACCAGACATTATGATCAAGGACTACAACAGAGGAACTTGTCTGTTAATAGACATGTCTCTCCGACAAGATCAAAATGTCTCAAGAAAAGAATATGAAATATGATAATACCAGTAGTAATTGGTGCATTGGGAATGGTAAAGAAGGGAGCTGAGAAGTATATTGAGCAACTCTCTGGTAACTCCAATCTCCGTGAAGTACAAAAGATAACCTTGATGGGTACAGCCCATGTACTACGGAAAGCACATCTAAAATGGAATAAATGTGGTGATAATTTTAGCATGCATAGCTACTCTTGGCCTCCGGAGGATGCCTGGTACTAAGGCAACTGAAATAAAGTTATAATGAAAAGATAATAATGATAATAATAATAATGATAATAATAATAATAATCTATATTAACCAAAATGAAGTAGATTGACAAATTTAGTTTTGAACCAGTTGAAGACACGCGGGATGTCGAAATATTGTTCACTAGATAACAAATGGCACTCTTCTTTTAATTTTGACTACTACTCCTACTACTAATAATAATAATAATAATAATAATAATAATAATAATAATAATAATAATAATAATAATAATAATAATAATAATAATAATAATAATAATAATAATAATAATAATAATAATAATAATAATAATAATAATAATAATAATAATGGTTTCAAATTTTAGCACAAGGCCAGGAATTTCAGGGGAGGGGCTAAGTCGATTACAGTGATCCCAGTGATCAACTAGTACTTATTTTATTGACCCCAAAAGGATGAAAGGCAAAGTTGACCTCAACGGAATTTGAACTCATAATGTGAAGATGAACAAAATGCTGCTAAGCATTTGACATGGCATGCTAACAATACTGCCACTTTGCTGCCTGAATAATATTAATGATGAGGAGGAGGGCAATTACGATGGTTATGATAGTCCCCAGTTTAGGCACTAGGGCAAGAATATTTAAAGAGGAAGGGGAATAGTCAATACCCTCAGCCCCCATACTAGATTGGTTCTTTATTTCACTAGCCCTGGAGGGACGCAAGGCAAAATTGTCTTTGGTAGGGTTTGTACCTGGAGTATAAAAACCTGGATTAAATACCACAAGGTATTTTGTCCATTACTCTAACACTCCTGCCAACCTATTAATAATAATAATAATAATAATAATAATAATAATAATAATAATAATAATAATAATAATAATAATAATAATTTCCGATTTAAGTACAAGGCCAACAATTTTGAGGGGAAGGGTATTTCACTACCATAAACCTCAGTACTTGACTGGTACTTTATTTTACTGGCACCAAAAAAGATGAAAGGCAAAGATGACCTCAGCAAGATTTGAACTTAGAACATAAAGAAGTAGAACAAATATCACAAAGAATTTATTTTGACATTCTAGGGTACTTTTTGGTATCTAGATTCTCATTTGTATTGGCACTTATCATGAAAGTCTCAAGCCTTGAGTCACTCTGTAACTTCAGTCAACTCTCATTGATATATATTTGCAGGCTCTCTTTCCATATGAGAGAACTGAGAATGAAAATAAAACAAATAATTCTACCAACACAGTAAACAAGGGCTTTTTCACAAATAGTAAAGCTACAACATGCAGATGTGAAAAATGTTACTGAGAATATGGTGTCACTTTTATCTTTCATATTTCTAATGCAATATAATGTTGTTATTTACTTTATGAACTTCTAATTAATAAATGATTAGGTCATCACAGATACTCTTTGATTTTGGAGTTCAAAAGTTTAGCAGTCTACACACTCCAAGTTAGTCTGCTGCTTGAAAGTTCAAAACATTTATGCAGTATTACCATAATGGGCTAAATGAATTGGGAAAAGTAACATTATAAAGTACAGTCTCATTAAGTAGCAATTTGAGAGTTAAATATATTACAGCAAAATATCATAAGCAATCCACTAATGGTGAAGAGTGGTGTTCTTGAAATATGAAAGAAATCAAATGGTTTTTTAAATATGTCTATTTTTGTGAAGACATGGTACTGGGTTTCAGAAATTGTGCATAGTGGGAAGCTTCTGCATAAAAGAAATTAATTGTAAGTATTGTAAAGAATGAAGACAAGCAGTCATGGATAAATGTTATAGATTTTCATTTTCATAAAAACACCTAATCAAATGAAAGAGCAAGGAAAATAAAATCGTTTGCTATCATATGACAAAAATGATTTTCTAGCAATATTCAAAAAGGCTAAAGGCCTCTAATTGACTCATGAATAAGATGGATAACACAAATCATTAAAAAGTAATAAATAGATACAGATGGAGATTGTTAGATAATACAAAACCAAGTTGTAGAACAAAAACAAAGAATCAACTTAGGAAAGATATAATCCATATAGAAGATATATCAAAAGGCTTCATTGATGCAAATACAAATTAAACTCATCAAAAATAGAACAAAAAGAAATAAGGACAAAATTAAATGAACTTTTAACATGTCTTTTATACTTTACTTACAACAAATGAAGACATTTTCAAGTTTATGTTGAAGTGAATCACATTATCCTCAAACTCTGACTGATAGAGCAAATCGACCTATCATTCTCAAATTTCTAGTAAATGTATGTTATCATATATATTTTATTACAATATTATATAATTGGCAGCCAAAATAGTGTTGTATTGAAGGATAGTCACTGGTTATTCTGTAATTAAATATTTCTTAATTTTGCTCTGCATCAGCAAAAATTCTATTTGCATTATATCTTTATATTTGAAATAAGAATGAAAATGATTCCCAGAATACGATCAATATTGACAATGCGAAGATGAGATGCTGGATTTGTAACTCCTAAATTGGTTGTTTGTATGCCACTGCAGATGTTATGTTGCTCCCCAAGGCAAGAAACACAATAGCACTTCCCTATTGCTTTATACCTGATGAAAAAAATCATTGTTGACATTTTTTTCCCATGACAATTGCAAAAAGTTAGATATATTATTCCATTAACTATCATATTACTTCATCTCTGTTTTATATTAAATTTGTTTTCCTAAAGAAAAAGATCAACAGTTCCCTGTTGGTCTTTTTGTTAAGATGAATCAAATGAGTGCAAATTATTTCTTGCCATCTCTTCTATTTTAAGTAAAATATATTAACTTGACATTCAAATTGTTAGAAACAATAAGAATATGAAGCAACTACTATTCCATTTAATTCCAAAGAAATATAGTAATTTTATCGTAAATATCGGAAGCAAATGATAAAGATATCAGAAATATCAAAACTAAGAACATAAAGTAGAAACCTAATTTATTACAACAAAAGTAGGTCTGATTATTTTCAAAAATAATACTCATTTTTCTTTTTTAATTCAATAAATGAAAAAGAAATCAAGAAAAAAAGAGAGAAAAAACACAATTGCAACTAATGAGAAAAGGATGTTGAAGATTGACCCAGAGATATACAACAATTGATGGTCTATTTTTAGAGCTAATTCCCGGCAATAGCTTGAAAGAAATAACCAAAACTGTTTGATTAATCAATGATTTCAGCTTTAACTCATTCACTGTTATATTACCTACAGCTGAAATTCTAGAAGACTCTAAATCTTAATTCAATATGATATGTTAATGAAACCATAAAGCAACTTAGTCTAGAAATAACCATCACTGAGCCAAAAATAGAAACTGTTTTTAATTACAACTCCAGGAATTTATTTATAAAGAGCAATATTCCCACACTCACACAATATATATAGATTTCTCTAAAACTGTATTTGGTGCATAATATAAATAAAAATTTTGCTGCCATTTGTAAAACACCCATGAGAATAATGGGTACAAAGTGGTTAATGTGTGCAATGAAAAATTCAGAAAGATTACTTACATGTCATATGTTAAGTGAAGAAAAAAGATCCCCTAAATGGATTACCATACAGTAAAAAAGAAAAAAATTGCAGCCTGGTTGTGTGTGGTAAGAAACTTACTTCATACCACACAGCCAGGATACAAATAGTTCCAGGTTCAGTCCCACTGCATAGCATCTTGGGTAAATATCTTCTGCTATAAACCCCAGGACGACCAAACCTTCTGGGTGGATTTGATAGATAGTAACTGAAAGAAAACGCATGCATGCGCATGTGTGTGTGTGCATGCACATGCGTGTATGTGTGTCTTTGTGTTTATCAACCACCATTACTTGACAACCAATGTTATTTTGTTTACACCTCAGTAACTTAGTGGTTCGGCAAGAGAGCTGATAGAATAAGTACCAGGCTTAAAAATAAGTACTGGTGTCAATTTCTTTGACTTAATCTTTCAATGCAGTGCCCAAGCATGGCCACAAGTCCAATAAAACCAAAGAAACCAGGTAAAAAGTAAAAAGATCTGATTTCAAAATCACTGAGGATTCAATCAATCAGGTCCCATAAGTTATACTGACTTTTTCTCTCTCACTTTTTGTGTTTGAATAGAGCAGTGTTACAAGAAGATGAAAATATTATATCACATATTTGTAATGGTGTCAGTACCTTAAATATAAAACTGATAACACTTAAATAAATGTCAATATCTGGGATACTATCCTACTACCGGAAATTCATTTATGAATTGTTTTATACAAATTATAGTAGGAAAACACCCAACAGAACGGAAACCAAAATACTTCCATAACTAAATTAGATGTAGCTTATATATTTTGTCTTTATTCCATCTGTGATTTTTCTCACATAGTAAATAGTTACACAGAAAGAATTATTACTTACACTAAAAGTGCAAACATGGCAGTGAAGTTTACATGACACTCATGTAGCTTTGAATTTTATCCTGCTGCACAGCAACTCAAGCAAGTGTCTTTCACCATAGACTTGGTTTGACTAAAATTTTGAGTAAAATTTGGTCAACAGAAATAGTGTGCGCATGTGTGCACGCAAGCATGCATGTGAGCAAGATTAAGAGCAGGACATGTTAGAATCAGTGCATTGAAAATACCTTGTGGTATTTAGATTTGCCCCATTGGAACTTTCAGCATGTCTGTGAAATATCCAGGAAGCACAGCCATCATTTACCAGATTTGACAAATCAAGTTCTAACAGTAAATTCCCAAACTGATAAAATCAGGAAATGAACCTCATTTACAGAACACTATACAAAAAAAAAGCAGACTTGCAACATTTTTATGATAGGGTGGTTAAGAGCCAAATAAAGAGTTCATTACTAACTGAACTATGTATACAATTCTACACTCTATCAAGTATGTGTTTGGGAGAACTTGGCCAAATGCGTGAGAATGCTCCATTTTAGACCACATTTGGCTCTTATGTATAAGTGTTTCCTGTGGCAGTAAAAAAGGAAAGATAAAAGAGAAATTGCAAGCAATACAGAAAACCCTTTTTTTTTTTATTCCTTTAATTATTTTACAGGGTTCATTCATTCAATTCTAGTCATACTGGGCATACCTTTAGGAGTTTAGTCAATTATATTGACCATAGTATTTTGTCTAGTACTTATTTTATCAACTGCATAAGGTAGATCAAGCAAAACACACACAAACACACGGTTTCCTTCAACTAAATTTCACATACAAGACTTTCATCAAAATATTTCCTTAAAATGCCACACAGTGGTAGTGACCCCCTGAACCTTATAATCACGAAGTAAGGTTTTTCATCATGCTGCCATATCTGCCACCACATTTAATATTTAAAGATATTTTCATAACACACACACACACACATACACATGCGTATGTGTGTGCAGAACATAATTAAGGGAGATTTTTGTAAAGAAATTTATGGGTTTAGCCATAACAGAGAATTTTCATAAAAATTGAAGGGAGGTTAAAAATTGATAGAAACTTAAGTAGGTATGAATTTTGGGAAGGAAATGTAATTTCCTGGATGTGACTCAAGTAATGTCAAGTACCATAATAATTGGCCATTAACTTGAAGTTATAGAATTTATCTTTTTGAGCAAATATATTTCTTCTCTCAAGTGTAATTCTTTTTTTATATTAATCTTTTATAAACTGAACTTTGGATCATCCTATTTATTGCACCAGGCTTCAGTACATCAATATAAAATTACACTCATAAACTATAACGATATCTGAAAAGATAATCACGAGACTTAAAATAAATGAACAATATGATAAACAGACAGACGTGTGTGTGTGTGTGTGTGTGTGTGTGCATGTGTGTGTCGGTGTGCTTGCATGTGTGTGTCTGTGTATGTGCACGTGTGCTGAAACTGTTACAAATTATGCTTTGTCTAATAAAGTAGTATTAATTTAGATTCTTTTGTAATACATTCCCATATGAATAAGTTAAATTCCCGTATGAACAAGTCAAATTGTTATCGCAAATCTTTCTATCTTTCTCTCACACACAGGTGCACACGAATGCATATGTATATGTAAAGCAGTAGTTCTTTCATGCAAGTTTCATTGAAAACACAACTAAACAAAGATTATCAGCTTAAACACATTTAGAAAGTTTACAAGCTTAATACATACTGAAATATAGCCCAAGTTTAGAAGATGGAATTCAGTACGTAGCAAGAAAAAAAAAAAATTATAAAAAAATGCTTATATATTGCAAAGAAAAAATCTGAAATAAAGGAGACACATAGTAAAAACGAAGAGTTGAGAAGTAGTGTGAAGTTTAATTGGGAGGGAGGATAAATAAGATATTTAGTCAGTGTGAGATAGCTGGAATTGACAGAGATGCATACAATGTCTGATAGAAGTGATTGAGTAAATATAATTTGTTCAAGCATGAAGACACATACAAATGAGAGTGATGATGGTACATATAAATAAATGTATAAACTGTATGCCTATATTGTATCAAAAATAATTGAGCTCGCACAAGGCAATAATATTTACATAGAACCCCACTTTCACTGAAAGAGTTTGATAGGTTGTTATGGAACTATCTTGAAGCGTATTACCCTAAGTATTACTTGAAAAGTGTCCCCTTCCCTGCCTCCATGAAAATATCAAATGACAGAAGTGTTTTTAGTTTGTCTGCAGTTGGCCTTGGTCTATCTTTCATCTGTAAACTACTTCACTGCTTAAGTGACATTTACCCAAAAACATTTCCATTGATCACAAATTATCTGCCCCACATTCTCTTATCTTAGACTAACTTTCCTTCAAGTTAAAACATTTAATAGAGATGGTTTGACAACGTGGAAGGAAACAAATTACACTTATGTCATATCATATAAATAAATACACACAGAGAAAATAGGAAAGGACAGCATGAAAGAAACTGATCTGAAATTTAGGTCTTTCAGTATCATTTGCATGATGTTCATACTCTTTTTCTCTTCTCACCAATTTAACCTTTATTATTTTGAAATAATTTTTTTTATATCATTTAAAATTAAGGAGATTTTGATGATGTCAGAAAAGGATCCAAGCATAAAGCTGTATGTTGCTATCATCGTTTAACGTCCGCTTTCCATGCTAGCATGGGTTGGACGATTTGACTGAGGACTGGTGAAACCAGATGGCAACACCAGGCTCCAGTCTGATTTGGCAGAGTTTCTACAGCTGGATGCCCTTCCTAACGCCAACCACTCAGAGAGTGTAGTGGGTGCTTTTACGTGTCACCCGCACGAAAACGGCCACGCTCGAAATGGTGTCTTTTATGTGCCACCCGCACAAGCCAGTCCAGGGGCACTGGCAACGATCTCGCTCGAAAATCCTACAGGAGCCAGTCAGGCGGTACTGGCAACAGCCACGCTCATATATATATATATATATATAAATAAACACAGAGGTTATATGCATATGTATATACATACACACACATAACTACATAAACTGGGGGCGGGGGTCATAGATAGCATTTTTCAGGCAAATATGAAAGTAATACATTAAATATATTCCTGAAACTATAGATGTTGTGGCAACATACAGGTTATAATATAACACAATGGAAGTTTGAATCAACAAATATAATGATATGAGGTAGCAAGAATCAAAATCCTTGATTATAGACTGACAATCACTCGAAATAATTAAAAGTAATGATAGAATTAGTAAAAACTAGAAATTTTTTCAGTAATCTACATCATCAAAATCATTTCAACATCCACTTTTCTATGCTTACATGGGTCAGGTGAAATTTGTTGGGATAGGTTTCTATGGACAGATGCCTTTCTTGTCAGCAACATTACACTTGTTTCCAAGCAAGGTAATATTTCCCTTGCTTTCAAACAGGTTTTCACGAAAAATTTAGAAACAAACACTGCCACTAGTGTGATATTTGAGATGAATTCTTGTAAAGTAGTTTTACACTTGGATATTCTTATTTAACTTGAAAATTTGAGAAAACGTGTCCCCAAGAGATTCATAATACAGTAACAGTAGAACGATTTAGGTTTATGACATTATGGCCAGTAACTTGGCATCTTAACCTCAGTCATCTATATCTCATCCCAGCTATTCTGCTTTGCAATTTAAATAGATTAAAGCAAGTTACTGTTCTAATCATCTAATAATTGCGTAATATGCAACACAGTTATGTGGATGAAATGAGAATTTGCTAAATTCCAAGAACACTCAAGCTAGAAGTGTACAACATGCTAGTATTGATTTTCTGTGTGTTTAATGATCACATAAATATAACCAAATTATTTGCGCATGCTAAATCCCAGCAATAGAAGGAGTCTTTAACAAAGTAGATTATTTCATAGTCAGGAAGGAATATTTTTTCTTGTATCTTCAATTAAGGGATCATTCAGTATAAAATGTTCAAATCCCAGAAAATAATTAATCTCACCTTTATGCTGATAAGAGCAAAAATTAAAGAATAACAATACATTAAATACATTTTAAAGATTTAATACTTAAAAGAGAAAAACAAACTAGATAATTTAACATTCATAAATGCCAAGTTGTGCAATGAAGGTACACAGAGAAAAATGGTCCAAAAGACAAAATGACTGGAATTGGTTAACATTAATGACCAATAGTAACACTTGTCTTTTTTTCCTTCTTCTCTGCTCTCTTCATCGAAGACAATGTCCCAAAAAGTGCAGTTATATAGGAAAATTTAAGAGCAGAATATGCAGCTTTATCACAAATGATCACTAGTAAGATACTAAATATTTTCTGTTCCCAATTAAAAACTCTCAAAAACAGTGCCCAGCAATGACTGCAGTCCAATGACTGAGAACATTAACCTAATAAAAAAAAAAAAAGGAATTAGATGTATTTATCATATAGATATTATCTTCAATGTCTATATTTAATTAAAATTATAATGGTCATATAGGTATTTTAAAGCATGTTCAATATGTAAAGTGATATTACATAAATTCCTGAAACATGTTCTAATATATTATCATCATTTTAATGTCCACTTTTCTATGTTTAAGGACTTATTTATCATCCATATTCCATACTGCCATGGGTTAGTGTGTGTGTGTGTATGTGTGTGTGTATATATATATATATATATATATATATATATAT
>NC_068984.1:25392543-25394436 GCF_001194135.2 Octopus bimaculoides
TATATATATATATATATATGGCATAATCAACAATTAAACATATCCAAACAGGAAATTTAAGTGATAAGATGATGTACTTTTTCATTCAGGTGCAACACCAAAAAATTTTTTTAACTTGTATTATTGTGAGCTGGAGGTGATCAGTAACCCAAATAGAGATAAGTCAAAGGAAATATAAAACTAACCTGAGATGCCTTGAGTGTGGAAAGGAAATTACTAAAAAAACATCACAGAGAAGTATCTCTATAATTCCATCTAATCCAAATGGTGTGGTAGAAGCAAAGAAAGGTATATGGATTTCTTATATACTTTCACTACCGTTAAGATCTGCAGAGATCTTTAACTTAAACAGGTATATTACTTGCTAAATAACTAAGTAGGATGTAATGTACCTATTATAAGCAACTGTACAAGAATAGGGTAATGAAAACTTGTGATGCAGATGGTATGAAATATAAACAATTTTTCTTTAAAAAAATAGCAGTGTCAATAATAAAAATAAACCAATAATAGGATATGATATATAAAGTTCAGTTCATTGAATCTCATAAAAGCTGAATGAGTAAAGATCAGAGATTTTAGAGGAACTTCAAAGAGGAAACCAGCCTCTGACGGAAAAAATCCATTTATGCTGCCAGCAACCTAACAAACCCACCTACAACAGGATACATAACTGATAAACATCTGCCTGAATCTATGACTATTTTCCAAGCAAGAAGACTGTGGGGGAGTGATACAGCAGTGATAAATACAATGCCATAAGACCCTTAATGTAATGGAAGCCTAGGTTTTATAAGCTGTAGCAGGCAGGTTTATCTACTTGGATATATAGATCAGGTGTAATGGAAAATAAAAATAAATTTAAAAAATTATTTGAAAATAACAAAAAAAAATTAAAAAGCTTAAAACAATGTTTGGCAAGTTTTCTTCAGAAAAAAGCATTCCCAGTTGACATGAACCATGTGTGAAGACCCTGAATTCCTTCTTTTGTAAACAGATTAAAATAGGCTCTTAGGAAAAGTCAAGTTTATTTTGAGATAAGTGGCAGCACATGTTCAGAATTAAAGTAGTTTTTTTTATGAAGACACTATCTGTATACCTGTTCATTATTCATGTAGATTGAGCAAATAAGTAGCAGTTGTATGGATGGAGTACATAATATATAGTGTATAGATCATATACAGAATATCATTGCCTAAGAGCATAGTTCACAATCTTGGTAAACAGACTTGATTAAATATATATAGTTTGAACTAATACTCATAAAAACAATTTTAATTTAATAAAGTTCCCATAAAATACAAGGTAAAAAAAAGAAAAATAGACATGAAGAAAGAATTAAACTAATACACATTTTATGATCAGAGGATGAAATTTTATATACGAAAATTAAAGGCAGCCTGTGTACAAATGTTTACAATTGTTAATATATCATCAAATGTCCACTTTTTCAAGTTTGCATGGATCAGACGGAATTTGTAAAGGTAGATTCTTTACAGCCATCAGTCCACACACATGCATGTACGAGATGAGCTTATTTCAGTTTCTATCTACTAAATTCACTAACAAAGCTTTGGTTGGCCTGGGGCTAGAGCAGAAGATACTTGCCCGAGGTTCCACGCAGTGGCAAATATATTCTACTCAAGCCCTTGAACCCAAGACCACATGGTTGAGAAGCAAGCTGTTATTGCTTAACTCCATCTTAATCCTCATAAAGTTCACCTATGATCAAAAGTACTCCAGCCATGACATCCCTATCAATTTCCTATGTGTAGGGAATCAAGGAGTATATTATTGAATGTGAGCATTTTTAAGATGGTGGGTAAGTATTAATAAGACATTTTCTTTAATGAGAGGGGGAGGGAGAGATAGATATATATATATATATATATA
>NC_068984.1:25394519-25395360 GCF_001194135.2 Octopus bimaculoides
AGAGAGAGAGAGAGAGAGAGAGAGAGAGAAGCACTAGCAAATATCCTTAATAGCCTTGAGAAAGGCGGTCAGCTAAGCAGTATCATTACAGCATCAGAAAACGTGCCTTGCAGTATTTATTCTAGCTCTTTACATTCTGAATTCAAATCCTGCCGAAGTCAACATTGCCTTTTAGAGTGATGGAGAGGTGGGGTATAAAATTAAGTACTAATCTACTATTGAGGCTGATGATACCAACTGGTCCCCACCCTTAAAAACTGCTGACCATTGTCTAGAAACAATAAATAGTTTCAGAAATTGGTCGTTCTTTATGTAGCTAAAGACCCTACTTTTAGGATCATAAATCCTAAATATATACTCCACCAAAAAAACAAAACAATATTCTTCAGTTTAATTAGTTTTTTTGTACAGTTATAAAACATTGTTTTATGCTCACTTAATTTTTTTTTTTTTTCTTTAAAGAAACAAAAATGCTATTGGTGATATGGTAGCTGACATTTTGATGTTTTTTGGTGAAGCTGCACCTGAATGCAAGTGTTACTAATGTTTTCTATGATATAATTGTTAATTTCCTGAGAAAATGTTGCAAAAGTATGAAATCTACTATGAAAACAAGAGAAAACAGAACATCTCAGAACTGCTCCTCCACCCAGAAAGGGCAAATACTATTTATAGCATTGATTTATTGTGGTTATGTTTTGAGAAGTAAAAGCATGGCTAAATCTTACTAGATAAATGTTCACCTGTTATGCCAATATATTGGTCATAACCCCAATAAAAAGTTTTATATCATTATTTCAATAAATATATCTGTGTGTGTGAGAGAGAGAGAGAGAGAGAG
>NC_068984.1:25395577-25406709 GCF_001194135.2 Octopus bimaculoides
GATTGAACCCAGAACCATATATATATCTTATCTTTTACTTGTTCCAGTCATTAGACTGCAGCCATGCTGGGGCACTGGCTTGAAGAATTTTAGTTGAACAACCCACCACTACTTCCATTTTTTTAAGCCTGGTACTTATCCAATTGGTCTTTTTTGCCAAACTGCTAAGTTATGGGGGTGTAAACACACCAGACTAGCTGTCAAGCAATGTTGGGGGGGACAAACACAGACACACAAACATATACACACACATACATACATATATGCATATATACGACGGGCTTCTTTCAGTTTCCGTCTACCAAATCCACTCACAAGGTTTTGGTCGGCCCGAGGCTATAGTAGAAGACACTTGCCCAAGGTGCCACGCAGTGGGATTGAACCCAGAACCATATATATATCTTATCTTTTACTTGTTCCAGTCATTAGACTGCAGCCATGCTGGGGCACTGGCTTGAAGAATTTTAGTTGAACAACCCACCACTACTTCCATTTTTTTAAGCCTGGTACTTATCCAATTGGTCTTTTTTGCCAAACTGCTAAGTTATGGGGGTGTAAACACACCAGACTAGCTGTCAAGCAATGTTGGGGGGGACAAACACACACACAACAGGCTTCTTTCAGTTTCCATCAGCCAGATCCACTCACAAGGCTTTGGTCAGCCCGAGGCTACAGAAGAAGATACTTGCTCAAGATGCCACACAGCGGAACTGAGCCTGGAACCATGTGGTTGAGAAGCAAACTTCTTACCACACAACCATGTGTACACACACACACACACACACACACACACACACATGCACGTACACACACACAATCTGGCAATAGAATTATCAATTTTGTATTTAATTAGCAACGATGAACTGTGCACTTAGTCAAAACAATTAACTCTTATTTGTTTGGTCCAGTAGGCTGTAAATAGTTACCATTAATTGAAATAACTCACTGTTATAAGCATCAAGAGAACTGTATAATTAATATTTATTTCTTTAGCCTATAGCATTCAGTTCAATTTTCCTGTGAACTACCAGGAGACAGCATACTACTACACTGGTGCCCATGTTCGAATAAGAACTTAGCAATTTACTCCACCTTGCCATTAAGTTGCATCTAGTGTACAACAGTCATCAAGCACAGCATATATAAAAATCTATTAGGTGAATATATTATTTAATTATTTGACACTAAATATATATTAAAATATAAAATATAAAGCTGAAAAATTAAATTATATATTGAAAAATGTGTATATTAAAATCCTTAACCAGTAAAGCAGATGTGCAAACAATCAGAGTAGAAATAATAATAACTGAAGTATTTTTTATACTTATTATATACTACTAAGTTTCTAACAGCTACCATATTTATAACCTAAATTATATATATATTACACACACACATACACACACACAAACGATGTCTTCATAAACTACAGGGGATCATAAAGTTGGAGCCTACCTCTATATTCACAAGCATGAAAAGAGAATCTCTGTTTGATTAGGACTTAGACTGCGTGTGTGTGTGTGAGAGAGAGAGAGAGAGAGAGAGAGAAAAAGAGCCAGAGCCAGTCCTTGAGAAATGTTTCTGTAATCAAATTCAGAAGTATTGAATAGTATATCACAATTATTAGGCGATCTGAGTATCAACATACTAAAAAATTTTAGTTACTAGTAATATTTGTTATAAATATCTCTGCATTGTGTGTGCATCAAGAAGTACAAAATCAAATTTTATAAAAAAAGAGAGCAATCATTATTTACTAAACAATACAATGAAAACTTTAAACAGTCCATTATATTGACAGTTACAGTGTTAATACAATGTTTTTAATAGTTTTTCTTGTTCTCTTTTTTTTGTTCCATTCTCCTCTCTCCTTTAAAATTTATTTCAGCATTTAATGGTCAGTTTCAGTTTACACTTCATGGACCAAAATAGTCTTGGAACTAAGCAATGAAACAGCTGCACTTAGAGCCAGCTGATTCCTAAAATAAATTGTTTGCACAATTCATTCTCTGTTATTGTTTGATATAAGAGGCTGATGACAAAACTAGCTGGCATGCTGACAGCTATCCCTAATCTCTTTAGAACTTGTTTTCTCTCTAAATCAGCATTTCTGCCATTTAGCTCAATGAAACGATTTTAAATCTCTGCTTCTGTTACCTCATCTGCAGTTGTGCCAATTACAACCCTATGAAGAAGCTACAGGTATTGCTGATAGTTTGAAGCATGAAACTTATCTAGAGTATAAACAACCAATTTATAAATTATTCTGTCCAGATTGCATGTTATAGTGTTCTGTATGTGACTCTAATTGGCATGTTTTGTCCAATAAGAATCCTATTCAAACATTAGTTCTGAAAGGTTCACAAGCAACATAATATCATTGCTCTCATGGGAGCAATAAATTCATTGTACTGGCTAACTAATTTACTAGTTCTTTGTAGAATTAACACAGATGTATTGATCTATATCAAGCGTCAACTAAAAGGTACCGAACAACATACTGTGTATGTGTATGCTTGTGTGTGTGCACGAGTGCAGACCATCATCACCATATCCATTTTTTTTTTCAAGCTTGTGTGGGTAAGATGGATCTTTTCCAGCACAGCATTTTGCCACTTGTTGTTAAGTATCATATCTTTTGTGAGGTTCAGCCTCCTGAAGCCAGCTTTTACCACACCTAACTATGTTTTCCTTCATGTTCTTATTCAGCAGCATTCTTCTAATTCTACTTCTTTACTAAAGCTGTCATCTTCCATTCACATCACATGACCACACCGGCAAAGTCTTCTTTCCTACATAATTCATTAGATTCTTCCAATACTCAACTTTTCTGTCAGCTCACTTGTGCTCAATCTCTGCCTCACACTAACATTACACATTTAGTAGAGTATACTTGCCTCAATGCTTTCCAACCACCATACACCATATGCATTCAATCCCCATTTTTCACTACCATGCAACACCACACTTCATGCACAAATGTTATGTAATTTACACAGGAAAATGGGTGTGTGGTTAAGTCCATTTTACAGTCACATGGTTCAGGGTTCAATCCCACAGCACAGCACAGTGGGCAACTGGCTTCTTGCATATTTTCAAATTAACCAATACCATGTAAGTGAAATTTGAAAGTTGAAAACTATTCAGAAATTCAGTGTGTGCATGCATGCATGCATGCATACGTGCATGTTTATATCAACATGTGATGAACAAAAACATTGATACATTCAAACAGAAATACTTTTCAAATTATCTTTCCTTACACCAATGTTTATTTTACATTATATATAATATGAAAAATGAACACCAAAGTCCTGGGATCAATATAATAAATTAAAATTCTGGAATAGTGTGCCCCAGCATGACCACGAGCCAGTGACTTAAACCAGTAAAAGAAGAATAAAAGAGGTGATAAGCCCATTCTATAGACTGAAACATAACGACCAGTTAGCATGAGCTGACATTAAGCTGCTGATTGATTCATTGCAATAAATCTCTACTTTGCAATACTGCTTCACTTGTATGTATGTGTGAACACATGCATCTGTAGATGTGCACATGCATCTTCAGACTCCAGGTAATTACTCTTTAAATTGAATACTTAATTCCTAATCTCAGATATTATGCTGTTGTTGGGTAAAGCACTCTAATTTACTTACCTTCTCATGTATATACTCATCAGGTATATATTGTTTTTAAGAATAGATATACTAAATAACAATGTATAAAAGAAAGAAGAAAGAGGTAAGTGAGAAGGGAACACTCATTTCAGGTAAAGGCGTAATTCACCAAATTTACCTTGAAGCTACTAGAAGCTCTTAATTTCAATCTCATTAATAACCTTATAAGTTCATGCATGCATAGTCAAAAGGCATTCCATTTTGCCCAGGCTGAGAACCCAGCTATATTAAATACAAAACAGCAAAGGCCACTTAGCGAACCTAAATTTATATTTATTTCCTATGTATAATTAATCATATCAGAATTGAAATCAATCCACTTTTAGTTTGCTGATATAATTAGAAACAAATATTGTTTATGAAATATTAAATTGAAAAAGAGTAAGTTTAAAAGTTGGCGATGAAGTTAAAGTTAGCAGCGATTTACAGAGATTTAAATTTTATGCTTGTTAAGATGATCAATGTCTATCAATATATAAAATCTGCTGCTACTATTTTTTCAGTAAATTAATTAGTGGGAGACATAACAGTTGCCAATTTGGCAAAGGGAAATAGTCTGGTCAAGTGGTTAGGAAATAGAAAGTTAGCAAGAAGGAAGTAGAGATGATGATGAAATAACTAGTTGGAGAGTAAGCCAGATAAACTTCGAGATTATTTTTAAATAAACAATAAGGTATATAGGGGAAATGTATATCTGCATGCATGTATATATGTGTGTGATTGCATATATAGTTATACGTAAAAGTAATAAAACATTAATTGGAAGTGCACTCATTACATTTAAGTAGAATGTAAAATTTATTTTTGTAAGGAAAAGGGTGAAAGTGACTTCAAAATTTCACTATTGTCTGACTTCTTCAGACTATTTGATTAAGCTTTTCAACAGCAAAACTATGAAGTTACTGTCAATTTTTGCAAGTGTGCGTACATATACATGTATGTATGTATCAGACTTTAGGACTTCCACAATCAATATCAGTATAATGATGGGTAGATCAAGGGAGACGGTAGAGATGTTGACATGGAAACAAGTACATGTGGGTTGTGTACAAGAAGTGAGATGGAGGGGCAACAAAGCTAGAAATTTTTCAGGGTGGGTAACAGCAATGACTTTAATGAATATGCTGGGCAACACTATGATGGCTTCTTCAGCATACAGGTACAACAGTATCATCTTTAACTGTTACAAGGTCAATGGAGATATTCTAAAGAGAGCAACTACCCGGGTATCAAACTGATGGACCAGGTAAACCTCTCTACTTAGCTTTTATAAATCTAGAAAAGGATGATTTTGACTGTGTTCTATACATTATAGTCTGATATTCACTAAGAAATCTAAGGATAAAAAATAGGTTGTGAGAGCTGTACAAGTTCTGAGCAGGTGTGCCATCAGCAAGGTGGGAGTAAATAATCGTTCATCGTTTAACGTCCGCTTTCCATGGTAGCATGGGTTGGACGATTTGACTGAGGCTCCAATCTGATTTGGCAGAATTTCTACAGCTGGACGCCCTTCCTAACGCCAACCACTCCAAGAGTGTAGTGGGTGTTTTTACGTGTCACCGGCACGAAGGTCAGTCAGGAAGTACTGGCAACAGCCACACTCAAAATGGTGTATTTTACGTGCCACCTGCACAGGAGCCAGTCCAGTGGCACTGGCAACGATCTCACAAGCAAAAAATTTAGAATGCAGGTTGGTGCACATCATGATTCACTTCTCAGCTGTCTTTTGTTTATCAGAGTCTTCCAAGCCAAAACAGAGAAGTTCAAGACTGACTGCCAATTGGAATATTTTATGCAATGACCTAGTTCTTATGGCTAAATTGGTTGAAGACTTAAAGAGGAAATTTCAAACTTGGAAGCAAAATCTAGAGCCAAGAAGGCCTAAACCTAACAAATTATTTCAAGCTCATATTGTACTAGAGTTGTTTTTGTTCTTTACTTGTCTAAGCATAATAAAAAAGAAAACTAAATGCCAAAAGTGAATTAACATTTTCAAAACTCTATCTAGAGGCAGATATAAGTAAGAGACTACTAAATACATCAAATATAATATTTTTGTACCAAGCACTGGAATCAAATCCGAGACCACTGGTCAACCCAAACCTTGAAGGTGGAATTGGGTAGATGGAAACTATGTGGAAGCTCATCATAATAGACTGTATCTGCAATTCACACTGATTCAGTCTGGGAATTACACTAAGTATACACATGTCTGTGGAACACTCAGTCACTTACATGTCAATTTAACAAGTAGAGAGTTCAGATGACAGAGCAACTGAATGCTCATCCTCAAAAATTTCTGGAGGATCCTTCATCATTATCATCATTGTATTATAAGTAACAAACCACACATGCATACACAAACAAACACACACACACACACACACACACACATATACAAATAGACACACACACAAGCATACACACATACAAACATACATGCATCAACACACAATTATATACACAAATAGACACACACACACAAACATACACACATACAAACATACACATATACAAACATGCATGCACCTACCTACACCCACACACAAACGTGAGAAAAAACAGAAAAGAACGAAGTCTTCTGGAAATAGAACACAGTTTATGTTTCCTACACTGCAATGAAAACACTGAACTGTTGTTGCCTGGTGGATATATAACCCATTAGATACAAATTCAGTCTTCTCTAATGTTAATAATAACAAGAATTGTTTGAGCTTCAATGGTAGTTCAGTACAATTTTCCTCATGTGCCACAATTGTATTGCTCATCAGGCATTAATTAACATTCCTGGATTATATACCTGTTGAAGTGAAAGAATTAATTAGGAAGACTAAATGATATGAAAGCTAATACAGAGAATAGATCATAGAGCCAGGAAATGTTTCTAATAAATGATGCAGAAATTATTACAAAGTTATCAATAGATTTGGTGATTGTTTTTGTTCTGTTTACTTGTTTATTTGTTTGTTTGTTTTTTCACAGCAAATGTAGTTATGTGGAAGGCAACTACATTTACAAATAACCCAATACAAATGTATGTACACACACAGACACACACAATTATTTGTATATCAGTGTGTTTGTATAGGAATGTTTTTATATGTACAGATATATATACATACTAGTCTCTCTCCCTCCCTCTCTCTCTCTCCCTCTCACTCTCTCTCTCCCTCCCTCTCTCTCTCCCTCTCACTCTTTCTATGTATGTGTGTGTATATATATGTATAGACATATACACATACAAATATATAATATACACATACATATATATACACACACACATATACGTACACATACACGCGCACACGCACTTCATATCTGCTATATAATGGCGTTCCAACCTCGTTTAAACTATATGCATTTACAAAACAATATATTCCAATAATAATAATTATATCTAACCCCTGTAACATACTTTATCAATAAATCAAAATAATGTGTGCATGTGTGTGCATATACACATACACCATGCACATAAAGAAATGAGAGTAATGTTACATCAAAGAGAAGACAAAATACAAATCCACTTTCATTTGCCCAACATGTCATGATTCTTTTAAGGACACGAACAGCAAGAGCCAAACAAATTGATGTTTATAGTAGCACCAGAAATGAATTGTATTAAGTTGAAATAATACAAAGAAAACAAAACTAAATTATGTTACACAACAAAACTGCTTTAGAAACTTGTCTAAGTTCCGCCATTGTATACTGAGAAACAGCTAATGGATTTTATTTCATAATTTAGTTAAGCTAGACAAAATATATCAATTTCTTGTGCTGCAAAAAAAAAAAAAAAGGCATCTGTATTAAAAGTTAGTAGTAAGTTCTTGATGTAATCATCTTTTTTGTTTTGTTTTGTCGGGGCTTTTTGTTTTGCTTTGTTTTTGTTTTTTTTGTTTTTTTCTATGGATGGTGATGACTGAGAATTTATAAAAACACGAAGGAAAAAAGTTAATAAAAAAAATAAAATTGTGTCAGACAATGGGTGCAGCAATGGTTACATAGAGGGAAAGTCCACTTTGGTACCATGTGATTTAAAGTTCAATTTCCTGGTGCAGCACAAAACAAACCAAAGCCTTGTAAATTGTGTAGATGGAAACTGTATGGACATCCATCATATATATTAAAAAAACAAACTTTTTCCTTCTTTTTTTTTTTTTTTTTTAACTTGCTGAGTCTGAAGGAAGAGCGAAGAACCCATGACCCTTGCAGACCTTCCAGTACTGATGAGATTGATACTATAAACATTCTGCTAACTGTTTTAAGTCAACACACGCAGGAAAGACATAAGCAGGGAGGAGATTCCAGAGGGATGATGCTCTGGGGATGAAGAACTGGACATAGTAGTCAGTATTGGTTGGCGGGTGCTCAAGCAATGGAGGTATGAAACAAGCCAGCTCCAAGGAACAGAAGCTATTATGGTAATGGATAGGTCTCAAAATGTCTCTCCTTTTGTTGCAGTTCATTATCAGTTGATCCACGCAGCAACAGAAGTTCCAGAGAGTTCTTTTATGGTTGGACACCCTCCTTATCATCAACTATTTTTCAGTGTAGAGTAGGCACAATTTGTTATGTCACCAACACT
This sequence comes from Octopus bimaculoides, assembly GCF_001194135.2. Taxonomy (NCBI): domain Eukaryota; kingdom Metazoa; phylum Mollusca; class Cephalopoda; order Octopoda; family Octopodidae; genus Octopus; species Octopus bimaculoides. The sequence goes on from NC_068984.1 coordinate 25,403,849, forward strand.
AAAGATGGCCTGTGAGGAGTAACTAGTCCCTGCTACTCTCTTTCAGATTTTGTTCAGAATTACTGGCATCCCAGATGAGTAGTGTAACCTTGTTGATCATCGAGTCCATATCTCCTCTCTTTGTTCCATCCTGCTTTTGTGTGTGTGTGTGTGTATGAACATATATACATATATATTATGCATATGCACACATAAACACACATGCTCACACTTATATCAGCAAGAAGTGAGAACCATTATATTCAAACAGAAATGCCAAGCAATAGAACTACACCCCTTTACATCAATGTCCATGTTGTCTTTTACATCTCATAAGAATGAGCACATAAGTACCAGACAAAGTACTGGGGTTGATGTAATTGGCTAAAACGAATGCAGTGCCCAGCATGGCTGCAGTCTTATGACTGAAACAGTAAAAGAATAATAAAAGACAAACAAAAAATACAAAGATATGATAACAAAATCAATGAAAAACTATTACTGGAAATATTTCAATCATAATGAAATCTGGTTTTGTGGCAAATAAAGGGATTAAAAGTTACAAATAAAAAGCAACATCCATAATGAAAAAGTTATTTTAAATGATAAGCAAACAAAGAGATTCTTAATTTACTTTAAAAAATCTTTACCAAATCATTTTCTTTATGCAATTCTTTTTGTTACTTTTTGTACTCTGTTGTTTTGTTTTGACTTGATTTAAGATCTAATATTTATGTTCAATTTTTAAAAGAGAATGTTTTGAACATTAAAGAACAAAAATGTTCCTGGATTTGTATTTATTGATTTAGCTTCAGAAAGAATATAGATTAATAACTAAAACAAAATAATTACTAAAATAAAAAAAAAAAATTTTATTTATTGTTGTTTTCTTCAAATTTTTTCTTGTTTTGTTTCATTTGTACATCAGCAGTACAAACTGGATTTTCATTTTGAGATTTTAGTAAGGGTAAAAAAAAAAAGGAATGGGATTCTTTTGTATTGGAATTCCTGATATTTTTTATATTTACAGATGAATAAGCCTTCCTAATGCTAGCACAAAATGTTAACTTTATCATAAAATGGGATTTTTTTATGCACTGATTAGAGGGAGGGGGCTATCAAGTTGAGGCTTTTTAATATTTTTCCTTTACTACATTACATTGTGAAATTGGTACCAAAGATTTATGACTAGATTCACATCCTCACTTAACCATTCAGCTTCTGCTGTCATTCGGAACTTGAATTTTCTCATAATTGAAATCATATACCCCTGATAAAGTTCAGTCTGCCAGAAAAGCTAAGCAGGGATTAAATTTGTAACCTAACAGCAAGACATGTGTAACCTCACAGCTTGACTAGAGATAATTTCTTAAGATAATACAACTTGCTCAAAAAGATGTCCAAAATATTTAAGTATAATATTCTAGCAACAACTTCAATTATATTCCACATGGAATTCATCTCCATAAATTTCTTGAGCCCTAGTTTCTAGCTAATCTGGTTTTAAGAGTTAATTCACATCGCATATGCAGATGTCTTTGATAAAATAATATAGATATAAAAACTCCTTTTTTTTCTTCTTTGTTTTAAGACACTGTGGTAAATAAATGAACAATATTTCTCTCCCTTCCTAACACACTTCACACTTGTCTGTCAAATACACTAGAATTTAAATTAAATTATTATTTCTAATCTTAAGTTGAAACTAATAAGAATCAATAATCTTGAAAAATTAATAATCAATACATAATTTAATTAGTTCTAATACAGTGACATGTGACAAATGTTACACACATCTATTCGATAGTTAATAATTGCTCAGAGAATCAAATAGTTAAGCTATGCGGTATAAAATTTCAATGGTAAGGTCAAATGTATGGTTACATCCTGTATGAATTAATCTTACAGCTTATATATATATATAAGCAAACAAAATATGTTTGCAGGAACAGGCTTCAAGATGGAAATTCAATTAAAAGTGCCCCAGTTTAAAGTGTAGGCAGTTAGTTATAGGATACTGTCAGCTTTGAGGAAGCTATCTTTTCCGTCCGCATTCTACTCTCAAAGGAGATGGAATCACATGCTTCCATGGTCAGCAACAACTATTATTTCAAACAATACTTCCAAAGTTTAAATTATGACTAGAAGAAATTCTTGAAAAACAGAGTATTTCACAAGCCAGCATTGTTTTAATGATATAAACATAGAATATGCAAAGTCTGTATCCATGAGAAACATATAATTGGAAATTTTTATAATTCAAGAGAAAGAATACCAGCATGAAATTTTAAGGGACATGCTTGATAGGTTATTTTTCATAAGTAAGTGTATATGGTTCTAATAAGAGAACCAATACATCCTTTTTACAAAAATCTGATTTTATACCTAAGTTTCTTTTTGTTATTTTGTGAAACTATTAAAAATCGGAGATATATGAAGTATCAGACTAGTGTAGTAGTTGCTATCTAACCACAAGTCAATCTTTATTGAAAAGACCAATGATCAAAGACATTCTAGCTGAGATCATCCCTCATGACCTTTTTCCAAGGTGCAATGCAACCATGAGCACATTATTCAGTATGTCCTTTTCTAAGATGATATAGCTGCTATTTCTAACTTTTCAAGCAACTGCATAAAACAGGCATGAGGAATTTTTTATCTGATAGTGGATCTATTGAGATGTTACTCTTCAGAAACAGAAGCATACCACAAATTGAATAATTTAATAAAATATCATACGTAGAAGAGTACACAAGATACTACATTTTGATAATTCATTGAATTGCCCAACTCAAAATTTTGATCAAAAGGAAGTAAACAAGAAAGAAAAAGCTTTAGGGAAAGAGAGAGAGAGAGAGAGAGAGAGAGAGAGAGAGAGAGAG
>NC_068984.1:25406719-25417681 GCF_001194135.2 Octopus bimaculoides
GAGAGAGAGAGAGAGAGAGAGAGAGAGAGAGAGAAAGAGAGAGAAAAACAAAATTGTTCAAACTTACAGAGTCCAACTTAGAGATTAAACTATAAAATATTAGTAAATAACTGTGATTATATAATCATAACATTATATATGCCTGGCTGGTGTGTGGCCCAAAGAGCCAAAGACAATCCATGTCTCATGTAAAGACTCTTGCTTAGGCTCTTGTCAAGTAGAGTTAAATGTTTTACTGAGAAGCACAATGCATGGCTATTTGTGTACATGCACTGAATTAAAATAAGGGGTGTTGGAATATCATTTTCAGTTTCAACCCTCATGGCTTTCTCTATTCATTTCTTAACATTTGGAACAATATGATATGCCAAGGGAATATCTCAGAACTAAATTTAATCGTAACTTATCCAATATCCACCCAAAATTTTCAGGAAGAAGTGAAACCAGAGAAAATGAAAATACAAACGAAGCAGTTTTATTTTGAAGCTGATACTGTTACAATAGTCACAGTTATTGCTTGAGTAACACTCTGGTAATGGTGTAAGTTGACTGGAGTTATGGAAGGAGGTATTGCCAAACCTGGGAACAATAATACCAAAACTCACCAAAACACAAGTGCAAAGGAAGGTAGCCTAGTTTGGTTACCTGATTAGAGAGTACCTTAACTGACTAAATAGTATCATACAAAGTAATTGAAGTGGGGCATATTACAAATTCCTATGCAGTCCTCAATCCAAAGCAGTGAAGTGAAGGAGGAATATTGAGAAAAGGGGAAAAGAAGGAAAGAAAAACATTCTAAAACAGGAACATTATCAAGTGTCATAGACTGCCAAATTATTGATTCTAATTTCAAAGCAGTAAATATCATTTTCCAAAGTAAAGAATTTGAAAAGAAAGTTAAAAATATTAACAATTTGAAACAAATAAGATTAAATATCAACCACTGCCATCACTCACGAGCAAGCACGACTTGTTTAGCAGCACATTCTATGCCTTTCACTAATAGTTTTAGGAGACCATGTCGTCACAAATAGACACAGACAACCATTCAATCTACTTATTTCTGACCTAGTAAAACATCCTGGATATGACAAGAAGGACAAATGGGTGCACCAGCATTTGATTGGTTCTTATTTCAAGTAGATAGGAATAATGTGAAATTAAGTGCCTTGCTCAAGGACACAATGTGAAATGGAGTGCCTTGCTCAAGAGCACAATGTGAAATGGAGTGCCTTGCTCAAGGACACAATGTGAAATGAAGTGCCTTGCTCAAGGACACAATGTGAAATGAAGTGCCTTGCTCAAAGACATAATTTCCTACCCTGACCAGGAATCGAAGCCACAATCTTATAAGTATGAACCTAACCACAGAGTTATGTGCCATTACAATTTTAGATAGACAAAAGTTAACAGATGAATGGCTCAGAAGTTGGATAGTGAGCTTCTAACATCAGAGTCACCACTATCAGCACAAATGCCAAAAAATGTTTCAATAATAATTCAGTGATGAGCAATATCTCTTAGACTAAATTTGGAGATTACCATTAAAGATAAATTTTAACAATTCTAAGGAATATGTCTGGAACTGACTGAAATCATAACATGAATCATAGCTTCTTATAGAGATATTGAGATACTTTATTACCAATTACCAATATGTGAAACTAAACCTATTAGTGTGAATTTATTTGATGGCAAATAAGATGCACTTTTTCTCAAAAAAATAAAAAATATCTCAAAAAAATCACCCTGAGTTCTATATGTGAAGTTGGGCCCATATTACATGTTTTAATGCAGTAAAACATTTTTTCGGATTATGCACTGCTGGAATTGGGGTGTGTCTAAAACGCCCATGAATCTTTCATGCCATCAATTACAGTAACTAATAGATATTTGATACAGTTACATAACAAAGACACAGCTCAATGATGAAAAAACTCAATTCAAAATTAAGAAATAAATATTATATATTTCATATTCAGTAAGCTTGGAATTATATACAGATTTTCAGTCTCCACCTGCAACATGTCTGTTCGGCAACAATATCACCCATCCCAACATTTTTTATAGAATACCTAATATAAGCAATGACTAGTAACTTTGATAACATGCAATCACAAAGCAAGAACATTTGTATAACATTTGACATCATGTAGTGAGAGAAGCCATCTAAGGGGCAAAATATGTGAAATAAGATAGGGTCAGAACTATTTTTTCACAGATTTAATACAGATAAAAAGTATTTTAAATTTTACCCACAAAATATCAACTGTTCCTCACACAGTGGGGATGAAAAACCAAAGAGTGTAAGGTGATGGTGGTGGTAGGTAGTGGCGAGGAGGAAAATACAAAAAGAATGAAACTAAAAAAAATTACATTGGCAAACTAAACACTACTGCTACTATTACAATCATTGACACCATCGTGATTTTTATTTCAAAGGACAGCTGGTATTTTGGCTTCCATTCAATTAAATTCTGAAAGTAATATCAATTCTGCAACATAAACGAAGCCAGTGAAGAATTTTGATAACATTTCTTTTTAATTTCTCTGAAAACCCAGCTTCAAAGTTTTCTTGCTTCAAACATAAGATTACCAAAAAAAAAAAAAAATTATTAGCATATCCTTCCTAAGTGTATGTATGTGTATACTGTTGTCAATATGTTTATAACAATATACACACATACACACACTTTCATATACATATATAGTTGCATATGTGTGTGTATATACACACACATATGCAGTCATATATATATATGCGTATATTTATAGTTAGTACCGTCTGACCGGCCTTCGTGCCGGTGGCACGTAAAAGCACCCACTACACTCTCGGAGTGGTGGTTGGCATTAGGAAGGGCATCCAGCTGTAGAAACTCTGCCAAATCAGATTGGAGCCTGGTGTAGCCATCTGGTTCACCAGACCTCAGTCAAATCGTCCAACCCATGCTAGCATGGAAAGCGGACATTAAACGATGATGATGATGATGATGATGAATGTGTGTGTGTAATATATATATATAGTTATAGTTATCAAGTAGATGATAAAGTAGAGAGGTGACTTGAAAATGACCAAAGTATACCAATATTGAAATGTTAACCAAACAGAAAAGGTAAAATTAAACATAAAAGCAGAAATTCAATACCACTTTACAGCAAAACTTTCATTATACATGTGGCTCACAGCAAACAAGGTCCCAGCCACTGTCATAACATCCTTAATTGCATTGAACAGAATCAAGAAGCAAAATACTATCTTCCATGCATATCAAACCCATGCATGTATGACAACAGAAAAAAGCATTCTTGGGATGTGTGTGTGTGTGTGTGTGTGTGTGTGTGTGTGTGTGTGTGTGTGTGTGTGTGTGTTTATATATATAAATAAACAGATAAAAACAAATTACACTGATTACACAAAAGATATACAAATATTATTTGATAAGAATGGATAATTTATATATTTAATCTTATCAGTTATTTGGTTTATGCTAGTTCTATCTCTCTTCACTTTTAGTACCTTACTTTGTACTACTTTTTCTCTTGTTACTCCAATCTTTGATAAAAGATATGCGTTGTGTCTGATGCAACTCCAAACCACAGAATTTGTGGTACTGTATGTAACCTTAGTAAAATACTTTTATACCTAGCGAATTCTTGGCTTTAATGGGTCACATCCACCAAATAGATAGCCACCTATCTAAACAACCTATATCCTTATTAAGCCAATAAAGGAGTGACTCTGCTGTAGCATCACCAGCTAGAAATAGCATAGTTCTAGATAAACTATTATCTATAAAAAAGACAAGATGGCTATGACTGGAACACTATTGATCAGAAGCCTGCACAATGAATTATGTCCTAATGCAAAACAAAAACCTACATCTTTTTGTAGTTTACATTAGGTGAGATGTTTGTATTATGTACATATAGGTACACGCATGACTGTGTGCTTCCCAACCACATGGTTCTGCGTTCAGTCCTACTGCATGACACCCTGGGCGAGTGTCTTCTATTATAGCCTTGGGTCGATCAAAGCCTTATTATAGTCTTGGGTCGATCAAAGCCTTATGAGTGGATTTGGTAGGTGAAAACTGAAAGAAGCCTATCATGTGTGTGTCTTTATTCTCCACCATCACTTGACAACCAGTGTTGGTGTGTTTACATCCCTGTAATTTAGTGGTTCAACAAAAGAGACCAATAGAATAAATGCCAGGCTTAAAAAAAGTACTGGGTTCAATTCTCTCAACCAAAAATTCTTCAAGGTGATGTCCCAGTATGGCCACAGTCTAATGACTAAAACAAGTAAGAAAAAGAAAAAAGAGAAAAAAGAAAACAGTATATATAAAACTCCATTTATAGGTACTACAATCATATTTTCACTTCATTCATTTACAGAACACTTAATCCAGTCTAACATCATTAGCTCTCTATGTTTTTTCTATTCATAGAAATGTATGTTTAAAACAACAAAAAAGACTTCTTTCACTTTATTTGATAGCATCTATAAACTTTAGTGCTCTGTTAAAAATAAGAATTTAAGATAGAATTCATTTCATTTGAAGTATTTGATGTTATCCTTAGCATAAATAAATCATCTGTATGATAATAGGCATAAATGTATCCAACAGCCCTCCTACTTTCCAAAAACTTCATATAAAATCTCCTTTGAGATTTTTAAAAAAAAGTCCAGATTATTTCCTGAAAAAAAAATTAGAGCAAAAGCTGCATTTTAAATGAGCAGCTTCGTTTGTTAATTATTTAACCCCAACTTCTATGAACAGATCTTCAATGTTATTTACATTTAGGAGCTTAATATTTCATTTACACTTGAAGCCCTAAAACTAATTTACTTCTAAGCAGAGAGAAGTTTCATGAATATTTTACAAAGACCTATAATTGCAAACTACAATTAACAACTTTCCAGCTTAGTCATTGTTGATCAACATCTAGACATTATTTAAGATATTTTATAAGATGGTGAACTAGCAGAATTGTTAGCTTGTTATACAAAATGCTTAGTGGCATTTCATCCAGTTTATGTTCTGTGCTCAAATCTTGCTGAGGTTAGATTTGCCTTACATCCTTTCAGGGTCAATAAAATAAGTACCAGTTGAGTACTGGGGATCAATGTAATCACTTATCCCCTCCCTCAAACTTGCTGGCCTTGTGCCAAAATCTTAAACCAATGTTTAAGATATTTCATACTTTGCATTTTGATTATCAACTTTATATAATAGGTGCAGGTGTGGCTGTGTGGTAAGAGGTTTGCTTCCCAACTACATGGTTCCAGGTTCAGTCCCATTGTGTAGCACCTTGGGCAAGTGTTTTCTACTATAGCCTCGGGCTGACCAAAGCCTTGTGAATGGATTTGGTAGACAGAAACTGAAAGAAGCCCATCGTATATATATATATATATATATATATATATATATATATATATATATATGTATGTATGTATGGAGTCTGTGTTCGTGTTTGTCTCTCCACCATCGCTTGACAACTGATGTTGGTATGTTTACATCCCCATAACTTAGTGGTTTGGCAAAAGAGGCCGATAGAATAAGTACTAGGCTTACAAAGAATAAGTCCTGGGGTCAATTTGTTCAACTAAAGGCAGTGCTCCAGCATGACCGCAGTCAAATGACTGAAACAAATAAAACACAAAAAAATGTTCTCTTTATGGTAACTCAGCATGATTGGTTCTACATATTTGGATATCTTCATTCAAATTGCTGAATTAAATACTTTTACATTTAGATTCTTTCTTTTGCTTATGCTAAGCACTCAACCTTCAATTAAAGGGGTCTCATTTATATATATTTATTCATCATTATCATCATTTAACATCTGTGTTCTATGCTGGCATGGATTAGACAACTTAACAAGAACTGGTACGACCTGGGGCCACACCAATTATTATTATTTTGTTAGTGAATGCTAATCTAGTTAGCAAGTATTTTATCTTGAGATTTGGTGACAACAAGTCTCCTCAAATCTCAAGAATTTTCCTTAAGATTCTTGCAGAATATAGGATGGTACTTTTCTGCAGGTTTGACAATGCAACTTCAAGTCCCAATTTCTTCCAGCCTTTTAAGTAGCATTTTGGGTGTTATGCCAAGTGTACCAATTACTACAGGAATAATTGTTGTTTTTCGCCTTCTACAGTCTCTTCAGCTCTCTGGTTAGATCCTGTTCCTCAATTTTCTTCAAATTCTTTCAAATTGACTTTGTTATCATAGGAATGCACAATCATTAGCACATCAGACAAAATACTAATGACATTTCATTCAAATCCAGCCAGAGTCAACTTTGCCTTTCATTCTTTCTGGGTTGATAAAATAAAGTACAAATTGAGTACTGGAGTCAATGTAAGTGACTTGCTTCCTTCCTTTAAAATTGTTTGCTTTATGCCAAAATTTGAAACCATTATAATTTTCACTGTTGTTATTATTAAAGCAGTGAGCAGGCAGAATTGGACAAAATGCTCAGCAGTATTTCTTCCAACTTATTAAGTTCCAAGTTCAAATTCTGCCAGGATTAACTCTGCCATTCATCCTTCCAGGGTTGATAAAATAAGTACCAGTTACGTACTATAGTTAATGGTATTGACTAACCCTTTCACTCTAAAACTACTGAACTTGTGGCAATATTTGAAACAACCACCATTGCCACCACTGCCATGACCATCGTTATCATCATCAGCATCTAACGTTACATTCATTAAAAGTAATTTCAATATTGAATTAAGGGAGCTAATAGAAACTAAAATTAAATTTATTTAAAAATTGATGTCATCAAACTGTGTTCCTCAAATGATGACATTTCTATCTTTGATAAAGTTTCCAATGCTTTTCTCCAGTTTATTCTTCAAACTTCTCCTATGAGTCTCATCCATACCATTCTATATACCTACATGTGACACATGATTTTTATCTTGTAGATATACCAATAGACCAAATTTTCAGATACTGTTTCTTTCTCTTTGATTTCAAATATTGTTCAAAAAACATCCTCACAATCAACCACTACATATAAAGTTTAATAAGTTTTTCATTCTTTGGATTTTATGAAAAGAATAGGCCCTCATCTCTCCCATATACTAGGACCATAAAAAAAATTAGGTCATATTACATCTTAGCCATATCACAGTATTATTATTACCATAATTATTACCTCTTGGGGGAAAAATCATACCATTTAGTGTTCTATAATGTAGAGTGTAAAATCTTGCATGATCAGACAAAGTACAATATTTTACATGCTGTTATGAAAATTAATAGAAGCAAACTGATGGTAAGTAAACTTTAGATCTTATTTTTTTAAAATCGTTTTAAAATAGGTCCAATGGAAGCTGAAATTGAAACTAATCATTTTTGATACATATAGAGCAAAATTCTTCAGAGAATGAGCAAGAGATATGGATGTTATTCATCTGTTTATAAACTAATACCAGTCAAATCAAAATAGTTAAATCATCATTATTTAATGTTCATCTTCCATACTGGCATGGGTTGGATGGTTTGACAGGAGCTGGCAAACCAGAGGATTGCACAAAGCCCCACTGTCTATTTTGGCATAGATTTTATGGTTGGATGCCCTTCCTAACACCAACCACCTTACAGGGTAGACTAGGTGCTTTTTACATAGCACCAGCATCAACGAGGTCTGTTTTCACAGCAGGAAGCCCTTCCTAATGTCGACCACTTTACAGAGTGGACTGTAAAGTGGATGTGTCACCAGCACTTTCATATTTAATAGTTCGATAATTTTATGAAAATCTACTGTATTTAGTGGCATATAAAATACAATACTTTTTTCAAAAAAATTGTCTCAAAAAAAAAAAATTTACTTCAAGTCCTACACGTGAAGTTGCTTTAAATATTACATGCTTTAATGTATATAAAAAAAAACTTTTATCTTCTGAATAAGTGCTGCTGAAATTGAGGTGCATCTAATATGCCTGTCCATCTTTTATGCCATCAAATACAGTAATTGTTCTCAAGATTGTACAACCTTCCTGAAATAATTGGAGGCGCAATGGCCCAGTGGTTAGGGCAGCAGACTCACGGTCGGAGGATCGCGGATTCGATTCCCAGACCGGGTGTTGTGTGTGTTTATTGAGCAAAAACACCTAAAGCTCCATGATGCTCCAGCAGGGAGTGGTGGCGACCCCTGTTGTACTCTTTCTCTCACTCTTTCTTCCTGTTTCTTGAGAAACGCTGCGATAGACTGGCATCCTGTCCAGCTGGTGGGAAACACATATGCCATAGAAACCGGGAAATCGGGCCCATGAGTCTGGCTAGGCTTTAAAAGGGCGCATAGACAGATAGATCCTGAAATAATTAATGTACATCAGCTTTGTGTATGGACAAAGCTGTTACTTTGATTTCTTGCAGCTCAGAAACTCCCTACTTGCTAGGACTATTTAGAAGAAGTAACTTATCTGAATGAATGTAACAAGTCAAAGGATGACGTATTAGTTACATATCGATAAATAATTATACTCTATAGCATGTATTGAGCACTCTTCCTCTCATTTAGGAAACAAAAAAAATATGTATATGTCATGGTGTTGGTTCATCTTATCTTAATTAATAGCAAGATGTACATTATATGTAACAGCATTTATTATCATCTCATTAAAAGGAAGTAAAAAAAACAACAAATTATTGATTGACCAAAATCAAAAGACTAAAATACAGAAATTGTAAAAGAATAGTGTTATTTATATCTAAATTAGTTTAGTAATGAGACATTCTACAATAATTCTTCAAATATTGCATGTCCATATGTTCACTTAGATGCATATATCTCTTACTTGAAACAATTTTCTTTATATTCCAGAACTAAAAAGCAATTTTCACCTTTCTTGGCTTGACTGCAGATAAAATGCCAGACTGAAGAGAGACAGTTGTTATTTCCTAGGCAACATGCCAATGGCAAATCCAAAGAATGTCTTTGGTGACACAAATGCCATGACAACAACAACTACAACAACAATAATAACAATAACAAAAAATAATAATAATGTCTTAAACATAGACATTTAACCAGAAATTTGTTGGGCGGAGTTAGCTGATTAATCGACCTGGGACTTTGCCGTCATCTACCTGGGGGTGGATAAAACAAAGATGACCTTTGCAGGATTTAAACTCAGAACCTAAAGTGATGGAACACAATTGGATTGTTGAAAAAAAAAAAGAAAGCACAAATTACTCACAAATGTCTTCAACAAAATACTTGGCAACCTTAAAATGCAGAAGAGACTGTCTACACTATTTTCTAAGAGCATTGTCTACATGGTAACGCAATCCAAAGATTGTTATTGTATGTACTTTGAGATATGCTCCATTTCTAATTTATCTACATTTTTTCATGCATACATAATGTATCATTCTTGCTGATATTGGCCTACAAGAGGAATAAGTGGTTCATTTTCTTATCAGTGTGTGCACTGTAAGCAGGGTAAAGCCACTTAACAACCACTGGCTCAGTCTGCCAAGCAATAAATGAGCACCATAGAGAGAAAGACACACACACAAATCACTTTATAAACAATAAGGTATACTACATAATTAATCAATAGGTGTTTCTCTAACTGGTACTACTGGGTTCAGTTCTTATATTACAATATTGTAGAAAAGGAAGATGTCAGTAACAGTATCATTATCAAAAACAGACAGCACTTCATTGGTTAATCTGAAAATTAAAGGAACAATCAGTCAATCATCTAACACAAATACAGAGACAGACAGAGAGAGAGAGACACCAGATCACCTGTCGTCGGCAAGCTGGATACAACTAAATAAATCAATCTTCATCAAATCAAACTGACATAATTATTGAATAAAATGAAGGAAGGGGAAATCAGTTCAAACAATGAAAACATCAACAAAACAAGCAAATATATCAAAAACAAAGATTCTCTAAAGAATTGCAGGGGAAATTATAATATTATGCCAACAGAGTTATTTATATATATATACACACACATACATACATACATGCTAACATACACTGATGGACTATATACACACATATATACATAAAAAGCACACAATAACATAAATACATGAGCGTGCATATGTGCAGGTAATATGTGAATACACAAACACACACACACACAGATTATATATAAATTTTTAGATAGATAGATAGATAGATAGATAGATAGATAGATAGATAGACAGACATACGCACACATGTGTCTTTGTGTATGGAAATATTTAAATATTTGCTATATTTCACACACACAAAAAAAAGAAAAACACACCAAAACAGCAGCTGTGTATATTGTTAGCTGTATATATATATTAACTAGAGCTAGAATGACTTGAAGTACTTTTAAAATAGAAATTGAACCAGATCAAAAGAAAATAACTGAGTTTAAAAAAATAATTTAATGAATCAATATATATTCAGTGAAGCGTGAAGAATAAAAAAAATTACTGAATATGTTATAATGGCTACCAACTATGATGTATCGGAATCTACTTGAAATAAAATATAATTTTAAAAAATTTAGAGAGAATTGACAGCAATACAGCATGTGGTGCTTCGTTCTGTTTATTGTTTGTGCATTTTGTTTTGATTTTTCTTGTTTTTTTTTAATTTTTACTTTCAGTCTTAAGATATCTTCCCATCTTAAGTTATTAATGAAAGTCCATCACATATTGAAATACAAAAAAAAAGACATTTAAAATTTCCTGCAAATTTAAAACTGAAACAAATTCAACACAAGATGTTTATTAGAACCACAGAAAGCTGATATTAATACATACAGAATGAATAAGTTGCACAGGTAAATATATATATATATATATATGTACATGCACAAACATATATATACAAACACACATATATACACACAAACACACGTATACATATACAAATACACATATACACACATACATATATATACACACACAAACATATATATATATATATATATATATATATATA
>NC_068984.1:25418255-25419035 GCF_001194135.2 Octopus bimaculoides
TATATATATATATATATATATATATTACGTACATCCACACACACACACACACACACACACACACACACACACACACATACATATATACACATATATACGTATATACACATACACATCTATACACATTGATTCATACACACACAAACACACAGATATATGTATATACATTCATACAATCTCAACATCGTAACAAGGTGATGAGCTATATGGTATCCGAAATCTTAGATGTGCCTTTGTAATAACCTGTAATTAAATCTCAACACTATTTATCAAAGATGGAATAAAAGACAAGAAAGGGAAAAAAAGAAATATAAATGCACAGCACAAAATATCTTCTCAACCCAAACTCAACCACCATAGCTACCAAATTTATTATCATTTCACTGATTGACACCACACAATCAAAAAACCAGCTTTGATTGTAAGCAAGCGGTGGGAACCAGGATTTCTTTTTCCCTATCACAGAAGCTTGAGTAGTAGTAGTAGTAGTAGTAGTAGTAGTAGTAGTAGTAGTAGTAGTAGTAGTAGTAGTAGTAGTAGTAGTAACAGCCGTGGTGGTGGTGGTGGTGGTAGCAGCAGCAGCAGGTCTTTCTGCTTTCAGAATACACCGGAGACTTGTTGAAATCAATCAATTTCAAAATTTGCTTTAAACACCGAAATTTATTGAATAGTGATTGTAAATATGGTATTCTGGTAACATAGAAATTGATTCTGTTATCTCATCACTTTTTTAAAATATCTATATTTCTGAAATGGTCTCTTAGAAACAAAAAGAAGCTG
>NC_068984.1:25419094-25420514 GCF_001194135.2 Octopus bimaculoides
GGGGGGGGGGGTTGTTTTCTTGTTTTGTCATTAAAGCTACTTTATTTTTGTCATCATCAACATCATCACCACAAACACAACCAACACTATCATTGATATTAGATAATCAGAAAAATAAAAAAGGAAAGAAAAAAAACAGGTAGTTTATTCTTTTGTCTTTCTTGTGTGACCCCTACCACCCTTCTGATCACCCAGTATTAATAATAATTAGAAGAGATAAATAAAGTAGATGGATTAGATCAATATAAAAAAATAATGATTTTAAATATTCAAAAAGTGTCAGATATAAAAGATAAAACATCTAAAATAAGCTACAATAAGAAAATTTCTCTTTCATACTTTAACTATTTATTATTCCTATTATTACAAGTATTATTATTATTATTATTATTTTATATCTCAAGAAATCCTGAGTTTAAAGATTATAAGATTCTTACCAAGACATTGTGACTAGCTTTCCCTAAACACAATTCCAGATGACCGACCACACCAGCAATGCCAGGAACTGGAAATAAACACTCGGCAGGCTTCAGGGTAGAATCCAAACCCCAAAATTACTCCAAGATGCTCTCACCAATACAAGAATAAGAGTCATATAAATATGTATATATAAGTGTTTATGAGTGTGTATATATGTGTATATGTGCATCTGAGTGTCAATATAGATATATGTAGGTGTAGATCAATATATATATTTATATATGTATGTGTGTGTATATATATTTATAAATGTCTGTGATATAAGTCCTATATGTTTGTAGTTTCAAAATATAGTGGAAATATTGAATGGAAGAAATGAAAAAAAAAAAAGAGAAAAGATGTCAGTTTTGTTTGTTTTTGTTTTGCTAGGGTGTCACTATGACCATACAACCAAGGTCTGGCCAGTTAATGATGACTAGTGACTGTGACTGGATCAGTGCCAGATGTAGCTGTAGAATGGATGAAGGAAAAGCTTCCACTCAATGATGAGAGAAGGGAAAAGAAAAGGAAATGGTGGTAGGAATCGAGGAAGTGAGAGAAGAAGAGAAAGAGAAGCTGTTTAACATAAGAGTAGCAGACACTACATAGCTGTGCTACCCTCCAATGAATTCTGACTCACTCTAAGCATGTAGCAGCACCAAGGGAAAGTCTCTAATTACTGTAGCGGCTGTAGATAGGATAACAGTTTGTGGCTAAAGAAATGATGAAAACTGCTTCCTTAAATAAAAATAAAATAAAAATAGCCTCTTCCCATTGCTGTTTCATGAAAGAAAAACAAATACATCAACATATTTATATCTAGACTGATTTTTGCGGGTAACTCATAGTATGAGAAAAATACTAATAATAAATAATATTGATTTCTCAGATAGATGCGAAGCTTGATTTTTTTTTTTTTTCCTCTCTCTTTTTTCTTTTTATTTATCAACTTAGAGAAATG
>NC_068984.1:25421449-25429570 GCF_001194135.2 Octopus bimaculoides
GAAATTTTGGGGGTGGGGGTGGGTGGGGGCAGTGAATTAGATTAAACCCATGCAACTGGTACTTAATTTATAGACCCCCAAAAGTATGAAAGGCAAAGTTAACCATGGCGGAATTTGAACTCACAGCACAGCAACAGGCAAAATACCGCTAAGCATTTCGTCCAACAATTCTGCCAGTTCACCACCTCAACAACAACAACAATGGTTTCAAATTTTTGGCACAAGGCCAGCAATTTCATAGGAGGAGTGAAGTTGATTACATTGACCCTTGTGCTCGACTGGTACTTATCAACCCCAAAAGGATGAAAGCTGAAATTGACTTTAGCAGAATTTGAACTCAGAAATGTAATGAGCCAGAACAAATAATGTAAGGTATTTTTGGCCATTATTCCAACAATTCTCTGAACCACCGTGATGGTTAATGTGCATAGCAGCATTTTGTCCATCTTTACATTCTGAGTTCAAATTCCACCAAGGTTGACTTTGCCTTTCATCCTTCCAGGCTTGGTAAGAATACCAGTCAAGTACTAGGGTCAATGAAATCAACTTCACACTCTCTCCAAAATTTCAGGTCTGTGCCGAAAGTGGAAAGGATTATTATTATCATTATCATTATTATTATTATTATAATTGAATGAGAAAGCAGAGCATGCCATCAAAGTGACATTGGGATAAAATATACAAAGCCCAGTATTCCCATCATGACTACCCGTCTGATAAGGGTATACTAGGCGCATGCATCACAACCATATGTGTGCGACATGGTGATCTCATATCAAGATAAACAGCACATGACCTTGCAGGTGGGGCCCAGTTAGAATTTTCTTCAGGTCGAGTAGCCCATCCCACTCAAATGGTCCTTGAATAAGGATTGTTTAAAGATGTTGAATCAAACACCCATGTTTCCAGAGGTGAATTATTCAAACTCAAAAGAATTCCTCTAAACATATGGCTATGATGCTCCCCCACCACTACTTTTACTCATGATCAGAGATGCACATATCATCAGCCACCAAAGGACATGCTCAACTGGTTATAGTTAAACAACTGATAAGCAAATCTATTATCATTATTATTATTATTATTATTATTACTATTATTAAGGTAGCGAGCTGGCAGAATTGTTCCAGCACTGGGGAAAATGCTCAACCTCATTTCTTCTGACTTGATGTTCTAAGTTCAAATGCCACTGGGTTTGACTCTGCCTTTCATCCTTTTGGGGTTGGTAAAATAAGTACCAGTTGAGTATTGGTGGGGGCAATGTAATCAACTTAACTCCTTACCTGGAAATTGCTGGCCTTGTGCCAACATTTGAAACCATTAGTAGTAGTAGTAAAAGTAGTAGTAGTAAAAGTAGTAGTAGTAGTAGTAGTAGTAGTAGTAGTAGTAGTAGCAGTAGTAGTAGCAGCAGCAGCAGCAGTAGCAGTAGTAGTAGTAGTAGCAGCAGCAGCAGCAGCAATAGCAGCAGTAGCTACAGTAATTTCTTTAAACTTTATTTTATTAATTTATTTATTTAATAAAGAGTTCTAACTAGCATAAGGCCACAGATAGGGCTGTTAATTAAATCAACCCCTATTCTTCTTTGATATTTATTCTATTGAACTCAAAAGAATGAAAAGCAAAAATCAACTTCACCAGAATTGGAACTCTACATGTAAATACTTAAATGTTTAGTGGTGTACCAATTCTTCAATCTGGGTCTTTCAACAGTTATGAGTAACCATGAGTTTTCTGCACCTGGAAAGTTCTTTTCCAAAATGCATGCTAGGATAGGTGCCCTACCTACAACTTAGCTGAAATGGTCTTATCTTGCAAGTTATTTGGTAATCTCACTGGTGCCAGTATCACATAAAAACTCTCAGATTAACCGGCTGTAGGAACTATGCCAGAGCAGATATTGAAGTTTGGAACAGTCCTCTAACTTGCTAGCTCCTGTCAAATCATCCGACCCATGCCAGTATGAAAAATAGATGTTAAATGATGATGATGATAATTATGATGATGAAAACTAGCAGTTTACCATGTGTAAAGGAAAAGCAAGGTCAATACAGCATGGCCTAAGTGTTGTTACAGGAATTGCAGTGAAAACATAGGCATCACAGTAAGAATATAAACAGCCAGAATAGATATCATCTAACACTCAAACAGTTCTGTCAATCCACTACTCTGTGTTGGTGTGATTTTTATTGATCCCTGAAACAACTTACCCAATTTCATTGGCTTCGTATGTAGAAATATCATAAGACATAAATTTGTAAAGAAATGGAGTATAATAGTATAATCAACAGACTGATATCAGTTCATATGTAAATTATCCTGGATGGATGAAAATCGAAGACTAAAAGAATGTAAAGGACTGAAACTAAAATATTATAAGACTTTAATCTAGAGTTGTACGAGTTCTGCTATTTAACTTTCCTAATAATTCTTTCTAACTTAAGAGCAATCTCACAAATTTTGGAGGAAATTAACTCACTCTCAGTATTTGACTGGTATTTTATTTTATCAATGCTAGAAAGATGAAAGACAAATTCAGGATATGAACTCCAAATGCAAAGGGATATAACTAAATACACCAAGGTCCCTTGTCTGTCATTCTACCCAATTCAGTCATCTAGCATCTCAATATTTATAACAATAACAATGATTATAACATTGGTATACTGCCACAAATATGTAGAGTAGAAGTAGAATCCATTTAATCAGGAGAGTGAAAGCTAAGTTTTAAATTCAGAATGTAGGAAGACAAAATTAAAAACTGTAAAGTTTTCAGTTTAAGGTTTTACAGTTTCTACCAGCCTAAACAATAACCTTTAAGATAATAACTATCATTCAAAAATTTCAGCTTCATTACAGAAGGTTAGATGCTTCAATAATTGCATAACACTACTTCTTTTTTTTTTTTTGTAGTCTCTTTATGACTCAAAGACGTAGTTCTTATCATCGTAATCTTCAGGAAGACATACACAAATACACATAGACCTTGCCTACTCACTGAATGCTGATATCCATCAACATTTAGAATTTACGTGAGAATATACAGATGAAGTTTTTCAGCAGGAACCCTTAACTTTTACACAAAATATGGAAAATGTATGCATCTGTTTGGTTACATCTTTTCTGTCCTCACATGCAGTCAAACAATAAACATAACTATCACCAAAAACATACCACTGTTTACTAAATCTCCTTGGTCTTTTTTTTTTTTTTTTATGGTTTTCTGAACAATTTTTTCTCAGCCTGTTTCTAGGTAGAAACCTTCATCCAGTTTATTACTCCGTTACTCTGGGTATCCAAACCAAAATTTCAATCAACTTAACCAAACCACAGAAGATATGAAAAATACTCATTAACACAGACTTGCCTCCCCATCTATTTATTGATCTACAAGCCCATTGATTTTGAAGTAGTTTATCTGCATTCTTGTCACTATTTCACATTCTTCCATTTTCAAACGCACCAATTCTATTTATTTGAGTTTCAACAGTGTGGTAATGATTTTGTCCATAGAAATGTACTTGCTCCACTCCTGCTGTGTTTCAGCTGAAGCAAAATACTCCTCAGGACATCTATTTTCTTCCAATATAGAAATCTAATTATAGTAACTGGAGTAATAGCAAATATCCCCACTACAGTAGTGGACACAACAAAAAAAATTAGTTTTACACTGATTTACAGAATAAGAGAGGTAAAGAATAATAAAGACATTGCATTTAATTATGGGTTCCTTTTTATAGCCATTGCTGCTAATACAGACCCACAACAGTTTTCTCAGATTCTGGAGTTTACAGTATTTTGCAATAAAATGTTCAGATAATAAAAGAATGTCTGAAGAATTTCACAAACTTAAACATTTCAAGATATAATTTTCCAAACTTGATGAAAATCATAACCTTAATAAACAGTTATCATTGTATGCCATGAATAGCAGAATTTGAAGATTATTGGACTTAATGCCTTGCAATATTTTAGTTATCTTTTACAATCTAAGTTCAATTTGTGGCATGATTAACGTTGCCTTTTAGTTTTCCAAAGTGAAGCACTGGCTTTATCACATCAACTACACCCTTAAGCAAAGCTTTGTGTCTATGTCAGAAATAGTCATATCCACAATGGGTGTGATGGCACAGAAGAACACTGGAGCAGTATTTAGCACCACAGAACAAAACAGAAGTCTGGTAAGGGTATAAAGAAGGGCAATGAGCTTTCAATCTTTTACTGAACAGTGATGATTTTATTTGATACTGAAATTCCTGGTGATGGTGATTCATCTGAAAAGTACACCAAAATAACAGATTGTTCCAGTAGCCAACTAATGTGAGAATAAAGATTATTGGAGAGGAAAAAGGCAAAAAACTGAAGAGCTTTCTATGTGAAGGTAACAGAAAACTTCAGCACAGAAATGGGTAAACAATAGTAATATCATATCAATATTAACCATAATCACATAAAAGTACTACAGCAACAATAATAAAACCAGCAAGGAAGTAGAAACTCATGGCACTCCACCAAAAATAATAGAGAAGATAAGGCATCCATTTTCCTCCAGAATTATTAAAAGAGGAGAAACAGCAAGATCATGTCATGAAACACAGCCAGACACTGAGCCTGCAGTCCAATAATTTATTCTGTAATGAGTGGCTGGAATTAGAGGAGAGGGAAATGGCTTGTTATGGATGGGGAATGAAAAGTCATCAAGTTGGGCTGTGTACAATGATACTGAATAATAATTTATTTTGTGTATGTAAAGGACTGGACTAACCTCTAATATATTATGCATATTATTTTATTGATCCAAAAAGATGAAAGGTCAAGCTGAATATGATAGGATATATTAACAAAAGCAATAACAGTAATAGTAATGTCTTTTTTTTTTTTGTCTTTTGTTTTTTGACACATCATCACAAGTTTGTAGGAGAAGAATAGAATCAACTGAATGAAATCCAGTTTACCTTAAAATGTTGAAAGGAAAACATGAGGGGTAGTGCAAGTTCCCTAAGAAGACACCAACCATCAAAATTAAGGAGTTCATATAATATTCTTTTCTACTCTAGGCTCAAGGCCCGAAATTTTGGGGGAGAGGGGCAGTCAATTAGATCGACCTCAGTACTTAATTTCTCGACCCCCGAAAGGATGAAAGACAAAGTTGACCTCAGTGGAATTTGAATGCAGAACTTAAAGACAGATGAAATACCGCTAAGCATTTCGCCCAGCATGATAATGTTTCTGCCAGCTCAACTTCATATAATATTGTTTAACCCTTTAGCTTTAAGATTATTCTGTCAAATGTAATGCTTATTTTTTTTACATTGTTTTGAATGAAACAAGTAAAATATCTAAGCCAGATATGGCCGGTTTAAATGCTAATGTATTACAGTTTAAGATGGTACAACAGAAATACAATATGTAGGTTCAAGTAGCAGGGGAACATAGTCACATAATGTTGGAAGAACAGAATCATTTTTGATTTTCAAAATTTATTTTAGTACTAATCATATTTAAGCAGACGGCATAATCCATTCCCTAGACCAAGGCAATAATCACACACATGAACCAAACTTTAAAGATGCAAGCCAATGAGTGAAAGCTAACCAATGAGAGAGTGTTTTTATGTAGCTACATGCTAGAAATAGTAAACAAAATCTCTATCAAATCACAGTACTGCTTTGAAAAAAGAGGGACACATTACATAAGGTAGTCTTAGATAGACCAATGCCAAAAGCTGCACAAAATCATGGATAACTTGAATTGGAGCATCAGTATTACAGTGTATGTAACCTAAAATAATTTTCAAGCAAAATACAGATATTTTAGCTTGTTTATCTCTTAAAACACATCCAGAAATGGAAACTAAGTGGTTAAACCATTAAAATATGTGTTTAAACTGCTAGTATTTTGAGCAAAGTATGAAAGACAGTTAAACGTCTGCCTTAAATGATTAAATACTATTTTCAATTCACAACTGAAGTGTATTGGGAAAATTAGCTATAAAATAACCCATAACACGAAATATTTGTATTTACAAAAGTTGGGTGCAGCGAAAAAACAACTTTAATTATTGATCATAAAATTCTATCTTTGTTTCCCAGTCCTTCAAAAATTTCATCTCTATTTTAAAATTAAAGATGTAAAAATAAATTCACTTTTTGATGACTGTACTAAATTTAGCTTTATCTTATGTAGATTCAAAATAATTATAACACTTCATAGACACATATTCATTAATGTATTTCTTGTGAGCCAATCAAAATATAGGTAGGGTAAGGAACATCTGGAGTATTACTAAGATGAGGAAAAGACTTGGGTAGACATGGCACTGTTGATTAAAACTCATGAAAACACGATCTTTTAGCAGTAATTTACGTCTCTATAGTAGATATAAGATGATAAATATTAAATGCTGGACATATATTTTTGCATGATGATATGGGGAAAACCAGAGGAGGAGGGACATTGGGATTTGGTGGTGGTGGTGGTGGTGGTGGTTATGGTGGATTATGAGTATGGAACTAACATCCTTATAATAATTCTAAGAATTGCATAAACTTTCAGACAGAAAAAAACACATTTGCACCCACATGTATGTAAATAGACATAAGCACACATGTGCATAGTTACACAAATGCTTGCATACATGCTTAACTGTTATTTCAGAAGAACACACAAGTGATCTTCATTTACTTACTAAAACAAAATGTTTTAATATTATTAATTTGCTGAAAAGGAAGTTGAAATGGTCTCAGAGCAATTTATTTCCTCTGTGCCCACTCATACCACAACACTTTATTTAGATCATCAAATCTAAAACTGAGTACCAATCCCACTTTGTGGTGCGTTACTTGGTATTTAGTTGAACAAACAGCATGAAACTACAAGCTACACAAATGTCTTCCTATAACTAGATCGATCCAACCCACATCAGCATGGAAAATGGGTATGAATTTAAACCTGTAAATTTCAAAAATAGAAGCTGTGCATGTGTGTGCGTGTGTGTGGGAGGGAGGGGGTGAGCATGGGGGGTGATATGGCAATAAAAGTCCTTATCTATATGCTACATTATAAACCTTATTGGCATACTCTTTTACTCTTTTACTTGTTTCAGTCATTTGACTGTGGCCATACTGGAGCACCGCCTTTTTAGTCGAGCAAACCAACCCCAGGACTTATTCTTTGTAAGCCTACTACTTATTCTATCGGTCTCTTTTGCCAAACCACTAAGTTACAGGGACGTAAACACACCAGCATCGGTTGTCAAGCGATATTAGGGGGACAAACACAGACACACAAACATATACACACACACAGATACACACATATATATATATACATATATATATACGACGGGCTTCTTTCAGTTTCCGTCTACCAAATCCACTCACAAGGCTTTGGTCAGCCCGAGGCTATAGTAGAAGACACTTGCCCAAGGTGCCACACAGTGGGACTGAACCTGGAACCATGTGGTTCGTAAGCAAGCTACTTACCACACAGCCACTCCTACACCTATATATATATTTGGTAACCTGATAAAAAGTGGGGGGGGGGGAATATTCACCTCTTCCATCATAAATACTACACATATTTACATAAATTTATTAGTGTGTGTGTACTAGCATACATGCCTATGCAAATTCGATTTTGAGGCAAGTGTAGTTAATTAAACTGATTCCAAGTCTGGTAAAGCTTATTTATACCAATCCCCAAAGTGTTAATTTGATAGGGATTTCAATTGGACACCATAAAACATCACAGTCTGGTTTACTGTTGAGTGTACCACCAATCATATCACTTCCACATACACATGTATGTTCTTATATATGTGTATATGTATGCTCATGTGTATGTGCGTGTGTTTATGTTCAGTTACAATAAAAACAATCTTACTTTAATCTGATACAAGAATGTTGTTGACTGACTTCGAAGTTTCGGCCAGCTTAGCCATCATTAGACTGCATGCACATATATATATGGATTGATACTCTAGGAATACTAATTATAAGGTTAGCATGTGTTGTAATCGTATAATATTAATCATATGACATCCTTTGTGTTGTGGCAATGAGTAATGAACCTAATTTTAATTGCTCCTAGTTCTTAGGAGCAATTAAAGTTTTATATATATAT
>NC_068984.1:25429580-25430994 GCF_001194135.2 Octopus bimaculoides
AGTCATTGGACTATGGCCATGCTGGGGCACCATGTTGAAGAGTTCAACAAATCAATTCCAGTACTTATTATTTAAATTATAGTACATATTATATTAGTTTGTTTTGTTGAACTGCTACGTTACAGAGAAGTGAACAAACCAACACTAGTTGTCAAGCAATCACACACACACACACACACACACACACACACACACAACAGGCTTCCACACAGTTTCTGTCAAACAAATTCACTTACAAGGCATTGGTTGGCTCAAGACACTTGCCCAGGGTACCATGCAGTGAGACTGAACCCAAAACTATGCTATCACAAAGTTAGCTTCTTAACCACACTGCCTATTACAAAACAATTGCATACATAAAGAAGCATGTAGCTTCAGTTCTATAATAAAAGGAAGTGGGATGTAAAATGGAAATTAACAAAGACACAAAAGAACAAGTTAAACTTTAGAAACTTTAAAAAAATAAAATATGCTTTTTCACCCTCCGCCTCCCCCATCTTTATCAAATCATGTCAACCATGCCTAATTATTAAGACACACAGTCATACTTGAATGTTATTTTCACATTTAGCAATAAACACTTCTCATCGTTTAGCTTGACCGCATCTTCTTCACCTTTGGTAATGTGAGTCATTTGCAATTTCTGAAATGCCATGACAAACTTAAAATAGAAATAAAAATTCTAACAGCAGTTTGATTTAAACTTCAGAAAAGAGAATCTACTTTAAAATTAATCAAGTTTTCTATGCAATCATTAAAACTACTACTACTACTACTACTACTACTACTACTACTACTACTACTAATAATAATAATAATAATAATAATAATAATAATAATAATAATAATAATAATAATAATAATAATAATAATAATAATAATAATAATAATAATAATAATAATAATAATAAAGGTGTGTTACATTCTTTGACATTATCTACCTGTATTTTTGAACTATTCTTTTTCTTTTTTTAAGATTTACACTTTTACTGCTTCAGTCAGTAGACTCTGGCCAAGCTGGGGCACCACCTTTAATGGTCTTAATCAGTCGTACTGACCTTAGAACTTACTTTAGTTTGGTTTCTGCTTCATCAATCTATATTCATCGAATGGTTATCTCTTGGTAAACAGATTTTAGGTCAGCATAAGTACATGGACAGATACAGACACACACATTCCAATTCTTACTACTGTACCAACTTGTCAGTCTTCCTGCTTAAAAACTTACGTTTTCATTTTCTTTTGAAGAACTCTTAGAGTGAAAACCGGTTGGAACATAAAGTAAAAACATTTAATACATCTAAATAAAATACATGTTATTTGTCTTTTAATTCATCTAAAGATATGGCAATTTTAGTTCTTTTATGACAATTCTAGTTCTTTGGCAAACTATTTAAGCATCACAAATCAGTGA
>NC_068984.1:25431017-25434628 GCF_001194135.2 Octopus bimaculoides
GCATCACATATCAGTGATTGATTGCATACATTAATTTATGAAATTAACCAATAGTCATCAATCACATTTGTTATATCTAGTTAATAAAACAATTGCTCTATCTTTTTGTTTCACTTCTTCAACAACCCACTTTCACCAAGCTTATATTCATCTCAGTAGCTTGCAAACCTATAGAACTCACTAAACCATAACACTTTTTCAATTCTCACAGAGTAAGCAAGAATTGCAAACTATTGGTTTTATTTTTTGTTTTTTTTGGGGGGGGGGCTTTGCATTCATTAACTCTTTAGCATTTACACCAGCCATATCTGGCCCAAATATTTTATCTGTCTTATGTTCAAACCAGCCAGATCTGACCTCTCACACCTACCCTACAATGTCATTCTAAAAATGACATAATACATGATACATTTACAACAATGTGAATAAATAAGCTTTACATTTGACAAAAATCTGAATGCTAAAGGGTTAATTTTAGTTTCAAAGTTGATTGAAATATCATCACATTTGTAAAATAACATAGATTTAAAAACATACAACACACTTCACAAGAAAACCAAAATATTCAACATTATACAGCAGTTTTATTACAAACTAGTTGCAGATACCCAAGGCAGCTGTTTGCTGTATAGTGAAAGAGAGTGTCAGGAAGAGAAGCCTACCTTTAAATTTAGAAAATGACACAAAGACCATGTAAAGCACAAGCTGACACAAAGACCATGTAAAGACACAAAGACCATGAAAAAGACACAAAGGCCCTGCAAAGACACAAAGACCAGGTAAAGACACACAAAGACCAGGTTAAGTACAAGCTGACCAAATGCCTTATAACTTGGATTTCTTAGGAATAGCTTGCCCTAAACAAAATCACATTACTTTGAAATATTCTTTTATTCTTTTACTTGTTTCAGTAATTTGACTGTAGCCATGCTGGAGCACTACATTAAAGGGTTTTTTAGTCGAAGAAATTAACCCCAGGACTTATTCTTTGTAAGCCTAGTACTTATTTTATCAGTCTAATTTGCTAAACTGCTAAGTTACGGGGAGATAAACACACCAACATCAGTTGTCAAGTGATGGTGGGGGGACAAAAAATAGACAGAAAGACACATACACATAAATATATACATATGTATATATACAACAAGCTTCTTTCAGTTTCTATCTACCAAATCCATTCACAAAGCTTTGGTTGGCACAAGGCTATAGTAGAAGACAATTGCCCAAAGTGCTACACAGCCATGCCTGTGTCTATATATAAATGATAAATTTTTTATTGATTTTTTGAAGACAAAATTATTTATTTAGAAAATGCAACATATAGCTAGTCAACTAATTGAAAATAATACAATTCTATCATTCAAAAATATAGACTAGTCAGTTCATTAAAGAAAAGTAAAGGTATTAAATGGTTTATGGCTACTTTTATTATTTTTATATAATGGAACAAAACATTACAACTGTTTTTCACTGGATCTATTTCTATTAGTCTTTAATACTAGAGATGAAAACAATATCAGTAACAACAATTAAACAAAATAACAATTAGTTGTTTTATTATTAATAAACAACTGTCATGCACAAAACTTGATAAAGAAAAGCAATTGATGAATATTTATTTCAGTGACTTCATAAGTTGATGAGTCAGGCATTAGATTAATGTATCTTTGTGACATCTTAGTCACATTTCTTGTATCTGCATGCATAGGTACCATCTGCATGCATAGGTACTTGTGGAAAACTTCAGAGCAAATAAATACAATTTGGCACGCTTTGTATATGAAGACAAAATGCATTTTAAAAGTAGTATTTAGTATTTTAGTCAATAAATGAAAGTTATCAGATACTTGATGTTGTGTTTTCTATGCTTGGACACAGTTGAGATAAACATACCCCCATGTCAGTACATAATACAGGCACTGGCTTGTATTAATATGTACATGTTTTTTTTTTGCCTTGGTATAAAAGATGGGCTGCAGCAAATATTCTGCTCAATACCACAGATTTGCTTGCCAGTTGTTTGACCTTAACCAGTTGAGTATGTCTTTTGGTGATATGTGCATCTCTGATCACGAGTAGAAGTAGTTGGGGAGCATCATAGCCATATGTTGAGAGGAATTCTTTGGAGTTTGAATAATTCACTTCTGGAAACATGGGTATTTCGTTCAACATCCTTAAATAACCCTTATTCAGGGATCTTTTAAGTGGGATGGGCTACTCAGCATGAAGAAAATTCTAACTGGGCCCCACCTGCAAGGTCATGTGTTGTTTATCTTGATATGAGATCACCATGTCACACACATATGGTTGTGATGCATGCGCCTGGTGTACCCTTATCAGATGGGTAGTCATGATGGGTATACTGGGCTTTGTATATTTTATCCCAGTGTCACTTTGTTGGCATGCACTGCTCTCACACTCAATAATAATAATAATAATAATAATAATAATAATAATCATTGTTTAACGTCTGCTTTCCATGCTAGCATGGGTTGGACAATTTGACTGAGGACTGGTGGAACCTGATGGCTATTATTATTATTATCATTATTATTATTATTATAGTTGTACCCATAAAAATTGGTGCTCTGAGAGCAATAAGCAAAGATATAGACAAATGGCTGAAGGAGATTGGAATAGAATACCCTGTAGAGCTCCTACCAAAAGTCTGTCTCTTAGGGACAGTAAAGATTATCAGAAGGGTTCTAAGCACTTGAAAGATTACTGAAAACTTGGGGATACCTAAGATTACAGCTAGTAACCCACTACCCACATAAATCTTACCAAGAATAAGACTGAACCTGAGTCAAACCAAATAATAATAATCCTTTCTTTTATTCAGTCATAATAATCCTTTCTGCTACTAACACTATTGTTAATTCTATGGACTTAAACTTCTCCATCTCAATGGCTATTAAAATAAAAAGATAAAAATTTAACAAAATATCCTTGTGCTAAATAAATATGTGTGACTATGAAACAGATAAATCACATACACATCTTCATGGAAATCACATAAATACATACAAAAAATTACATAGATTCACACAATGGTGAATCTTGAAGTAATGAGTATGAATTATTGACATAAAATAAATACAGGCTTTCTTGTTTTATATTATTATAATATTAATTACTTGAACCTTACACAATTTCTGACAAGTTTAAGTGTAATTCATTTTAGCAAGAAAGTCCATGCAAAAATAGATGCTTAAGAATAAAAAAAATAGGCATTATTGCTTGACTCGAGGTCATTCTGATTGAACAGAGCCTTGATCGGAGATAATTCATCCATGACCGTTCCAACATTTTTACTGTGAGGGTGGTGTTACCTAGTACTGCATTATCTATTGCATGTCCTTCATGTACGATTTGAGAGAGGTGTGGTAAGTAGCTTGCTTACCAACCACATGGTTCCGGGTTCAGTCCCACTGGGTGGCACCTTGGGCAAGTGTCTTCTACTATAGCCTCGGGCCGACCAAAGCCTTGTGAGTGGATTTGGTAGATGGAAACTGAAAGAAGCCCGTCGTATATGTATGTATATATATATATCGACCAAGTTAGTAGTGGGGGTGGGTGCGCTGAAAGTGTAGCTGCTAGAATAAGAATAG
>NC_068984.1:25434916-25440667 GCF_001194135.2 Octopus bimaculoides
CTGGGGTCGATTTGCTCGACTAAAAGGTGGTGCTCCAGCATGGCCGCAGTCAAATGACTGAAACAAGTAAAAGAGTATAAAAGAGTATTATTGCTAATAAGTTGAGTGACCATATATAATCCTTGTGAACCTTTAAAAGATTTTTGAATAAATAAATATGAAGTCAAGTAATAAATTCTTGCACATTTTTTTAAAAACTATTATTTCATTATCTACCCTCACTACATTCTTAGCTAAAGCTTGAGAGTATGGTAAGATAAAAAAAAAAAAAGAATGGTAAAAAATTTTTTTTTTTAAACGGAGCTTGGGACATCAGCACTACTCCCTCAACAAGTGCAGATGTCCCAAGTTCTTTTTTGGAATTCCATCATATTCACATCGACCTTATCTTAAGATTTGAAGCATCTGTTGGTGATATTTAAAAGATTCTGATTGTGTGTGTCATTCATTGCACTTTGGAGCAAAAAAATACATTCCAGGACACTTTGTGCATAAACTATATTAAAAATATGGTATTTGTATGTTTTTGCAGATAAATGAAGCATAGTTATCAAGTGTTTGATGTTTTTTGGCAATGTCTGGTATGTTTGGACATATCTGAGGCAAATATCCTTTATTTCAAATACAACACTATAAACTCTTGTTTTTTTTTTATATATTTGTGTTTGTGAATGGAGAAAATCACAAATAAAAATGGAATTAAAACAGATAAAGTATTTTAAGCATCTGAAAGATAGTTTTCTGAAATAGATATCTAAAATGTGTTAATAGATAACTCTGCATGCTTCATTTACATCCATGATTGTGGGATATACAAACCTATTCTTCTTCAGATATTTCAAACAAATATCAGATAAGTTTTGTGTTAATGTATTAAAACTTCATGTTTTGAATTTCAGTTTGTATTTTTTACATTTTTAAAGAATAATTATATTATTTTCACAGTGGACCTAGCTACACCTTGCTGTTTGAGAATTATTCATTTACACAGGCTTATATCTACTTACTGTAGATGCAGTAAACATGTAAGATAAGATCAACGTTTTTCTTGACTTCTCTCATTTACAGCAGCAGGACTCAACTGTAAAATAGATCTTAAAGATTAAACAATACAAGCTCTTCACAAACTTGGTAGAATTGTTATCATTTTCTACTAAGCTGTAGTCATCCTAACTATAAGAAAGACAATGGCACTTGGGTAAAGCATCATCATCATCCTCAACAATTCATTATCTCCATTTAAGCACAATTTATAGTGTTAAATGAATTTTGTATTAAATCTTTCTTTTGTTTAGACCCAAAATTCTGAAGACATTGCAATTTCGAATCTTAAACTACATGCAAATAGTTTCTAAAAATATTCAACTTTTGCTATCCCAAACAAAAATGTGAAAATGTTAAATATTACATTATATATATATATCAACATCAATAATAATAAAGGAGTTACGACGCAAAAATGTATATATTGTTATTAAATATTTTAATTATGGACAAGTAGCTGAGAAATGAATTAGAGATTTTACTTATATATATTTTACGTATATATATATTGTTGGTAGTTAATTTATAATATATTGATATTGAATTATATATCAACATCTTTTAGTAAATGACTTATAAATACAGTTGAATTGTATTTCATTGTTGAGAATAAAAATTCATATTTCTTTAATCAGAAACATAATAAAAGAAAGACCCTATTCCAGAAAATATATATACACTTGATATTTCTGACAAAATGTATAAAATTTCATATCAAAATTATTCAATATCTCATATGAAAAACAGTCAATTAACAATAATTAAGAAAAATTAATGTAAAATATAATCCACAATGAAGGCGGCTCACAAAAATAAAGTTCATACATGATAAACAAAAAGTAAATAAAAAATCCACAAGTAGCCATGCTGTGTTTTTAATAAATCAAACATCATTGGACAGCTAATAATTTGAATGTGTTCATCATTATATCCATGAGTCACACAGGGACACTACAGGTATATGGAACACCACTACAGAGTCCTCCCATTTCCTAATGTGGCATGTTGTTTGGTCAATAGTGAGTGTTCCTAATCAGAACAGAATGACTAATATCAAAGTATTTAGATTAAAGTTATTAGGAAAACAGAACTTAGGGGGTCTATTGATTGGGAGAGTATACTGTAAGAGAGAACAGATTTATCAATAATACAACAGACAAAGGAGAAATTCTACTTCAACAAATCTATCTTTTAAAAAAAAGGATCATAGCAAAAATTACATATTAGGCTTAATTATAATATGCAAGTTAAGTTAAACAATACAATAACAAACTATCGATGACACACTTCAATTTCTTTAATGTAATATTTTTACTAATATAACATTTTAAATAATTTTAATACAAACACATACATCTAGCTATATATTTTTATCCTTTTATTTTCCCTAGCATGACTACATCTCTCTTTCTCCCTCCAATTTCTTAGTTGCAGCTCTAAGGCTAAATAAAAAATAAAAAATCCATTGAACTAATCTATGCACATTCTCAAAGATACTTAGAGAAGCTTGTTCTAGACAACATCAATCTAGATATTTCTTACTCTAATACATTACTTCCAACTTTTACTATCTGTGACAGCACCATCCACTTATCTCCTACAATGTGCATTAGATCTATTTAACAATAAAATCCTTCATTCTATATATAAGTAAAATCTCCAATTCATTTCTCAGCTACTTGTCCATAATTAAAATATTTTAATAACAACTCTAAAACAATTAGACATTTAACTACACTGAATACAACATAATCACTAATTTGGATGAACCTTCTAAAATGGAATGCAACAGTGTTCTGATACTCATCTACTGAAGTTGTTTCCCAACCAAATGATTCCCACTTTAGTCCCACTGTGTGGTGCCTTGGGCAAGTGCTTTGGGCAAGTGCCTTGGGCAAGTGCCTTGGGCAAGTGCCTTCTATTATATTTCTGGGCCAACCAAAACCTTGTGAGAGGATCTGATAGATGGAAACTGAAAGAAGCTCATTGTGTGCATATGCGTGTGCGTGCATGCACATGCACATACATTTACGTATGTGTTTGCCTCACTACCACTTGTCAACCAGTATTGGTTTGTTTACATACCCATTACTTAACACTTTCGCAAACAAAACCAAATGGATAAGTACCAGACTTAAAACAAGAAGATAAGTACTGGAGTTGATTTTTTTTTTTTTTTTTTTGCCTAAAACCTTGAAGGTGATGCCCAAGCTTGGCTGCAATCCAATGACTAAAACAAGCGAAAAATAAAAGACGTACAACATATAAAATTTTATTTTACAATTTTACAGTGAAATACATAGAATCTTATGTCAATGACACTTGAATTACTTTGACACTCTACTAAGTATAGCTGCATGCTAAATATTGTACCTTACATTACATATGAAGACTAAAATCATAGGTCTCACATAACCATGGAAACAATGACGTTCATACTAACTAGCTTGTGATATTTGTTATGCCCATGTTGAACAGGTGCTCCCTTATCGTTTTTCATCATGCAATGCAGTGAATCGGTGATTGACTCACTGGAAATCTCCAACAAATGACAATATTATTCACAAATTGTGATACTGTAAAAATATAAATAATATACCTGTTCACACACATGTAGTGCATGCACACCTGCACATGCACACACACACACACACACTCAAACAAAAGCTATTGGATATAATGGATACATTTCGATGACAATCACGTACATGGTTTCTTCACTAAAAACAAAGACTTAGGTTTATGTAAGAGGAGAAATATAAAATTTCGAATTTCTGAAGTTTTCCAAACCAAACATTATATTTACTGAGAATGCATTAAGTAAAGTGACAACAGATACAGCAGCAAAACAGCATCAACAACTAAAAGCTGAAGAGACTGGAAAGAAAATGAAGTATGAAAAAGAAATGGTAATGTTGTGAACCATATCAAGTATTAGCAGAGATCGTAGAATAGTTATTGAATCCTCTCTATTAACAAGTGTAGATATATATATATATCTCTCCAAGTGAAGAAAGTCTCAGACTGAAGACATCACTTACCTATGTATGATACTTACTTCTTTTGTTATACTGTCATGATAACAAGAAGATGCTGGAGAGGTTTTTAACTGATATCAAACTAGTGAGTTACTGTTAATTACCTTAAAGCAGGTTTACTCAGCATAATAATAGATAGTTATTCAGAATCATGTTAAGGGGAAGCTTAAAGATCTCCAATTGCAGTCAAGCAATATAGAAAGTATTTTTATGCTATTACACTGAATGCTACAGTATCATTCCATTAAAAAAAAATAGTAAGATTCCTATTAGTAAATACGAATAGTATTTATTACGAGTTCATATACATAGGAAATAAAGAAAAGTGTCTCTGTCTGAATAATAATAATAATAATAATAATAGTCCTTTCTACTGAAGGCACAACGCCTGGAATTTGGTGGGGAGGAGACTAGTTAAATTACATCAACCCCAGTGTTTCACTGGTACTTAATTTATTGACCCTGAAAGGAAGAAAAGCAAAGTCAATCTCAGTGGAATTTGAACTCAGAACGTAGCGGCAGACAAAATACTGCTAGGCATTTCGCCCGGCATGCTAACGATTCTGCCAGCTCACCACCTTGATATTATTATTATTATTATTATTATTATATTTCTGTATAACTTCTGGAGGAATTACCTCAATCCTATATAATCTTAACAAAAAATGAAGTAGACTGACATGTGATTTTTGAACCTGTGGAAGGCATGCTAGATGCCGAAATATCATTCAACCAATTTCACATGATAACTATGACACTCTTCTATTTTTTATTTTCATAATAATAATAATAATCTGTTGTGTCTGGGGAGAGTCATTTTCTTATTGTGCCTTAAAATTTAACACACTCACCAGTAAAGACTATTGAAAAGGTTGCAAGACGCAACAAAAATTCTAGGAAAATAAAAATAAGAAATAAGTGGAAATTTTACCGGTGAGTGTGTTAAATTTTAAGGCACAATAAGAAAATGACTCTCCCCAGACACAACAGAATATGCTTCAACACACGAAATCACATAAAAAATCTTGCAAACCAAATCCAAAAACGAAAAATAATAATAATAATAATAATAATAATAATAATAATAATAATAAAATTTATATCTGAAACACAACTGCTGTAAGGTTACGATGTTCAACTGTTGACCAGATAATGAGTAGTTCAAATAACTATTGTGTTGTTATTGGTGGTGTTGTCAAGCCGCAGATTTGCCCCAAGTAAGCAGATATATATAATCAAAGTAGTTCCAGCCATGTCAATCCCATTTTAATTCAGATGTAATGTATCAAACACAATATCCAATGTGTCCTTGATTTATTAAAACAACAGTGTGTGATTTAAGAGAGATTTGGTTGCTATTTTTAGCATCAAGTAGAGGTTTTTAATTCAGATGTTATATATTTAACACTACATTATCTGATACTTCTTTGATTTTTTAAGACAATAGGTTGTGGTTTGAGCACCAAGTGGTCATGTCGTGTGTCACTCCATTTTTTGCTTATATTGTGTTGTCTTGGGGCAAACTTTGCTTGTTTCAGTTTCCTTGGCTGAAAACAGGTTCCAATGTAGCTTTTAAATTGACTTTCGCATTGGGAGTGGGAGCGAAACATGGGTTTAAACAGGAATCCAAGGAAGTTGACAGTCTGAGGGAGGGAGGGATGGAGGGAGG
>NC_068984.1:25440928-25448008 GCF_001194135.2 Octopus bimaculoides
AAGGAAGGAAGGAAAGAAGGAAGGAAGGAAAGAAGGAAGGAAGCAAGAGGTAATGTGGGGGGGAAGGCAAAGTGTGCAGTATGAGTGACAAGTGAAGCATAGACAGGTATAACAGGTGCAATTCAGTGTATGTGGTATGCAACTAGATGATTCTGAGGAGCAGAGACCATAGAAGAAATGGCAGAAAAGACAGAGTAAAGAGTTGGCATGTCTTTGGTAGAGAAGTTGGACTGTACTGATGAGTGAATCTACCAATCAGCAGGATGGATTTCTTTCAGGTGCTGTATGGGTTGTTCATGTGTGTAATAGCAACAGTGTTCTATACTGGATGGTGGGAGGGCTATTCCGTTAGTGGAGGTGCATGGCTTAGTGGTTAGAGTGTCAGACTCATGATTGTAAGATTGTAGTTTCAATTCCTTGACTGAGCAACATGTGTTCTTGAGCAAAACACTTCATTTCACATTGCTCCACTTCACTCAGCTGGCAAAAACTGGTAATCCTGCCATCATCTTCATTACCACCATTATTAACATACAAGAAGCAATATAAATAGAATGTCTTCCTTTATTTGTATAATCTGCATTTATTACTGCAATTCTTTTAATTTTATCTTTGCTAGTTTTAGCAGGAGTTATTACTATACTTCTAGCCCTGATGAGAATTACTCATCTATGGGACACAGTCTTTGCTTATGCAGTCACTCAACCTGCTAGAAATAACAACAAAATCTCCCTCAAATCATGTCCTGACATCATAGAAAAGGACACATTGCATAATATGGTCCTGGGTTCCCTGGACATACAAAAAAAAATTTGATGGTCATGGTTGGAATGCGTTTGGTCATAGAGCTGATAGGGGTTAAATAACAACATTATCAGTGATTGTGGAGCCTAGCAACTTTGAAGGTTTTAATTGTTTATTGTCCAAGATTAAAATGGGTGGTATACAAGATAACCATCATGTGGAAGCTGTCAACCAATTTATATTTTTGTTTTTATCCAATTAAATCAAAGCTATTTGTGTGCATGTATATGTGTGCATATGTATTTGTATGTATCACACACAAATATATCTACAGCCACAACTCAGTCAAGTGGTTGGTTCCCTTCTCTGTTTTCAAGTGGCCAGAAATATTATTCCTACATTTTATGTTCAACAATCTAAATTAGCTTGCTAGGTCAATGATTCTTAAGGTTGTCATACAGTAACAGCACTAGAATGATAAATGATTAAACAAACGAGAAATTATATAATCTCTGAGAATAATAAATTTTAATAAATATGAATAATAAATTTTATTTAAAATTTTAACTTACAAGATTTTCCCTTTTTTTTCTCCTTCTCTCATATTATTAATATTATAAATCAACATCTATAAGAATTGATGTTTCTCTGGTTATCTTCAATGAATATTTACCAAATTTCACAAGGAGATACAGAGGCAACCCAGAATAATGCAGAATAAAACAATTCTGGACCTGAAGTTTCCTTAGGTTTTCTTAGAGAATATATTTGGAATGCTAGCATTATTAAAATTCTACCTTTAAAATTCATACCATTGTAAGGCTTAGACATAGCTTCAAATATGAAAAATAAGGAAATATTTATTCTTTCTTTGTTTTACATTTAAATTTGTTTATATCTCTAAACTATTCAGGTTTTATGCTCCATAAATCAGATAATTTATATAATGTGTTTTAGAATAATTCTTTTTAAATTTAAGAAGTCTAATTTATATGGTATAACACCTGAACATTTTTGAAGTACAAACAAATTTAATGTGAAACTATGAAAGAATAAATTATTTTCTATCTACCATGGTATCTGAAATCATGTACTGAGATTAGCTTCGTGTGACAGGAGCCATTATCATTGTGCCAAGGAAGATAATTTTAATCCACATATTTCCTTAATTCCATCTGATATACTATTTCACTTAAAGAACCTTCAAGTTCCAGTAACACTACCGTTTTTCTATGACAATCAGCAAATTCTAGGGTCATGCCCTAAGAATTGCTGGATTTGACCTGAGAAGTCCTTGTTCTCTCATGGTTAATTTTATGTTGCATGCATTCATGCTGGACCATGCAGAAAGCACACAACATAGAACATAAAACTGCAGAATAAGAAATGGTTACTTCAAAGCAGTTACTGAATGAAACACTTTTTTGTTAGAATTGCTTTTATTTCATGTGTTGTATATCAGTTTAGAATTACCAGAAAATATATAAAGTAAAACAAAAATATGGTGTTTTCTTAAGACAAAAAAACTAAAATTATCAATAAACGCAGCCTCAAAAGCTTCATACATCACAGAAACCTAGAAACATTGAACTTTAGACACGTATTTGATTCATAAAAATAAAAAAATGTATGTAAATATAATTAAATACAAAAAGCAATTCATAAAAACTTGCTGTAAGTTAAGTCATTTAACAAAAAAACGTTTCTATATGTTCAGCATCCAAGAAATGCTAGATACCTCTGGTAATCATTTAACATTTATGTAATATTATTATTTATCTCATGAAATATATTTACATATATTTATATATAATATTTGCAGTTGTAAAATTATTAGTTATCAGTTGCTAAAAAAAAGGCTGAGGAATTTCAGAAATGATACAGCACTAGATTAAATACCTTGTTGTATTTGATTTAATCAATTTATGTTCTTGGTTCAAATATGACCAAAGTTTACTTTGCTTTTGATCTTGCCAAGATATTTATAACATGTCCGATTTGTTACTACTGATTCATTCAACTATAAACCCACTTTATTGGCCAATATCTAATTATTATTAGTTGTTAGCCTGACTTGTAGAAATGAGTTAAATTATATTTGTCATTTGTTTAGGTTGTGTGACACAAAGCTCAAAATTATCTACTATTTAGTACAATAAATATTCTGTTTCTTATATTTTCGCAGTCTCTACCATTCTGCAAGTTAATGTAACAATTGATTTATATTCAAATGTATTGCCCAGACAGTCGTTCACTAATGTTCAACTCTGAAGACTAAACCAGTGTTTAAGACATGACATACTTATAAGAAAATGAATATTAATAAACAATAAATTCCACATTGACATAATACTTTCATGTTTTATAAATAACACCAAATAGATCGTCTTTCATTTTGTCTTTCCCTTTCTGTTTCTCCAGCTCTTATTTAAAGTTTCCACAGAGAGAAACATTAGTTATAAACTTCATAAAATACTAATACATTATACATTTATCAAGTCTAGCAAATCTAGAAGCTAGAAATAAAAATGGCTGAATTTTCATAATGCATTATTCTATGTATAATATCCAGTTTGAATAGCTAGAGAGCAAATATTGCCCTATGAATTGTTGATAGCAAAGTTGCATCAACAGTATTGATGTTTACTGACCAGCTCTACAATTAGACAACAGATTAAAGGTTATGTTTAATGCTACACTGAACTTTTACTTGCTCAACGATGAAAAAAAGAAATATCTGTCCATTGGAGCTGAAATTTCTGCTTCATGATGCTGGTACTAGTTGAAAGCTAGTGTTTGAGAAGAAATGCATACCATGTGTGAGGATGGCATATACAATGAATAGCATATGCATATATATCACTCCTGATAATTTAAAATCAAGCTAGCAATGCATATGTGTGAAAAAAAAAATTATGTCAAACAACTATATTTGGCTTCAGAAGATGAAATTTATTGTCTATCAAAAGATAACAAATGGAAAGGTACATAGATGATGAATAATTAATATTAAGATAGAAAATCATTATTCATAACAATGAGCTTAATCTATCTTTCTAGAAAATATATCTTTGCTAATATGTAAAAATAGAGGTTAAGATTTTGGACATCTGCACTAGAGTGGTCATGTATTTTATG
This sequence comes from Octopus bimaculoides, assembly GCF_001194135.2. NCBI lineage: Eukaryota > Metazoa > Mollusca > Cephalopoda > Octopoda > Octopodidae > Octopus > Octopus bimaculoides. The sequence goes on from NC_068984.1 coordinate 25,444,811, forward strand.
CTGTGTTGTGCCTTTAAGAATACATCTCTACCATTTATATAACTAGTAAATTAGGCACCAATTTCACAACAATAAAATAAAATGACTGACACCAAGAAGCTAATTCAGAGAAACAATTCTTATTTGAAAATGTTCTGTAATCATTCACAAATAAAAAGCAATCTAATCTATAAAACTTAACTAAATAAAACTGTTAAAATTTCAAATCTACATTTTTATCTTTTCAACTTAGAGAGTATTTGCACTTGGAGAGATGTCCAGTGATCTACAGATTTAACCCTTTAGCATTTAAAACAACCATATCCAGTCCAAATATTCTACCTGCTTTATGTTCAAACTGGCCAGATCTAGCTTCATACACATACCCTACAATGTAATTAAAAATAAACAATAACATAATTGAAATGTCAAAGCTAAGAGAATACATGATTAATTTAAAACGTGAATAAATAAGCATTATATTTCATAGAGTAATCTGAATGATAAAGGGTTAATATGTTAACTACAGTGACAAATTAGCAGACTCATTAGAGCAACGGATAGAATATCCCATGGTACTTGTTCTGACTCTCTGTACTCTTAGTTCAAATCCCACCAATATTAACACCTTTTTTTTTTTTTATCCTTTCAAAATTGATAGTAAAATGAACTGATCTTGAATAGTGGCTAGGCATAATTGTTACAACACCTGATGAGATACCTTGTAGTGTCTGTTCCATCCCTTACTCAGCTCTGCGCAGAGACATGGTCAACTGATCAACAGGGGTTTCTAAATAATGTATAATCACACTGTCATGTCTCATTTGAATTCAACCTCTGAATCTCAGGTTTTCTTTTCAAATAGTATAATATTCTACATTTCCTTTGTTGTTTTTAGATTTTAAACACTCTTAAAAAGGGTTTTTGTCTACTAAAATTTCTCAACTAGAGCCCAACCATATGTACAAGAAACTAAAGGCTTTTCCTTAAACACTTTCTTTTTGATTATCTCGAATTTATTTATAAAAGCATTGAGATTGTTAGTAAAATACAATGTTATTAACATTTTATTAAAATATCATTTGAAATATTGCTAGGACTATTAGCATAGTATTTTGGAAGAATAAAAGTAGAGTTGGTCTGAGTTGCCAAAAAACTTCATATCAGAGATTACATTTTATTCAATTAAAATAAAAAATTGTGTGGTGAAGGAGTTTTGCTTCCTAACCATGTTGTTTTGTGTCTAATTCTATTGCCTGACATCCTGGACAAGTGTCTTCTACTATAGACCCAGACTGACCAAAGCCTTTGTGAGTGGAGTTGGTAGATGGAAACTAAAAGAAGCTCATTGTGTGGATACATGTGTATGTTGCTACCTCCTTGCCTTGACATCATATGATACTTGTGAGTGTCACCATCATGCAATTGGTGTCCTACATTTCGAAACTTCTTTGAAAACATGTCTGATGACAGAGAAATATTATCTCATTTGGAAACAAATGAGGGTTAGTAACAGGAAGGGCATCCAGCCATAAAAAAAATTCACCCCAACAAATTCCATTACACTCATGTGAGCATGGAAAAATGAATGTTAAAAACATTGATAGTAATGATTCCTTTAAGTGTAAAGGGCATGTATTGTATCAAATAGAAGGGCAGGTAGTGGTGATTGGTTCAGAAAGTGTAAAATGGCAACACGTGGAATGAGAAAGATTTCTGTAGGGCAGTCTTCAGAATTAATGACACATTATAATGTTTAGTGTAGAAATTGATGAGGAACACAGAGTATGAGTAGCAAGAAGCAGAAAGGCAGGCGCAATTGTATATTGTCTAATAATTGTTATTTTTGTGAGGTACAGCCTAGCAGGGAGAATATGTTGCATCCACTTTCCAATATACTTTATAGCATGTATAATTAAAGACTGTAGTAACCTCATCACCTCAGATATTAGAAATGGCTAATAACAACCTTGTACAACATTTTAGCAATTATTGATGTTGCTGATATTGTAGAACACTATGAACTGTAATCTTTTACTTTTTCATTATCTTAATAGCTTTTCAAATACTGTCTTTTCTGTTTTTTAAGAAGGGTGAGTATGGAGCCAAAGCAAATGTTTAGAGACTGGCTATGTTCTTTACAGGGCATCTCAGTCTGATAAGGATGGAGCAGTTAATTGTTCAGCTTGAATTTCTGCTCACTGATTCATGTAATAAACAAAACAAAAAAATTTAATGTGGTCAAAGGGGATGTTCCAGCTACTCATCTACACATCATCTCCCTTTTGTCTCACCTCCACATCCTGCACTAAACACTTCTCCTAGACTGGACTTCTTATTAGAACTGCTGCTCTATAGAACATTTAACACATGGTTTAATAACCACCACCTGGCCTTTGGATACTTTTAGCAGGGTCCATTCTGTTGCAAGTATTCTGCCAAGTCTCCAGTCTGAGGACAACTCCTTCTGTTTATTCTCTGATGCTCCCAAAAGGATAAGGATACTTACCTTTGTCTTTGAAGCAAGTTTAATCCTAAGGATGGCTTGTAGGAACTAAAGTTATTTCCTCAGTTCTCTGATCAAACACAAACAATTCAAATATCTTTTATCTTTTGCTCAATTCAGTCATTAGACTGTGACCATGCTGGAGCACCACCTTGAAGCCTTTTTTTAGTCAAATGTATCAACCCCTGTACTTTCTTTTTTAAAGCCTAGTATATATTCTATTGGTCGCCTTCTACTGAGCCCCTAAGTTATGGGGATGTAAACACATCACCACTAGTTGTCAAGCAGTGGTGGTGGGGAACACACACACACACACACACACACACACAAGATGGACTTCTTTCAGTTTCTATCTACCAAATCTACTCACAAGGCTCTGGTTGGCCCAAGGCTATAGAAGACATTTACCCAAGGTGCCTTGCAGTAGGACTGAGCCCTCAGACCATGTGGTTGAGAAGCGAGCTTCTTACCACACAGGAATACCCAGCATCTTTTAAAACATAACACTGTTTAGAACATGGTTAGTTGAAGCATTTGAATAGTCTGAGCACCATAGGAAAGTATAGAATACTATCATGGCATATGTATTTAACAAAATGACTTTGTAAGATTATTCCTTAAAGGATATTGTGGTTAGCTGGTATTTCAACAGTAAACTAAATGCTTTTGAGATTTGTAAGTAAAATTTAAATATAAAAGCACCCACTACACTC
>NC_068984.1:25448018-25470350 GCF_001194135.2 Octopus bimaculoides
TAAACGATGATGATGATGATATATATATATTATATATGTGAATTTTAGTAATCACAAAGATATGTACATAGATATAATACCAAACAATCAGAGTAACAAAATCCTCTTTGAAGAACCTACTTTACAAGATATGAAGAAATGTAAGTATTCTGATCAATGCTTATCTTAGACTCCATAACTATTAACTACTTGCAATTATACATATCTTTAACATTGATAATAACTAGAATGAAATATATAATTTTAGATGGAACCTAAATCCTTTTTTGATGTTATTTTTAATTGGAAGGTCAAAAGATAGAAAGCATATCAGTTTCTTCCTGTATGTTTTACTTATAGCAGTCATTAAACTGCAGCCATGCTGGGGCACCGCCTTGAAGAGTTTAGTTGTACAAATTAACCTCAGTACTTATTTTTTTCTAAGTCCGGCACTTATTCTATCAGTTTTTCCTGAACTGCTAAGTTACAGGGATGTAAACAAACTAACACCACATGTCAAGTGGTGGTGGAGGACAAAAAATATGTATACACACACATGATGGACTTCTTTCAGTTTCCATCTATCAAATCCACTCACAAAGTTTTGGTTGACTGGGATCTATAGAAGACACTGGTTCCAAATGCCACACAGTGGGACTGAACCTGCATCCATATGGTTGGGAAGCAAACCTTTTACCACATATCTACATTTTTTTTTATCTTTAATATTGGATTTTGTAATTCTTTTGTCTGGGGAAGTGGCTGTGTGGTAAGTAGCTTGCTTACCAACCACATGGTTAAGGGTTCAGTTCCACTGCATGGCACCTTAGGCAAGTGTCTTCTATTATAACCTTGGGCTGACCAAAGATATGTGAGTGGATTTGATAGGCGGAAACTGAAAGAAGCCCATCGTGTGTGTGTGTGTGTGTGTGTGTGTGTGTGTGTGTGTGCACATGTATATGTTTGTGTGTCTGTGTTTGTTGCCCTACCATCAATTGACAACTGATGGTGGTGTGTTTGTGTTCCCATAACTTAGCAGTTTCGGAAAAGACACCGATCGATTTGTTCAACTAAAAAGCGGTGCTCCAGCATGGCCACAGTCAAATGATTGAAACAAATGAAAGAATAAAAGAATATAAAAAAAGATATAGTAGTTTAATTTTTTATCTAAAACTAAAGAGTAACTCTTAGGAATATTCTAAAGACCAATAGATACCCTTTTAGAAATTGTATGAGTACTGAATCTAAAAGAAAATTTCCAAGGAAATTTCCTAAATTGACGCAATAATGACAAATAACCCAGTTTTGTTTTTTCCATTCTTCAACTGTTTTTATCTCTCTGCCCCACCCATCTCTCTCTCTCTCTCTCTCTCTCTCTCTCTCTTACACACACACACAAAAAAGTCATCGTCTCCCTTGCAATGATCAGGGAACAATAACCTTTTATGATCAATGCCATAAATGACTTTGTGCAAGGGTGATGATGCACATCATCTCTGATGAAGCTGTCTACTTTCCTTGTGTTAAATCTTTGCACCTCCTCTTTCTTTGATAAATATTTCCTGTCTTCTGTGGGCCATTTAAAAAAAATTTATTCACTACCTATTGTTCTCATCTCTAGCTTTGATAAACCCTTTTTTTTTTTGCTAATTTAAACACCACACACACACACTTCTTTTAACATGATGTCACAAATTGCTTTCTCTTCTGTTAAGTTATTTTCAATAAATAAAACTTGTCCCCCTCTGTGAAGGCAGAAGTTCATAGAGTAATTAACAAAAATAGTGTTAAAATCTTTGCTGATCCACTTAAAATACTTTCTGTACAGTTGTGACACCATTAATAACTGGAAATAATTACACAGAAAACTGATTTTTTGTTCATTCCCCAGGTGATTATCAAATTCCTTTTTCTTCTCTTTCACCAGCTACCTGATATGTTTGTTGTTGCTTTCAACATCTGCATGTGTTCACAACCAATTATATAACAGATGATTATATTTTGACAAAAAAAAAGCAGGGTAGCTTAAAATATTCATGGAATATGAGAATTACCATACATGTCAAACTCAAGATAGAAATGTAAAATGATAAAAGGCAGATTGATATAGTTGGAATAAGTGCATGTATGGAGGTATTTTACTTCAGAGAAAGGTATGCAAACAAATCAAGTTTTCAAGTGCAAACAGGTTTGCAGCTTTTATTAGAAGAATGTTACATCTATAAAAATCTTTAGATATAGCCCCATCCGACAACCAAGAAGTGATTATATGTTAAGAAACCACTCCAGTGATTTCAAAGCAAAAGTGAATGTGAGAAAGATAGAGAAATATCAATACAATTTCATAATCCAACAATCCAAGGAGATTCAACAAATACTGCTGTGAACTAGGGATTGGAACAGGTAGTAGCAGCTATCTTTTATAAATAATTCTATGAAGCTGAATGGTAAATGTATGCCTGAGAGAGAAGTGAGGAGAAAGAGCGAATAAAACTGTAAACAATTTCTTGACAATATGGTTAAGACGTTTACTCTGCAATCACATGGTTTAGGGTCCAGTACCAATGAGCAGAACCTTGGGCAAGTATTTTCTTCTATAGTGCCACTGCACTGGCTCCTGTGCAGGTGGCACATAAAAAACACCATTCTGAGCGTGGCCGTTGCCAGTACCGCGTGACTGGCGCTCGTGCCAGTGGCACGTAAAAGCACCCACTACACTCTCAGAGTGGTTGGCATTAGGAAGGGCATCCAGCTGTAGAAACTCTGCCAGATCAGATTGGAGCCTGGTGCAACCTTCTGGCTTGCCTGTCTTCAGTCAAATCGTCCAACCCATGCTAGCATGGAAAGCGGACGTTAAACGATGACGATGATGATGATGAACCCAAGACAGATCAATGACTTGTTAGTGAATTTGGTAGATAACAACGGTGTAGAAGCCCATAATGCATGTATGTATGTATATGCATGCACATACCTGTGTGCTTGTGTTTGATTCTCATCATTTGCCAACCAGTATTGCTTTGTATTTATCCTTGTGACTTAGCAGTCTGGCCAAAAGAGACCAATAGAATAAGCACTGGGGTTGATTTGATAGGATAAATCTTCCAAGGCAGCACCCCAGCATGGCCAGTCAGAAGATTAAAAGAATAAAAGTCCATGTGTGTGTATACACACACATACACAAATATATATATACACACACACATACACAAACAAAATCCCAAGGTACGTAGACACACACACACACACACACACACACACACACACACACACACATATTCCCAAGACCTTCCAAGAGCAAAGAAATAATGCAGGCTGGGAATTTCAGTTCGCTCAGAACTTATTGTCCACAGACAGAAGAAGAAAAATATTACTCCAAACTTCTAGAAGCAAGGAAGGAAATCTCATAATAGCAATACAGACTAAAAACCAATTATAGATATGCTACAGGAGGTATACAATGATCACAACAGGAAGAGCATCATATACTCACATATCCTTTCAGTATGTAGTCAGATATACTTTTCCCTTAATAAAAGAACATAATCAGAAAAGGAAAAGAAATGCCATAATCTATATTACATCATTGTTCTTCTCATCATTACTACCAAACAGCATCAGTTGTAACAACAGTTTTTATTGGCACAAGTTGGATGGTTCACAGAATTGCTTCCTCTCTCAACATATCCGCTATTCATTATTAGTTCTTAAGCAAAACTATCACTATTAAGACTTAAATAATTCACTTACGGTCTTTCAGTCTAGTTTTTGGTTGGTAGTTGTCCTAGCAACTGAAAACCAATGGTTTAATCGTCTATTGTATCCCCATATCCAGATCAACACAAGTGTCTCACTCACCTATCAAACCATCAACATCTCATCAACATTTGTATCCACCTTCCATGCTGATATGTTAAATCCTCACAGTTCAACTCAGTTCATATTCAGTTTTACTGCCCTCCTAAACAGGTGTGAGGACCACTTATACATTCTAATTTTTGGCATGGTTTCTTCAGTTGGATATCCTTAACACCAGCCACAGACAGATACCTTTCTAAATCACTGAGTAAAGAGTGTACTGGTATTATTTTATCATTGCACCAACACAAGAGAAGTTGTCATATTCCTCAGTAAGACTAAAGAATCCTCTTGGCACTATGTTATCACCACTTCTTTAACAATCCCACTACAGTGTACTGGAAGCATTTTACTGTGACACCAGTGCTAACAAGGCTGCCTTGTATCCCAAAAGAGTGAAGAGTTCTCATTAAAGCAGTTAATGGAAATAAGTTCTGATAGCAATTAAAGAATGCAACAAGCAACTGGAGACTTGTCATAAACTCCTCTTCAAACCATAAAACCTCAACCTTTGCCAGGTTATATTTGGTACAATCATAAAAAATAGCCTAGTACAGGATAGGGATTATTTTTGCTCCAATTATATGTATTCCAGTTTACAAAAATTACAATGTTTATGGAAGTTATGCAAAATAAAATGCATCTAATTTTAAACACTATACAAGAAAAATAAATTTATTTAGAAACAAGAGATTCAGAGAGTGCAAACCTCCGCCAAGGCAACACCAACATCCTCTCAACGATTAGCCAGAAATGGTTTTTAAAATGAGAATATTTGAAATAAACTCGACTGCTCTCACAAACGAGAATACTAAAAATGAACCCGACCACTCTCAAAAATTAAATTAATAAACCGGAAAACTAATCCAGAATCTTTGTCCAGTACCAAATTGATCCCAATATCTAATCAGTTCATGCTAGTCACAAAGCCAAACATCCTTGAAAGTTTCATCCGAATCCATCCAGTGGTTCTTGAGATATCTTGTCCACGGATAAACAAACAAACAAACATGACTGAAACAATACCTCCGCCTTCATTAAGGTGGGGGTAATAATTGACAATATTGATAATTTAATATGGAAAGAAAGCTTGAAACATAATTTAATAGATTGACCTTAATCTCCACAACCTCTCTCTCACACAATATATTTGTACTTCTCTAATCAATCAACATAAAGGACAATCTTTTTCTGAATTGGAGATGACTTCCACAAAATATTTGTTTTAAAGATAGCATATGGTGAAACAAATAACTGAAAAGTGTGAATTTTTGAAAATATTGATCAGCTGATTCAATGGTTGTTTAAAATGAGACAAGATTTTAATGAATACCCAATTGAGATTCTTCTCTTGCCATTGGCAAGATATCAATATTATTATTATTATTGTATTGTAATATAATTTGCCAGCTATTTCAACTGACAAGAAATTGTTCTTTCACCTGCTGTTTATAGAAAACCACTATTCTTAAAGTATTATCAGCCTTGACCTGCACAGATTTTCTTCTCTTACATTCAACTCATTGTTAGGAATTATGACACAGAATTAGTAACAAGATATCACCATGACAACAGTCTTTGATGACTCTCTCTCTTTCTCTCACTCTCTCTCTCTCTGAAACAAATTCATGTGACAATAACTTAAGCTTACTCTATGTAAACTTATGTTCTATAAACAACAAGTATGTTAACTACATTAGGAGTTTATAGTAAGTCTCTGAAGATTGCTACAATTAATTGTATCAGATTTAAGAAACAAGATAAAAGCTGTTACAAGGAGAACAAATGACAAAAAATGACAGACAGCTATCTTTCTGTATTCTTATTAATAATGGAAGAATTGCTTTACAGACATGAATTAGATCAACATGTGGAATGACATGGTTATCGTTTGAAATCTATTTCAATTCATTTAACAATAGCCCATTAATAATCTTTTTTTTTTATTATTATCAATTAATCTCTTAAATTTTCTAATAAAACTAATTATTATATCAATGTTGTTTTTTTTTTATTGAAGCTAGAAGATAAATGAAAAACAATAATCTTACTGATATAATCACAGAATTAAAAATGCCTGCATGTACTCTGGGTGCTGGTGTTTCCAGAGTGCTAAGAGACAAACTGGTTTCCTAATAACAAGAATTAATTCATCGAAAATTGTTATCCTAATTTAAGGAATAACTGTGAAGCTGCAAGAAAACATTATCTTTAACCCTTTTGTTACCATATTTCTGTTGCAATACCCTGCTTTTGTTTAAATCAGTTTTGAAAATCATGAAGAATTAAGTAAAATAACTCATTAAGCCAGCATTTGGAACATAATTAACGTGAAATTTTGATGGAACATTTTAACCCTTTAGAATTTAAAACAACCATATCAGGCTCAAATAATCTACCTGTTTTATGTTCAAAATTACCAGATCTGGCTTCTCACACCTACCCTACAATGTCATTCTAAAAATATAAAATTACATCATCGAAATCTCAAAGCTTTAACCCTTTTGCATTTAAACCGGCCATATCCGGCCAAAAGTATTCTGCCTGTTTTATGTTCAAACTGGCCAGATCTGGTCTCTCACACCAACCCTACAATATTGTTTTAAAAATTAACAGCTACCTCATAAGAATCTCATAGCTACAAGATAATGTATGATTAGTTCAAAACAATGTAGATGAAAAAGCATTAATTTTGGCAGAATAATGCAAACACTAAAGGGTTAAGATAATGCCTGATTAATTCAAAACAATGTGAATAAATAAGCATTATATTTAACAGAATAATTTGGATGCTAAAGGATTAAAACAGGAAGTTTGTATTATAGATCAGAGACAGTACTGGCTGGGTTAAATAGTAGGGACAATGACACAGTCACATAAAACAAAAGGAGAAATACAATGGTTAAAAACAATAATGAAAACCTTAAAAGCTAACAAAGTAGATCACTTTTACTGGCATTATGAAGAAAGTAGACGACTGGCTGTATTAACTTACTTTTATTGCTAATATGAAGGAAAATATGGACCAACCACGCAAACTTTCACTGCTTGTCACCCAAATAAGAATATCTCTGTTTGTCTTATACTGAAATGCAGTTATCTCAGAGCACAACCTTGAAGGGTTCTTTTTTAATTGCACAAATCAATTGGCAGTACTTATTCTTTAAGTCTGGGACTTGTTCTATTAGTCTCTTAGGCTGAACCACTTATTCACGGGGATGTAAGAAAACCAACACCAATAGTCAAGCAGTGGCAAGGACACACAGACACATGCACAAGCGCACGCGCACACACACACACACACACACACACACACAGAGGAGCTTTCACATAGTTTCTGCCTACCAGACTCACTCACAAGGCATTCATTGGCCAACCCAAAATGTCACACAATGGGACTGAACACAAAAGTATCTGGTTACAAAGTGAGCTTCTTAACCACACAGCCATGTCTGCACCATATATGGAAAGGGTAAAACAAAAAAAAAGTAAAAAAGAAAACATTTTTGGCTACACGTGTATATTATGTCAGAAACTGAGGATAATGTAATAAAACAAATAACCTGTATCAAACAAAATTACAAACTGGAAATGGTGGATTCTGAAAAAGTACTGATTAGAAAACATGATTAAGCAAATATTGAGACAGAAAGAAGCTTCTGGATAATTCCAAGATTGATTATAGTCATCCTACCTTTAATTATACAAATTGATGCAAGGTTTTATTAAATGCAAGAAATAAGAATTTTTCTTTAAAAAAAATACTGTCTGGGTATGATGCTTAAACCAAATCATGAAGTTTAACCCTAGCATTTGAAGTGGTCATATCCAGCCAAAATATTCTCCCTGGACAGATATGGCTTCTCACATCTACCTTACAGTGTTATTCTAAAAATAGACAGTCACATCATCAAAATCTCAAAGCTATGAGATAATTAATGATTAATTAAAAACAGTGTGAATAAATAAGCATTACAAGGGGGTGCTGAAAATTTCCTGGTTTTGGGCAAAAGAAAGTACAGGAGGATCAGTTAATTATGACTTTATTCAACATATCCTCCTCTCAGATTCACACACTTATCGCAGCAGTCCTTCAGTTGGGCCTCCAACCAAACCTTCTGCAATACTCTTAAAGCTAGAAACTTTCCAGCACTCCTTCATACATTTAACAAAGTAATCTGAATGCTAAAGGGTTAAAAGAATTTTGAGAGTAGTTTTAACAACCAGTGGACAATTCCTTAATTCTTGAAATCATCTTTAAATACCAATAACAAAATTAACTTAGATCTTCATCTTTTTACTTGTCTCAGTCATTGGACTGTGCCATGCTGAGGCACTGTCTTGGAAGGTTTAGACAAACAAATTGACGCCCCAGGACTTTTTTTTTTTTTTTTTTTTGTGTCTGCTACTTATTCTAACGACCAAGTTATGGAGACATAAACTAACAAGCATCAGTTGTCAAGCAGTGGCAGAAGTGTCAAACACATGGATGCACACGCAGAGGTGTCAAACACACACACTATAGGCTTCCACGTAATTTCCATCAGCCAAATTTATACACAAGGTATTGGTCAGCTCAGGACAGACACTTTTTTGCTCCACATATCATGCTGTGGGACTGAACCCAAAACTACATGGTTGCAAAGTGAGGTGCTCAACCACATGGCCATGCCTGCACCTGTGATATAAAATTTGTTCTTTTTTTTTCTACTTTTTTATTCATCTTCTAAAACAATATAGAAACAATCAACACAACCAGCAGACAAGAATGTTACAACACAATAGGATATGGTACATCTGAGATAAGAGTAAGTATGAAGAAGAGCAACCATGTTTTTTGGTTATGTATGGTACACTCAAGTATATGGAGCCGAAACATGGACATTAACAAAAATATTATCAAATAGACTGATTACATATCTTTGAGATGTGAGCATATAGAAGACTTTTGGGAGTATCGTGGATAAAACATAAAATCAATGATGAAGTAGTAAAAATGGCAGAAAGTAAGAAATTTTTATTAGACACCATCAAAGAGAATGATCTAAAATCTAAAACAGCAGCAAAAATGGTTTACAGAGACTGTGAATAGAAGTCAAAAATGATTGAAAGGAAGAGAGAAAGAGATAAACTAAGAATTAGACAGATGGATAACATCAAGAATTGGACAAACATAAAATACAGTAAATGTAAAAGAACAGCACAAGAAAACTCAAAGTAGCAATTTACAGTATTCAATCTGCTGAGAACAGACAATACCAGATGATGAACCATTTTGGGAAAGCCATGTCTTAAGTAGTTAAGATACTTTAGTAACCAATATATTTGGATAAGGTAATAATGGTAATATGACAAATCTAAATGATTTATATTGTCACCATGGAAATTTATGGAGATGCTTCTATGTGGTAATTTGATCTGCTATAAAAAGCAACTAAGTAACCCCTTAAAATACACCCCATTATCTTTTTAAAGGATACAGGCACATTGGATAATCAAGTCTAGGGAAAAAAAACAGAATGGTGATGGCTGGAAAGCCTTTGATTATGGGTCTACTCAATCAAGATTGACTTAGGGCTAAACTAGAAAAATAAGTAGAGAAGTTAATAGACAAGATGAAAATTTAAATTAAAAAAAACAAAAACAACCAAGAATCTGTATGCTCAAAATAATGGTTAATCCAATATAGATAATCTGTAAAAAGAAACATAAATGAAGAAATCTTTCGAAATTATAATTAACATTAGCCAAGAGAAAAAACAAAAACAAAAAAACTTACAACATCAAGTATAACAGGCAGACTGAATTCTTGTGATCTCAATCTTACAACGAACAGTCATATGTAGCACTATTTCCACTGGTAGTAACTGAAATAGTTTGTGGCCAGTATCTAGACCGAAGAGGTTATAAATTTTATGTATAAACTACTGTTAACTATAAATAGATACAGCAAAGACAAAACTCTATTATATTTCAACATAGGAAATATACGAATGACTTTTTAAACTGTATTCCTTTCATGTGCATCCATCTGTACACACACACTCGCAATTATTTTCTACCTCTGAGCAATATAAGGAACCAGTTCAAATGTATATTTTTAGCCTTCTCAATTTTCCATTAATTTTCCAAAGCAAATTTTAAACTGTATTCATCATACAGAATTATTTTTATTCTTTTATTAAAAAGTATCTAAAATATTTCACATAATACTAAAGCAACTATTTTATGTGTCAAATTTTCAGTTGCTGTAATTAAGGAAAACATAAGAGAATCTGAAAATTTTTATCAATATGTTACTAAGATTATATAACTGTGCTAATCTCTTTTGCTCACCATAGGAATTAATTTTAATGACCTTAAACATAATCAAAATTATAAATGTTCACCATTATCTGTCTATATTATACTGTTACAGTCTTTCTGTGCAATGTTATAACTACAGAATAAAATTGAGGACATAATCTTTTACACACATTTAAATTTATTCACAGACTGATAAACTATGGATGAAAATCAAAGCATAATGTTTTATAGATATAACATATTTATATTATCCATATTATCCATAAGGCAACTTTGTGTGTGTGTTCTTTTACTGGTTTCAATCATTGGTCAATCTGGTCATGTTATGGCACTGCCTTCAAGGGTTTAGTTGGTCATATTGATCCTAGTACTTAAGTCTGGTATCTATTCATCAAACCACTAAGCTATGAACAATACCAGTTTTAATAAATGTGAATGCACACATACACACACTAGACAGGCTTCTGCAGAGTTTCCATCCACTAAATTTCACTCACAAGGCATTGGTCAACTCAAGATTACAGAAGACGAGACATACCTGAAGTGCTACACAATGGGACAGAATCCAAATTGCTTATAAAGTGAACCTCTTGACCACACAGTTGCATTTGTGCCTTTATTACAAACATGTTTTGTGGGGGTTTTTCTTACTTTCAGCGTTCATTACTCTGTCAAATGTATTGCTTTTTATTCACATTGTTTTGAATTAATCATGCATTTTCTCATAGCTTTGAGATGATCATGTGATTGTTTATTTTTAGAAAGACATTTTGGAATAGTTGTGTGAGGCTGGATCTGGCCAGTTTGAACATAAAACAAGTAGAATATTTTGGCCAGATGTGGCCAATTTAAATGCTAATGGGTTAATAAAATCCATAGCCCAGTGAAGCAGTTACTGTACTTCGTTCATTACGACTGTGGATTCAAATCCAGTCATGTGCATTCTTATCTGATATAAAAATAAGGATATCACACAGACCATTAAGATTTATTAGAACTTTACCAACATGCAAGTTAGTATAACAGAGGAATAATATTATAATGTATGTTTTTGATTTCTTTCCATAGCTCAGATTGTTTACTTATTGATGTAGAGATAAAACTATCAGATAACAACTCTCAGGGTAGAAGAAGAGGTGACAAGTGTATCAAAAGAAAACTGTTTTCAAAGATGTTCTCCCCAAAGACTTCATCATCAGTACTACGTATGTGGGCTTTAACCAGAATCAGGCACTCCAGGAAAAAGAAATAATAAATTTCCATAGAAATTACATTTCATGGTTTTCTATAAACTTCCAACAATTGATAACTAAAGTATCATTCAAGTATTACAGTCATTATCACCAACTATTCCCCTTCACCAACTTTCAAGTCTTGTGTCTGTGTTAGAAGCAATTATTGTTAATATACATTTTTTTTTATTAATAGTTTATCAATTATTTATAATTGTAGACAGACAACTAATAAGACAGAGCTACACAGCATAAAGCAGTGATTGTCAGCCATGGTATACATAGCAGTGATTGTTGATATCTAAATAGACAAAAAAAATCTAAATTATAGAAGACAAATTTATAGTAGGCAGGCATGTGTGATTATATGTGTGTGTGTGTGCACACATACATGTACTTATGTGTGTCCTTTGCCATTTGAAATCAGCAAAAAATATACACACCAGTGTTTTAAGGATAATGTCCTTTGTGACACTTGTTTTGCACCAAGTTACAGATACACCCTTGTCACTATCACTGAAAGGAGTGTAGTGAACTGGTGGTTGTCTCCCTTCAGAACCTCTAACTAACAATGAAACCACCATTCACAAGTTGCAACTTCACTTTCATTCTTTTGCAGTCAATAAAATAAAGGGCCAGTTAAGTAGTAGGTTCACTTAAATTGATTAATTTCTCCCATAAAAATGACTCAATTTGTGCCTAAATTAGAAATTATTATTATTATCATTAGTAAAGCAGTAACATTTCTGCAATACAATAAAGATTCATCCTTAGATGCTTTATGATATTTAGCTAAAGATGTCCCACTTGTGAGTTCAAAACAACTAAAATCTACCTTACGTTTCATTCTTCCACAATCAATACCCAACAGCAAAACAGACTGAATAAATCAATTATATAACCTTTCTTTGAAAAAAAATCCTTTTATACCTACTTTTTAAAATATCGTGTTACAGCATTAACCATATTGCCAACATTGATGCAACAATCACCACCACCACCACCACCAACAGAACAGAAGTGGAAGAGTTTAAAGATAATTTCTTTGTAATACACTAGGGTCAGTTCAAACAACTATACTTCTCTCAAGCAAAGATTGACCTTGAGCTTCCTAATGAAATTATTAACATTATAATTGCATAATTCTACTAGATTTATTTTATAACAGAAGTTAATTGATACATTAACCCTTTTGTTACCATATTTCTGCTGAAATATATTGATTTTGCTTTAATTAATTTTCAAAATAATGAAGGACTTAGTAAAATAACAGTCATCATTAATCTGATGTTGGAACATAAATTAAAATGAAACATTGATGGAAGGCTTTAATACAGATCACTATAAAATAAGTTCCTATCATGAATACCAGGAGCAATCTCAAGCAGATGATATTAAAAGGGTTAACCTTTTAGCATTCACATTATTCTGTCAAAACTAATGACTATCTATTCACATTCATCATCATTGTTTAAAGTCTACCTTACATTTCATTCTTCCACAATCAATACTCAACAGCAACACAAATTGAATAAATCAATTATACAATCCTTCCTTTAAAAAATTCCTTTATACCTACTTTTAAAAATATCATTGAATTAATCATGCATTATTTTGTAGCTTTGAGATTTTGGTGATGTGATTGTTTATTTTTAGAATAATCTGGGAGGGTAAGTGGGAGAGGCTGGATCTGGCCAGTTTGAACATAAAACAGATAAAATATTCTGGCCAAATAAGGTCATTTAAATGCTAAAGGGTTAAAAATATAAGCTGAGTTTTCATAGTCAGTTTTAAGGATTACAGTTAATTTTTGCTATCATCATCATTTAAAGTCCTATTTTCCATACATGCAGGAGTCAGATAGAATTTGTTGAAACAGATTTTCTACAGCCAGATGCTCTTCCTGTCACCAAATTACCTATTTCCAAGCAAGGTAATATTTCCACAGAGGTAGATTTTGTTTTTTGTGGAAGACTGGAATAAAACATCATTTGTACGATAGTGATACTTGTTTACAGTCATCACATGATGTCAAGACACGGGTACACACACACACACACACACACACACGATTCTTTCAGTTTTTCATCTACCGAATGCACACAAATGGCTCTGGTCAGCCTGGGGCTAAACAGAATTGAAATGAACAGCAGGCCATAATACCAGGCATTTTATGTTGTCTAAATACTGTTCTCCTATTTCTGACCTTGCAAATATTGCAAGGTCAGATTTTATTGATCTGTGGGCTTTGATTATGCCTTTTTTTTTTCCTTCTTTAATTTAAAAAATAAAAACAGGCTTTCTATTTATTCAAAATACCACCATTAATATTATTATTACACATGCAAAAGTCAGTTTTCTATTAAATAAATTCAAATCTTAAGGGACTCCAAAGGGAAAATAAATGGATATAAAAAGTATAGCATTGAACAGACCTTAAAATAAGATATTCAACCATATAACATGCCATGCTCTATATCTGAAAGAACAGGCATTCAACATGCAACACATTTTTTGAAACAAGTGTAAAAAGAAAAAAGAAAAAAATTAAAGCAGCAGCTACTGCATGAACAGAAGTTAGTGATAGAGTAAAGTAAGACTCTATTTTAACTCTAAATCAAGGAAAGATAACCAAATTGTGACAAACAAGTACTATGAGTAGGTGTGGGGCAGTCTCAAAAGACCAGCCATGTCAACATATATTAAAATATAAGATTTATTTCATAATAGATGTAAAATATATATGATGTGTCTCTTTTTATAGAGAAGTAAAGTAAGGGAAATAATAAAAATATTAAAGCTAAGAATGATAATCATGAATGTGACAACAGAAAATTAAAGAGATATTGAAAAGGAGAGAGAGAAGGAGAGAGAGAGTGTATTTCATTATGTATGCACACGCGTGTGAACTCATATGCTTGCATACGGATGTGTGTGTGTGTGTGAGAGAGAGAGGGGGGGATAGACAGAGCTTTGAACAGGCTAAGATTTGATCTATTGGGCTTATGGACTACAGTGATACAGATAACACCAAATTTTGTTCTTCTTAACATTAACAATCTCTAAATCATAAACACAATAATTAAGATACAGAAAAATATTTTCCACTTTTTTTAAAAGCTGTATCAATTGCAATAATAACCGTGTTTCATGTGTGAACATGTGTGTACATATAGATAATATTACATTAGTAAACAGATATCTAGAGCTCCTGTAACACTTCATTATCAAGCTTGCTGGACTTGGTCTAGTCATTACTAAACTCATGCAACTAAGCTGTTGCGTGCTGCACACTTCACTCCTGTTTTGTTTGGCATATCAATGTACAAAAAAAGAATTCAGAAAAGCCAAAAAAATATTTTAAAAATAATTAAAAATTGAAGTCGCCTTTTATCTTCTAATCAAACTACATTTTTTTTTTAACCTTGGCTAATTCCTACAATTCTTAAATCAAAACAATACTTCTCTCCACAAACTAGTAATGATTTTAAATTAAACATGCTCACCTAAATATATGCTTACTAAAAAGAAATTGAGCCTGTTTTTTTAGTAATCTTCTGATATATACATTAACCACTAAGATATAATTCAGCTAATGTAATTAATTGTAAATGTTGAACATTCGTGAACAATTTGAGATGATGATGATGATGATAATAATAATAATAATAAATGCCCTGATGCAGTACCGGGCAATGGCTCTCATGGTTTCTTCTCTTAACTGACTGGAAGTGTTATCATGTACATTGTTTTCTCTTGGTATAAAAGATGGGCTACAGCAAATATTCTACTCAGTACCACAGATTTACTTGTCAGTTGCTTGACCTTAACCAGTTGAGCATGTCCCTTAGTGGCTGACGATATGTGCATCTCTGATCACGAGTAGAAGTAGTGGGGGAGCATCATAGCCATGTGTTGAGAGGAATTCTTTGGGACTTGGATAATTTATCTTTGGAAACATGGGTGTTTTGTTCATCATCCTTAAACAAACCTTATTCAGGGACCATTTGAGCAGGATGGGCTACTCGACCTGAAGAAAATTCTAGCTGGGCCTCACCTGCAAGGTCATGTACTGTTTATCTTGATATGAGATCCCATGTCACGCACATATGGTTGTGATGCATGTGCCTGGCATGCACACACACAATGAGCTTTCATC
The DNA here is from genome assembly GCF_001194135.2 of Octopus bimaculoides. Lineage (NCBI taxonomy): Eukaryota > Metazoa > Mollusca > Cephalopoda > Octopoda > Octopodidae > Octopus > Octopus bimaculoides. Next base: position 25,463,553 of record NC_068984.1, read on the forward strand.
TACCAAATCTGCTCGCAAGGCTTTGGTTAGCCCCGTTTTATAATATAAGACACTTGCCCAATGTGCCATGCAGTAGAACTGAACCCGAAACCATGTAGTTGGGAAGCAAACTATATGACAATTACAACAGGGCCTAAGCAGTGTGATGTGAATTGGGTTCTAGGAACTGTGAGGCTGAGAGGAGGAGCCTAACTGCTATAAGTCCACCCCATCCCAGTGAAGAAGTGTGCTCCCCGCTACCTAATTTCCATGACTGGGCCTAACACAGAGGCTACCCTGGGAGTTGAGCCACACATCTCGTCAAGCAGCTATGCTTAGGCCAATGCTTTTTTTTACATAATTTATACTGAAAACCTAAACTATATATGTTATATACATAAAATACATGTACACACCACAGGCATAACTACAGACAACATACACATGCATGGAAGCACATAAAACACACACAATGTAATCCTCTATGCTGAAATAGTAACTAAAACTTGGATTATGACACTGAAACGGTAATGAGTGAAACTTGATATCCTAAATAAGAGCTAATCTGTGAAAAAAAAAATATGAGAGACAGTAGAGCATGCTAGGTTGTATTTGTCTGACTATTGAATGAATGAAAACAAAAAATACATTGTGGCTTCTCTAGTAGTTTTCTTAAGGGACAATATTCTACAAAAGCAAAGGCATTGCATTAAAAAAAATTGCTTAAAAACAAGAGCTGTCAGCACTTGTGTGAAATTCCTTTCATTTGAAAAAAAAAAAAAAACGCCCAGAGGTTTGGAAATAGTATTTAAGCCTGACCAAAGTAAGACTTAAATGATTTTTCTGTGTATTTCTGAGGACAGGCATAATTTACACAGAAGAGAAGAAATGAAAAGAGAAGACTTGGAAGAAATATCAACAGGGTTTCAACAGCTGGCAGTGAAAAATAAATGTGGGGGAAAACATGCACAAAAAGACAAACAAATAAAAACACTCAAGGAATTTTCTTTTGTGTTTTTCAAACATTTACAGTATAAATATTTCTTGTGTTGTTACCCAAACCTGAGAAAATATCATTTTAAAGAAAATATTACTTTAAAGACAAGGAAAAAAAACTGTTTAGAAATAATGTGTAGAAAGAATGCAACACAAGGAGACTATTTTGTATCTATGAAGCAAACATTACATCAAGTAGAATGTGACTTTTGGTATAATCAGAGAAAGTTAGTAATGGCTTCAGTTCACAAAAATTAGCACTAAACAAATTAGAATTCACACTCATACTTTAAATTAGAAATAACAGTAATGCTAAAATAAGGAAGATATTTTTAAAAACATTAATAAGAAGAAAACTATATTTATTCACTTTTTTTTTTTTCATTCTATGTCTTTTTTTATGTTGATATGGGTTAAATGAAGATCTATTTGAGCCAGGTTTTTATGACCAGATGCCCTTCCTATTGCTAACTCTTACCTGTTTTTCCAAATAAGAGATATTTTTTATTCCATTTGTCATTGAAAGTGCAGAGTGACAATATAGGTTTGTCAACAAGAAATGTAAACATTTAGGCACAGGAGTGGCTGTGTGGTAAGTAGCTTGCTTACCAACCACATGGTTCCGGGTTCAGTCCCACTGCGTGGAACCTTGGACAAGTGTCTTCTACTATAGCCTCGGGCCAACCAAAGCCTTGTGAGTGGATTTGGTAGACGGAAACTGAAAGAAGCCCGTCGTATATAAGTATATGTATATATATATGTGTGTGTGTTTGTGTTTGTCCCCCCAACATCACTTGACAACTGATGCTGGTGTGTTTACGTCCCCGTAACTTAGTGGTTCGGCAAAAGAGACTGATAGAATAAGTACTAGGCTTACAAAGAATAAGACCTGGGGTCGATTTGCTCGACTAAAGGCAGTGCTCCAGCATGGCAGCAGTGATGACAAGCAAAGGCATAGAATATCAATATATAAGCTGAGTTTTCATAGTCTTTAAGGAATACAGTTAATATTTGCTATCATCATCATTTAAAATCATGTTTTCCATACTTGCATGAGTCGGACAGAATTTGTTGAAACACATTTTCTATAGTCAAAATGCTTTTCCTGTCACCAATATCACCTATTTCCAAGTAAGGTAATATTTCCTCTTAATTATATACACATGACAGGCTTCCACACAGTTTCCATTTACCAATTCCACTCACAAGATATAGCTTGTAGCTATAGTAGAAGACAATCACTCAATGTGTTTTACATTGAAATAGAATTCTGTATTTACAGACATGACTGTACAAATTTAAATAATTCAGAATGGATTTGTAAAATGAAAGAAACTTGATTATAATCTTAAATTTGTTAAATGATGATAATAGAGTACACTTTACACTAGGATAGGCTAATAAAGTAAGACAGGAGAAAAATATAAACAATGACAATGTAGGTGTTATACTGAGATTATACTACTTAGTAAAAGGGATGCTAGCTTATGCATGGCCTTTGCTGTAATGGCTACAATAAACAAAAATAAATTGCCACACTTTTCGAGTATTGTCTTGTGCAATTATGTTTCCATCACAAATGTTTTACACAGAGGAACTACTTTTATTCAAATGCCTGGAGGGGGAAAGATCCAATATACTTCGCATAGATCCGATATAGATTCGATATACTTTGCATAGCAACGAAAAATTTGTTAAGTTAAATACCATGAGGCCGATTGATTCTTATATTTACAACAATTTTTCTATTTAGCCAAACTCCAGTATTTTCAGAGCATATATTTTAAGTATGCCCATATTTAATATATACCATATTTACTTGCATTCAGTACAAAACAGAGTAAAAATTATGGTGTAGCATAATACCCAAGTATAACGAAGATGAAATACAAGACAGACTTTTAGCTTTAAAAATTTTTTAATGCAGGAGAGAGAGGGGCACATTATATTAAAACCACTATTGTATGAGTAAATACACTAAGTTCATAGGCAGGCAGACACACACACACACACACACACACAGTCATTGAATCACTCAACCTAGAGTAATATGAATGTAAACCCATTGAATATAAACTTAAATGCCATCATGTATACACTTACATTGCAGGACAATTTCCATCACCATTTATCAACTGGAGATCATTATAAATTAGGCACTTTATGAAAATATCACTCCCTCCAGCAGTGCTCACAAACATGAATCTACCCAAACATATACTTGTAAACAACAATTCAAAACCAAAACAAATTCCCACTTGGAGCGCGCGCACACACACACACACACACACACTCTCTCTTTCTCTCTCTCTCTCTCTCTCTCTCTCTCTCTCTCTCTCTCTCTCTCTCTCTCTCTCTCTCTATCTATCTATCTATCTATCTCTATCTATCTATCTATCTATCAAATGTTGTTTACAAATGTGCAGTTTCATGCTGTTTACATGGAGAAAATAACAGAAGGTCAGAAACTATAAAGAACCTAACTAGATGTACTTTGAGTACTTATCTAGGGGTTAACAAAATAAATATCAGTTATCTAAAAGATTCAACTACCTACAAAGGCTATGTACCTATCTGAGAAATCTACATTTTTATGAAAAACGCTTTAGCACACCTGCAGTTGTCAAAGTAGTGATGAATAAATTACTATGTCAACGATGATGGAATTTATTTTAGCATGCAGTTGCCAATGAGTATATGTTACTGATGAAGCTCAATGAGACAGAAATCCACATCTAACATTCTCACCAGTACTACTGGAGAGTTTTCATTTGCTATTGATATATTTGCATTTTTAAACACAGTGCATCCATAAGAGATATTATTTCCAGATGAATACTACAGCTAATTTGACTTTTCATGGTGTCTTTGAATTAAGTATGACACATAGATGCAATCATTTGGAAATTAAATAATTCAGAGACAGAGTCCTCATGAAAAAAACCCCGAAATAATATTTAATTCAGGAAACAGCAAAAAAATCAGCTGTGAAATATGCAGGAATAAAAGAAAATGCTAATAATCAATAACTTATATAACACAACAAGTTCAAGAACAACTTGGAGCATGCTTTGGTCTTATTCTCATCTCCTTAGCAAAGTAAAGCCTCTCTGTACTTGCTGAAGTAATGATGATATAAGACTGACAAAATCATACTTAGATTATGTAAAATTACCAGAGACTCTTCTGGAAAGGAATTAAAAGTACCTGCTGTAATGAGGGAAGTGAGAAAGCTTGTAGGCTGTGTGTGGCATAAAAATATAATCTGTTTTCCTTGTTGGTTTTGCAGTTGTGAATATAAAACTTCCACAGTTAGATACAGTAAACCACTTGGAGATTTTAGATTTGGATGAGAGATGGGAGGGGGTTGTAAGGCATATTACTATGATTAGGCACTAATCAGTCAATCCAATCCAGTGGGTGCAGAAAACATGATAGTTGGGCAGGTGTTCGATTTGGAAATGAGAAACAGATCAAGGGTGTTTAGTGTACAGCTGTGTGTCAGAGACATTGGCAGGTTAGCAGATCCTTCGTGGAAGTAGTGCAAGATCCAGAAGTTGTATGTCACCAAGAATGGTGACATACAAGAATGAAGATTTCAGAGAAAGGTGAAATAAGAGAGATGTCTTCAATATGTGACATGAAATATTCAAAGAGCTGATGTGAAGTAGAAGTGTCTGAAGAGTAAGGACAGCTGAGGAATTCAAAGTAATAGAAAAAAAAATACTTTTAAAACAAAACTGGAAGTCATTTTAATTGAGATCCAGAGGTGAGAGAGTTGAGAAGTGGAGAGAATGGATTTTATGTATGTAGAGACATCTTCCTGGAAAAAGATGGAGTGGAGAGTGTAGCTTGATTCAACTCACTACATATTTACAGTGACATAGAGGGATATTTGAAAGATAATTGTCCTGACCATTGACACAATGCAGTGCCCATAAAATGACATAAATTGCATGCCTTGTAACTGCTCTGCCACCATCCTATCTCCTCATCCATCCACACAGATATGTATGCATGAAAAATGATTAAACTGAGAGAGAGAGAGAGAGAGGGGGGGGAGAGAGAGAGGGGGAGAGAGAGAGAGGTATTGTCAATATGTTTTGGCACATATGTTAGAATAAATACGTGAGTGTATGTATATAGTGAGTTGTGAGTTTTATTTATCTTGTAGTCTTCTCCAAGCCCACTTGAGGATTTGAACTCGACAATGCAATTTAACAAATCACTTTGCCAATAATACAGTATTTCCACTGCTTAGGACAATGGTTTGTTCCTACCCTGCACTACCTATTCATAGCTAGCTGAACTGAGATCTTTCAGAGTTAAATATTGTAACTGCTGATGCAATGCATTGCTCAAGACAACACTATCAACTTCTCTACTCAATCTACATTCTCATTATATGACAATAATTAACTTAAATAGTTTTGTTCCTTTAATATTACAACATTCTCACTTCATACCATCCATCTCACTATTTCCTATCATTTATAGTAGAAAAAACAAAAAAAAACAAAGAAAAAATCATGGTATCCTGTTTTGCTTAGCCATATGTTTCTGCCATAAACTTTTCTGGTTGCTAAGCAGCAATACAGATCTTTCTCTTTTTCATTTTTTGTTTCCTTCTCATACTTAACCATTTGTCATTTCGGAATCAAAACTTTGTTCCAGCACTTCATTTCATTTTACTTCCATTTGTCACTCCTGTTAAAACTTAAAATGCTTTCTTGTGTGAAAAATCTGACATCTAACCCATGGTTGCATATAGCAGAATTTTCTGTTGTAAGTAGGACTTGAAAAAGAGTAATAGACTACATAATTCCTTAATATAAAGAACTAAGTAAAAGATGTCACCTATCCTAACTACATGTCCAAGCTACAGTATCCTTAGAATGTAACTGTCGTGATAAGAGGCAGCAACTCAGTTGTTTTCAAGTAATTTGTCAAGAGAGATAATTCAAAAATACAGTGCTTGCTTTCACTAAAGTAAAATGAAACAATATATAAAACTAGCTTGCACTTGCAATCCATAAATACATGCTCATAAACATGTATTTGATATGAATTTTCTTATATAATATAGCATGTTGCTTGCATGTTTGATGCATATACATTCATATAACTGCAAGTGACTGCTAGCATACAAGTGCATCCTTCTTCTGCCACACATGTGTTCATATGTCTAAACATATTTACATAAGTGAAAAGCCTAAAAATATACGTGCATGCAGCTATGTGACTATTGATTCAAGGATGTGTCATATATATTTGTACTGACGAGTTTCAGTATCTTCTTAGTAAAAATATCCCTGTGTATCCCTGTGCAAGTATGTGTCACATGTGTGTGTGTGTGTGTGTGTGTACCTGTGCAAATATGTGTCATGTGTGTGTGTGTGTGTGTTTGTACTCACACACATAATGTGAAATGTAAACTTGTTTTATAAGCATATACATCAATAGATTCATGTGCAATTGCCTATCTGTAACTAAACAGCTACACTGTAAGAATGTGTGCGTGTGTATGTGTGTGTGTAAGAGAACATGTGTAACAACACACAGGTGTAAATACACACTTGTGTGAGTGTTAAAGTGCTAAGTTTTTGTCAAGTTTTGTTTTGTAACCATGCAGCAATGAGTGTATGTGAATGTAATTATGTACATACAAGTAAGATGGTCTAAATAAGTATTAAGTGCTTCTATGGAAACAGATGCAGGTGCATATAGATGTTTGTAAATATTTATGCATACCTGTATTAATGGGTGTGTGTGCGTGTGTGTGTGTGAGAGAGAGAGAGAGAGAGAGAGAGAGAGAGAGAGAGA